>NW_008825614.1:5194501-5226689 GCF_000699105.1 Pygoscelis adeliae
TCCTGCTGTACATTGTGCCTATTGCTTTTCACATTTAAAAAACTTGCAAAACACTTGCCTTTCAGTACGACTGAGCACTTCCTTGGCTTAGGTTTTGCAGGAGGAAGTATCTTCCTCGTGGCACCCATGTTTTCCAGGAGACCATATGAAGTTTTGTCATTATTGGCTTCCTCTGGCTTTTTCAGGCTCTTCGGCAGGAAGCAAAATGGAATAGCAGCTAGAAAACTGGTTACTCCACCTATTAAAAAACCAAGCCACCATGCACCCACCCAGCGGGAATCGCGTGGGGTGATAGTGATGCTTCCTAGAATTGAGGGAAACAGATACAAGTTACCTAAATGAACAAGTTGAACCTTCCCACCCTTTATCTGCTAAAATAGGTACATTTTACAATGTCTGACTTTCAGTGGTAATGATAATCATCTAATGTGAGACCGTTCATGCAATGAAGGCATCAGGAATCATACCCTGAATGGTGTTATGTTTCATCTGCCTTTCTACATGATATGCTGACTGCAACTTCATGTGGCATACATGGCAACACAGAGGTCTTTAGTCAACACATAGGAAATCAAAATGGGTGGCAGACAGACCTCAAGCATGGGGTCCTTTTAGGCCTGATACATTTCTACCGAGACCATCCTCTGCAAAACTGAATTGTGTTGGTTGCTATTAAACATATGGACATTCTCTGTGGCATTGGTGAGATTAGCCATGACTTTAAACTTTGTATTGCAAGGAATATGAGAGTAGTTGGTTGTATTTTTATGATTGTAACATGCTGGCATGTTTGGTGGTGGACCAACACTATAAGACTTTTCACTGCGTGACCAGAATTGGCTCACTGTCCTTATGCTTAAGCAAAATCAAACATTGGCTTAACAAAGGGCAAAGACAAAATAGTTCATCTACCTACAGGATCCTGAAGATCTGAAAACTTCTCTGTCCTGCTAGTAAAACAGGATCACCCACTGCTGCTGCTACACTGGGCCTTTTCCTGAAAAAGCTGTCACCAGTCCGCACTGCCTGACTTCCCATCAGGCTGGTCCAGTGGGTGGGGAGGTGGGCTGGCCAGAAAACACCACCTCAGAGATGGCTCCTGCCTCTTCCAGTGAAAGGGAACAGGATGCAGGGCCATGGCCACCACTTACGGGGATTGCTCTGCTCCCTCTGGCATTTTGCAGATGTGATTACATACATGTGTTTTCTCTTCACCTGAATAAGCAAGGGCTGGCAAAAAGTGTTTGCAATGTATTGCAAACATTCCATGAATTGTAAATAATGTAAAATGCTCAGCTGAAAGGGCGGATAATCCACCAAAACTGTAAAACTGCTATGCTAGCAGAATCCTTTCATTAAGATCCCAGTTTAGTAAAACATCTTAGGTCTGTGAGAGTTCTTGGTACTAATTTTTAAAGTTAAACGTGTATTTTAATCCTTTAATCCTAAAACACAATTTGAAAATATGTTCCCTGTCTAATTCTGCCTCTACCCTAAAAGCTTCCAGTAATTTAATAAAATTGTAATAAAGTATATAAAAATTAATGAAATAAAGAGAAATTAAAGATAAATTATACTAATATAATTAATATAATACAAACTTATGCAAATGTGTAGAGGAACCTCTTACCAACAGGTATTAGCTTACTTTCACTTTACCTCCATTTTGCTTACCTAAATCCACAAATCCAATATCCACGTACAGTTTTGCACATAAAGATCCCAACAGGAAACCAAACATTGGGCCCAACATGGCTATTGTGTGCAAACATGCTGAAAATATAATGAAGCACATGCTAGTACATTTTAATGGCTGAATGTTTTCTTCTGCAAAAGATGATCGACCTCTTACACTACGAATCTCTCAGTTTACTTCATGTTGAGTTTACCTACATACACAGGAACATCCTCTTCTTTAGCAAAATCATCAAGGTAAGAGATGCCTAATGGTGTTATTGGTGTCTCACCAATTCCACGTAACAAGTTTCCCAGTAAGATATATATCCACATATGTGATGACGGTTCTTTCTCACAGCCTGCAGATAATGAGAGTTTACATCTTTGTAATAGAATAGTTGAATGGGAAACAATGACAAATCACAGGAAATTCAGCACATGAAATGATTATAGTTTAGTATTAAAAGTGTTAACAACATTATCCTTATGGAAGATTAATGAAAGGCTGTCAACCTCATTATACCTTTTAATAATCTTCTAATAACACTTTCCTCCACCTCCATTGCATTTGGTTTCTAGAAATACAGATAATTGTCACGCATCAGAATAAATGCCCGTGTAAAAAAAATGGCAGATTGAGATTGTCATAAATATATTATCTGGCATATAACTTATATCTTTAACTTGAGAAGTTTGAGATGGTTTCTGGGGCACAGCTTGGCTCTTTCTCTACCTATGTCCCATGCAAAGCAACATGTAAAACAGCTTTAGTCCATATAGTAAGCAAAATTATAGAAATCTCCATTTATTTCCAGTTAACTCTGTGCAGTTTCATGTCCTTTCATGCTATCTCTTCCACCTCCCCAACTTCAGGTCCTGGGTAATTGAATCCCTTCAGAAACTTCTTCGCACACAGTCTCAGCATCCACTTCAGTGTTAGGGTGATTTTACTGTAATTTGGAAGTGTGAACATAGGAAACTGGGGATCTGGATCCTAGTAATTTGTGTTTCTTCTCCATGAAGATGTTTCTTCTCCAAATGAAATGCACAAAGTGCATTTAAGTGTTGGTAATGTTCCCAGACAGGTGGAGACTGAAGTTAGAAATCTAACTGAGCATCTTGAATGGGGCAATGATTTACTCTACTTGCAACCAAGGATAAAACTAGCTCCTCTATTTGTACTTACACTTACAGTTCCTTACCTGATTGGGAGATTTCCAACCAGGTTTTGTTCACATATTGATGTAGGGAACAGGGATTTATGCTTGAAGTTAAGTTGCCTGAAGAAGCTGTATGTGATGCTGTCTCATACTTGTAACTGAAAACACACAATAGTAGGTTTAGAAGCAGTGTTCACTTGGGAAATACTAGTGTAGTAGGGCAGGAATCACTTGACTGCTGTTTCCCTAAAGAGAAAGGTATCTTTGTTTAAATATCAATCCAAAAATCAAATCCTACTAAAGGAGCAAAAAAGAAGATTATTTAAACACATGTTGGAAATCAACAACACTAAAATGAAGAACAAATAAAAGTTAGAATAATCTGTCTAGAAGATATAACATTCTAAGCTGTAAAATTCAAAAGGGCTTTTGAAAGTAATTCAGGTAGGATTGAACTGTCAGTATCAAAATTTAGGGTCAGGTCCAAGTGAGCTCCCTATGCTGACCCCACAATCATGGAGAAAAAGAAGAATGTCTTGAGTGTGAGTGTGAGTCCCCCTTTTCATCGTAGATATGAACTTTGGGGTTGGGGGGAGGAGAGGAGTGAGGAAAGGAGAAGTCATCCTCAGGAGGTACCTGTTTGCCTGATAATTGGCATCGGCTTTAGAAAGAGCTGTTGTATAGCAGCGGGCGAATAAAGTTAGTGGCTAAAAGACTCTTTAGCTGTGTTTACAGGGAGCAGAGCAATGCTGCGGGGTGGCAGCTGAGCAGCTCAGGTGCTGGAAGCTGTTCGGCTGCTTTAGCATGATCCTTTTCCCAGATATGAGCCCTGCTGAGGTGCAAAGTACAATTAGCTTAAGCAGAACAACATGCTAAAGCACGCATTCTGCTTCTAGGAACTGTGCTGGCTCTGTTAGACCAGGCAGGCTTCTTTTTCAGGTTGAAACAAAGAACATTAATCAGAAGAGACAGTGCAGAACAGTTTTACCATACAAATTCAGGCAGAGGTACATGAGAAACTGTATGAGTTTCCCAGTGTAGATGAGCAAGCTACATAGTTTGGCGTAAGCAGTGGAAAATGCAAGTCTGATGCTAGTGCAAAATCCACTGTCATGATAAAAAAATTATTCCTTAGTTTTCTTTTTACAGTAGTATACCTAAAACTATTCTAATACATTTAAGAGAGCAACAGAAATGTCTTAGTCTATGCTATCACTGTATCAAAGATATGGCTAGAAACATTAGAATCATAGAATCATAGAACCATTTAGGTTGGAAAAGACCTTTATCATCATGAAGTCCAACCGTTAACCTAGCACTGGCAAGTCCACCACTAAACCATGTCCCTAAGCGCCAGATCTACATGTCTTTATTATCGCATGTAAGCAACATGCAGTAAATCTCTGAGACTGGAGAATATGAATAAAAATTAACTTAACCAGCCACGGAAAATCAGTTTAACCAGCCATGTGCATTTGGAACAGGAAAAACCCTGGTACCAGTTCTACCAGCACTGATCCATCTGCAGGCTCTGCGTGAGGTTGAGAGGCTGCTTTGTGTGAGGAGCAGCTGTTTGCCACAGGAGAGCAAAATGCGCCATCTTACACAACAAGGCTCTGGTTTCCTCTTTCAAGGAGTGGGATTTCTTCTAATGAGCACCTCTGTAGGTTGGTTTCTTCAACGAGTGAGCTCTGAATCCCTGATTTTACACGAAAGTTACCTGGTACTATAAATAAAGTCATATTTCAGGTAGATATGTCACTCAATATGAAGTTACCCGCTCAGAGTTTTGAGGTCCTGTTCAAAACAGCACAAACTTACTCTGGAAATCATATAGGTGCATTCTATACCCCTCATCATTTTGCTGTGGTTCATAACGGTTTGACTTTCCTGCTTACATGATCCTGACATCTCTATTAGCAAGCAATGATGCCACATTCTTAGGTTAACACTGATCTTCCCAGTAAGGTGTTCTTACAGTTAGCCATTCAGGAAGAGTATATAATTCATTAAAGCAATAGCACCAGCATAGTAGCATGGTTGAAGATTTTCAAAGAACAATATATTTTGTTTGAAACTTGAATTTTCATAAGATTTTCATAGGTAAGTGTTTTCTCCTGAAAAAAAACCCTAATGATTTTGTAAAATAATTTCCTTCTCTGCCTCTTTTCTGAACAAGTCTGACTGAAATCTAAAGCATTTTGATTTTCCTTTTTTTTTTTGAGCAGTTGAACTTTTACTTCAGAAGAACCATATTTTTCCAAGCAGATAAAATGAACATTGATGTGTGTGTCAAACGTGATTCATTGCACATCAAGGTGAGGCTCTATAGGCCTTTGGAAATCTAAGACTTAATATACACCAAGTTTCATTCAAAAACCAGAAAGCAGTATCCAATTCCAATGTTAGGTTACCCAAATTAATCTTGATTGGTACTTACTATCCCATGAAGAAATGAGGCATTGCTACTAAAAGACTTCCCAAAGCCATAGTAAAGCATCCAACAGCTATTACTTTGGGCCTATGAAGTTTAGCTCCGAAGTAGCTTACAAATGCAATCACGAGCAAGTTACCTGGAAGGTAATGAACCAAAATTAATGCCAAATGCTGTACCTCATATTTCTCTGAACAGTTTTCTGCATGTTATGGAATATCAATTACCCATCTCAAAGCTCCCATCGATAAAACCAACAGTAGAGGACGTCAGGTCAAACCTTCGTTCAATCTGAGTGATGGAGCTTTTCATAATGGTACCAGACAACGTTTTACTCAAGTAGCTGAATGATAAAGCAGCGAGAAATGCCTGAGGAAAGATTAAGACACAAAATGGGAGGTAGAGGCAGGGAAATTGGTCACAGAGGGATCAAAAATGTTTAAAACTGTGTGAAGCAATCATCATCGTGGTATACGTTTGTTACTCAAATTGCAGTGACAACGTTGTGCGTGAATTTTCGTGTACCCTAATGCTACGGAGCACCAGGGTGGTCTCCCAGCAATGTCTGCTCCTGCTCTGGTTTTCCCTGCTGGAGAGGGCTGATGCTAGGTGCTGCGCTGAGAACAGCTGCTTGCGTTTGGGTTCAGGTTTCAATAGCCATCTTAATGACCAGAAAGCCTGATCTTCCCTGCATTGCTGGCCAGAGGTTTTCCAAAACAGAAATCCTATGGACTGTGGAACTTAAATTTGGCAAAAAACTCACTGGGGACTACTTACCTTACTGATATCCTGAGGTTAAATTTATCAAAAAGCTGAGGCCCAGTGTTGGGCATCCAAAATGGTGGGATTTCTAAATTTCTAGGTGTTGCAGAAATGTAAAATTTGCCAGAGGTAAAATACCTCATCAAGATAGATTTAGTGATACTAGCCCAACCTAAAATTAAACTTAGCCCCAGTTATCTTCTGCTTGGGCCACATCACTTATTTTAGGCCAGTTTACAACTGGTTGTAACTCAAACATATAGTCATGGCATCAAAATAAAGGCTTTATGCAAGCTTTTATGATATCCCAGTATGTGTAAGGTGGTACAAACTGACTGAGTTAATCTCTGTCTCAAATGATACGTTTTGAAATGTGTGGATTATGGCTATGTTGCCTGTATACCATATACCTCATAAGGGAAAGTTTAATATTCTTTATAATTTTATAGTTGCTTCTACAAACATACATTGTGGTTTTTGCAAATAAAGATTAATTTGATAAAAAATTAAACTAAGTTTGTTTAAATATTATCCAACTATTTCAACATAGTCTAAAAAACAAATAGACTTGTTGCTCACCAGGTAAAAGTTCCAATACAACACAATGTTGGGTAAGTAAACCAAAGTAAGTATAGATTTAGACTTTGCAGTACTATCTACTGTAAGAAATGAAGCCAATCCTGGAAGTAAAAGCTTGAAATTAGGTATATTTGCACTCTTTTTGTCAGGAATGAAGTGCAAAATCTCAAAAGTGCAGGCTTTGTCCTGACATGTTTTATTTTTCCTGACTTCGACTTGAAAAAAGCCTGTGAGAACCACCCCTCTTGTCTTTTGCCAGCAGTGCTCTCAGGGGTTTTGGCTGAAATCACAAACTGCTGATAAGCATGAAAACACAAACAAAAATGACTTGTGTATTTTGGGTTTGAAAATGCAATCCCCAGGTAAACCACAAAACATCTGATGGGAAGGTGAGGGAGAATAACAGTTTGTCTTTTATTGCCTCCAAGGTACTGTGTCTATTAAGCTCTAATTACCATAAAGTTAGATATAGATCCACAGTCGTGCAGCATTGCTCACATACATGATGGCAACATTAGTCCTGTGAGTATCCCAGAGAGATCAGATTCTACTTTTGCAGATGTATATGGATGGCAAATGTGAGTCAGATAAAATAAAAAATATAACAACTTTTGCCTGACACTTGAGCCAAACTATTTTGGATGGTTGAGAAGCTTGCAATTACTTATTTTTTTACATTAATCTTTCATTTTACAGACCTCTCTGTAGAGAGAAATATGTCCCTGATTGCAACTCCACTGAGCCTATGGAATTTAACCTGAGATGAAGCTGGCTGAAGAAGTAGTCAAAACATAAACCCAAACACATCACTGTCAAAAGAAATCTTGCCCTTGTAGTATTGCAGCTCAGCCAGAAACAATAAATACTAAGGCTTTGACACAAAAGCAAAATTCTCATTAGTTTACTTGCTTTGTTCCGTCAATTCTTCTTGTGCACTCCTGAAAGCTTGGATGCTTGTGGGAATCAGTGGACTTTTTGACCTACAGCCCTGGATTAGATAAAAGTCCTGGAATATGATTTACCTCACCCTATTTTGGCCTTACAAGAATGGGTGGTGATACCAACCTCCAGACAACAGTATAACATAGCCACCTATTTTAGGATGCTTCAAGTCTTCCACTGGAGGTTGCTACCTCTCTCCAATGACCAAAAAGGGGATCTACCTATGAGTAACTTGAGAGTAAATATGTTAAATCAGGAATTTTTATTTTCTTTAGGACAAAGACAAGATCCAACCCTTCCCTGTACCTCCAGTGTGTATCCATTACAGAACAGGAATGAAGTAATCTGTCATGTCGTACCTTGAACAACAATTCTTAACATATGACAACAGTAATTTGTGGTGATATTGATAAGGCACCAAACCTTCAAGCCAGTGCAACAGGAAGTCTTCTTTTTGACTGGTAGATTTTTGTTTGCTTCATCATCCAAAAGCTGGGCAGGTTCTGCTTCCTGATTTGAGTCGTCGACATTGCTGGATTCAGTTTCCATTGTCGTGGTTGATTTCTTTACTGAGTGATCTGGACCCAAGAGAAAAACAGTAATAAGTATAAAAGCACATATGCCAAAATAGAGTTGCTTAAGGACCTTTCTGATGAAACAGTAGTTACAGGAAAATATTGGGATGTTGAAGCTGAACCTTTTCATGGGAAAGGATTTGGCTCAATGACTTGGGTGTTTCAAAGTGTATATTTGTTTAAATTCTGAAGTATCTTGTTTTGGCATCTTTCTTTTCAAGTGAAATGGTCTTCAGTCTCCCCACTGTCCCCCCCTCCCCTTTTTTTGGTCTAGAATGACTTTTAATGCTAAAAAGACAATTTCAACAAGGGAGTAAGAGACAAAGTCTCTGTCCAAAAATAAACTACAAGGGTCAACAAAGCATCAGTGGTGAAGCACAGGGAGTCTTAGTGAAGCTCTGAATTTGCAGGCCACATGGCTTAGGACTCAATCATTGTTCTGGTAAGATCTCTGTAGTAACATTGAGCCATCGACTTATTCCTTCACACTGGCCTGTTGGAAACAATTCTTAATGACAAAATAATTGATTATTTTAGCTACTTGACCTCCTATAAGGAGATTATATGTTTTTTCTTCGTGCAATAGTATACAGGGGATCCCTAATCTCCTTCTGTTTGCAGAGTGCTGCCTATATCCCCTGATGCATGAAATCATCTGCAACTCAGCAGTTCAGCAGAACTGCTCTAGTTCCCCTGGGAAGAGCGCACCCTATAGCCATAGACAACAAATCTTTCCTCTCCTTTGATTAACATATTTTTTTATTGTTGAAAGTCTTGTTTCATGATTAAGTTGAATTTGGTTTTATCACAATGAATAGTACAATACTTTTTTAAAACTCTGTATCTGAGAGATGGATAAGCAATTAAAAAGAATACTTCAGTGAAAAGCTGTGAGGGAAATCTATGTATCTATTTGCAAAATTTATTTAAAGAATGAAAACACTTGCCTGTTTGTGCAACTCTAACTACAAACAGAACTGATTTCTGAAGGAAGATCCAGATGCCACTGCAGAGCCTCTTGGAAAAAATGGGTCACTTGAAACAAAACCTCTTCAGATCTTCAGATCTTGACATACAGGGGAGGTAGGAGTATTGAAACTAATGACCCCAAGTCAGAGCTGAGAAATCATAGCTCACAGGAACTGATTTATTTCAGCTTTCACAGTAGTCTCCTCATTTGAGAAAAGGGTCAAGGGGGGGTGGGGGCGGAAATCACACAAAGAGAGGTTTTCCATGCTTGAATGGAGCTGAAAAAAGTTGGATGAACTTTTCCAATGCTGGAAAAACTCCATCTACAATTGAAAATTGCTCTGCTACAGGCCATATGGCAGAGTAACACTTTTCAGAGCATTTAAAGGGTAAGCATTGCTCTAACGCACGATGGTGAAGAACACTTTTCTTCACTCAGGTGGAAGAAGGTTAATACCTAAGGATGTTTAAGACAAATACACAAACAGACATTTAAACAATTTAGGATTTTCTTGGGCTTAAGTTCATGAGCATGTCCTTAGGTACTAATGCTGGCATGAACAACTTTCCTTTCCCACTGCTCATACCTGCTTCCCAAACTCTTGAGTCGTGTGAGTACCACTGCTTCTGTGGCTGTGCTGTAAGTCTGGGTCAGAACATATATCTGGACAAAAAATAACTTTTCCTTCCACTTGGCTCCTCGGACAGATAGGAACAAGAAGTAGAGGAAACGATTTCCTCAAGTCTGCACAACTACCCACAGAAATGCTTGTGAAATGAGATTCTTAGTGCTCAGGAGAAGTTAGTACACAAATACTTTTGAGCATCTGGTCCTCTGAAATTTATCTGTCCCTGTGTAATCTGAAGATATTAGCTTCTCCCTGTTATCATGATATATTAAGGACTACAATAAGATGCTGGGGTAGCATGTCATTGCAGGTCACAGGACTAAAGAAGTGGCTTTTGTGAGAGTTTGAAGCTACAACATGACTTAGAATCTCAATATAAGGAGAGAAGAAGTGAAAGCAGAGAAACATGAAGATAGAAATAAGAGGCAAAGCAAAGAAAAGAGAAAGGCAGTCAGGTATCCATACATGAGTGTGAAGGCACAAGAAGGGAGGACAGTAAGACTGAAAGTGCGAGCAGTAAATATCAAAGAGCAGGTTAAGCAGTTAGAGGCAAATAGTGAAAAAGGCATCCAGAGGCAGAGGTTAGGGTACCGGGCAAGATAAAGGATAAAAAAAGAGAAGAAAAATAAAATACATCTTCATGGGGCAAAAGTTGCTTGATGCACACAGAAAAGTGTGAAGCCAGCTAGAAGGTGGAAGTTAGTTGGCTCAGCATTGTCAGTGCTCAGCTCCTCCAGTGATCCAAGGGAAGGAGTCTCAGGCAAGAACAGGAATGACCAGCTCCTGTCAGTGGTGAATGACACATGTCTTATCGTTGCTTTGCGAAGATGCTACTGGAGACGGTGCTACTTTTTCTGGGGAAGGCTAGGATGGGGGGAAGGAAGCAAAAAGATGATGCAACTGTGCTAGAGAAATGTTAGAGCGCGCTACGTGCAAGGATCAACCGTTGGAGCTGCTGGCAACATCTCCTCCCATCCTCAGTTGACCCTGACCTACATGGAAATCTGCTGGAGACAGAAGATATCAAGGCTGGGGAAATGCCATGCCACAAGAAGATTAGGAAAAAAGATAAAAGTTTGATTCACAATTGATGTCAACGTACATTAGCTGTTGAGCCTGACAATTTCAAGTACTGTTAAAGTTGCTATTTTAGATATATTTCACTAGTGGGTTTTTTCCATGTTTAATAAACCAAGGATCTGGTTACAAGCAAAGGAAAAGTGTGAAGCCTTCTGCACCAAATGTGTCCTTTCACTAGTATGACTTCTCTAAAACTATTACGCTTTGCCTGCACAAGCCATTCGGCTGTAGTAATGACCTGAGGTAGCTGCATTTGCAGAAAGATGAGATCAGTCAAATAACATATTGGCATTGTTTAGGTAGTCAATCAACCTAAACAAAAATCACCCTGACTTCCTTCCCGAGGGAAGAAAACAATCCTGTCCCCAAAAGCAAGCATGAGGAAAAAACCCCCACCAAAAAACCTCAAGCCATACTGTGAGAATGAGAGTTAACACTCTTCCAGTTCACTTTTGCATCATACCCAGGGAACATTTGACAAACTCATTTGGTCTTGTGCTCAGTATAGTCTCTTCTGAGAAACACTTTGGGTGGGGGAAGATCAAGGGTCTTTACTAATAATCAGTGTGGATCATTTGTGTTGGTGGGAGCTGAGAGCTTTCACAGCATCGTGGAAAACATGAGGCACCTTGTGAGATTGTTCCGGAGTAGAGCAGCTAGCCTTGCAAAGGACAGTCACAGACTTCTTCAGTGCTTCAGGGTATATGACCTTTTAGGGGCCATGGCCTAACTCTGTGCCTGTTAGGTAGATCTATTCCTTAGTGATCATTAAAAAAAATCAAGCTTGGTTTTCTACCCCCTAATTATAAGAAAATTGTAATGAATAAGAGCACAAATTTAAACACCTTAGCATGAATAACAGGTAATTAGTTTACAAAGGTCAAGACGATAGTTTGCTACAGGTTTTGTAGATTCTTATGAAAGAAAAATACAGTGATGTTTCAGGAATTTTCAGAATCGAGCAAAGACACTGTAAGTCCTTGGGCTGTTTTTCACCGCAGTTGCACTCTCAGGGGCTATACCACCATCCAGTAGACTAACAAATCACAAATCAAGAGCCACATTTCATCCAGTAGTTTATGGAACTGTATTGATTTATGCTAACTACAGTGCTAATCCAATTGTCTTATTGATTTTTAAATACATTAAGGAATCATAGTAAGACCTTTTAAGTAAACCTAATATGAAAAATGAATACCACAGTGCTGCGTAGGCCTCAATGCTGCTTGCATTGTTCAAGACATATGATGCTTACTGTTCAGAGACACACATACAAATGTATGATGCCATCATTAAAGCACTGACATTTACTGGTTAGGAATGTTACTGGTGTTACTGGTCACAGGAAATGCAACTAGTACTACACAGGTAATGTTCGTTAGCTGCAAATACTAAATGGCAACATTTTAAGGTTAAGACAAACAAAAAGAATATTAAAGAGTTTCCTACCTAGGTTCTGTATCCACAACAACAGCAGTTTTACTACCACACAAATGCTCAAAAAGTCAGAGTATTCTCTCCTTAAGCAAGGCTGTGCTGGTACTTGGTAGAAGAATCATTAACTTCTAACACAAACTATGGTTTAGGCAGTTTTAATCTTGTCTCCTCCCAGTTCTGCCCTCTGTTAAAGGTCCCGAAATACATGTTTATCCACAGTGGTCAAAAATTAATTAGGTAGAAAATGTGCAAGCGTATTCCTTTTGTACCCTCTTGTGAAACACCTTTTTTCCTGAGCTTGTCACGATTATAATAGTTCATACCTTCCTGGCATTTAAAAATGGGGTGTCCCAACTTTAGAAGTGTTCCTGGTTACTGATAGCTAAAATGTATTTTGGTATGAAGTTTTATTTTCATAGTCCATTCAGCTAAGACCTGCTAAAGTCAGCCAAGGACTTGCAGGAAGAGAAAATATAATGCCTTCTGTATATTGAACAAACTAGGTGTTCAAGAAACACTCATGCTTAGAAGACTGTTCAGTTTTCTACTTCAGTACTATTAACAGCACAGGCAAACCCAATGTGAAAGCATATTGGGGCTATGTGTACTTTGGAGCAGCCCTTTACCTACTTACAGCTCTAGTTCAAGGAAACCTGAACTGGTTTCCTAAGAGGTATTTTATTGGATTGCATCCTTGTTGTGCATTATGCCTGATTCCTGAGAGTGACTGTAGTTAAAAGACAAGTCATTCTTAAAGCATGTGAACTATGACTACTGTGCCTGGATGTTACACCAAAATGTGCTATTCCTTGTTGTTTGTGCGCCCTTCACTGCCACCACTATATCCATGCCCATTCTTTTACTTGCTATGAACAACTACAGCCTACTTAATAATGCTGACCTTCGGATAATCTTAATTAAATTTTGTCTTCAATACTGTTATCGGCAATACCTTGCACTGCTCATGGCTTTTCCGACTCTCAACCAGACAGTTCCCTTTAGCTTCCTAGAACAAGAGACATCATCATCAAGAAAATGGTAGTCACTCCAAAGCTATATGTCAGGGCAATTCAACTGCAAGTATTATTAAAATTATAAAATAAGAATGCAGGAGGAATCCAGATCACAAATCCAGTCTGCAAATGCAAAAGGACCTTTTGTGAAAAGGCCAAGCCCTGCCTTGAGAACAATAAAAATTGCATTTCCTCCTATTCCATCCACTTCTAAGGTTACTGCAAAAGATTTGTCTTCTGATGCATACGAACCTTCTTTAATTTCCAGCCATGATCAAATTATATTCTGGTTTTGAACTGGCAGGGTCCTTTAGCTTTAAAAGCTTTTCCTCTCAATCTGATACTTAGGACTCAACCTTGATCATAAATGAAGAGAGCAGTTTTTCAACGTGTTTTACTAGGTAGACAAGCTAATCATGCATAATAATTTCTTGAAAAATAGGCTTTCTTGATTCTGCAGCACGTTCTTGGAGCCCTTGGCTACAGTGCTTTCTATCTAGATCCATATTTCATCAATGCACATGGCTAAAAATGTATACAATATTCCAGGTGTAATCTCACCAGTGCCACATCTTGAAATATTAACTATTCCTTATCTCTAGCCTTGTCTGATATGTTCTAAGATTATATAGAGCGTTTTCAGAAAAGCATCTTTTTAAGGGTGGTTCCTAGTTATCCATAATTAACAGGTATACTCAGAGTCTTCTCAAAAATTTTCAGCTAAGGAGCTTCTACCCTGGAGCAGAAATTCCTGTTATTTGCCATCAGCTGTGCAACTTTCTATTTAACATTGTATTCCACTCCTGTTTTGCCATTCTCAGGTTCATTATTCGTACTCTATGATATCCAGACTTTCCTCTGTTTAACCATTCCATCCAACTTTGTGCCTTTACTGTTATTTCAAAAAGTGAAGCTGGAACATTGTGCATAATATACTTAGAAATCTAATAACAGTAATGAAAACTAAAGAGACAGACTGGTGCCTAGCTGTGAAACCTAAAATAGATGGGTCTTAACTGTTGCCTTCATCAAAGTTTGGGATGCCTTCCAAAAGAAAGTAATCTTAGAGAAAAGCTTAGAGGAAAGTCTTAGAATCACAGCAGAATTTAGACTGGAAAGAAACTCTGGAGCTCATCTGGTCCAATCCTCTGCCCTAAAAGCAAGACTAACTTCAAAGTTTGTTGGTGTTGCTCAGGTCTCACCAAGTTGAATTTTGGATGGAAACCTCCAAGGAAGGAGGTTCCACAGCCTCCCTTGGCACCTGGTCCCCTGTGCACAGGAGAGAGTCTGGTGCTGTCTTCTGTATAAGCACCCATTAGATGATAGCTGAAGAAAGCAGTAAGATCCATCATTTGCTCAACTTGATTCAGTTTATCAATGTCTGTCTTGTTCTGGAGAGCCTCAAACCAGACACAACATTCCAAATGCAGCCTGACAAATAGTGAACAGAGGGAAAGAACCACTTTTCCAGATCTTCTGGTCTTTAATAACTGTAGTCTAATATGCAGTTAGCCTTGTAGGGTCAAAGGTGTGCTACCGTTTCATGTTTAACTCACCATCCACCAGGACCCAAAGGTCCTTTTGTGCAAAGCTGTTTTCTGTCTAGCTTGACTTTCTTCCATCCCAGGTGCAGGGCTTTGCATTTTCCTTTGCTGAACTTTATGAGTTCCTGTCAGCCCGTTCCTCCATCCTCATCAAACCTCCTCTGCCATTCTGCCCTCCAGCATATGAACTACTCCTTTCCTCAGTTTGGTGTCATACACGAACTTGCTGAGAGCACTTCCAGTCCTATTCTCCAAACCATTAGTGAAGTTGTTGACCATTATCAGCCCCAGTATTGACTGCTGAGGAACATCACTAGCAACTGGCCACCAGCCAGTTCAGATCTTCTAGTTTTCTACCCACCCTATAGCGGGTAGACTATATCTCACTTGTTTGGCTACCAGGATAATAAGGGAGACTGTGCTAAAGGTCTTGCTAAAGTCCCAGGAAACAACATGTACTGCTCTGCCCTTGTCGACCAGACCATTGATCCCATCGTAGAAGGCAACCATCTTTGTCAGGCCTTGATTTGCCCTTGATAAATCCATGCTGGCGGTTCCCTATCACAGTCCATTGTGTGCCTAATAATGGCCTCAAGGATAACTTGTTCCATAATCTTCCATAAACCTCTCTTAGTATTTTATTGATCCCTTTTATTTGTAACTTTTTGTGTACAACTGTTTTTAGTTTTCCATGACTAAGTGATCAATAACAGGGTCAAGGGGGGCTTCATTCATTGTTGCAGAGAAAAACCATAGTGTTACATTATGATTGCATCCATCAGATTTAGGTCTGAATTAAAAAAACCCCAACACTGCTGCCCCCTGCAATTTCTCTAAAAGAGTCAAGCATATCCTCACAGTCAGATGATCATGTACTTAGCATTAAGTATACGCAAGAGGTCGAAGTTCATGGTCCTACCACAGCTGTGGGCCTCTTCTCAGAGGTGGGGATTCTGTTGTGGCATAAATCATCAACCATCCACTTCCAGCAGGTTTCTTATACCATGACTGACATTTTCTAGTCACAAGATAGGCATCTTGGCCCTTGTCTATTGCTCTTTATTACAGGATGGCATACTGTACTTCTGCTAATCTGTGTGGATACTGATGTTCCACCTAGGGCACATACACACAAACACCTGTGGCCTCGTCCTTCTTCAAAGGTGCGTCACAAGCTCCACTATTATGCTCTGCCTATGTCAAGATAAGTATTCCCTCTTGTTTTACAATGTTTTTTGATGGAGCCTTTCATTCCCAAGGTTTCATTTTCAGGTTGTCTTCAGATGTATTGGCAAACCAAGGGTTTTTTTTCCTTTTGATCCTAAAATATGAAAAGGCATGGAGGTAAATGTACTCTGATTTGGAAGTAATAGAACCTGTAGAAGAAGTGCCACTTTCTTTTTCATATAGTAAAAGGGGAAACAGAATTCCTTTGGTTTCCTCATTCTAACATATGAATACACAGCAGTTTCTCTCCATTTTTTTCTAGTCCTGTATATACCATTCATTTGTAACTTTTCAGGAATTAAAATATCTTTTATACTTTGCTTTCTTTATGGCTGAGAAGATTTTTTTTTCTATATTCAGACTGCTGTTGTCCAAGCTGTCTGTGGAAGCATTCACATTCAAAGTTGACTTCTTGTACCAAGAACTGTTGACCAAAAGTACCAGAATGGGAAATGGGAAACTACTGAAATCAAATCAAAGACTATGGTCTCACACCTGAAAAAAGACATATCATCCTTTTTTTCATCCAAGCCCTCCCATATGACTGTAACTTACACTCATGGGAAAAAATTGGATTATGATAGTAAAAATCCCCTTAATAAGAACACTGAGATATCAGTAATTGCTGATTGCTCCTGAGAATAAAAACAATCCTTACAAAAGCCACACTAAGAATCACCTTTACCACAGGAGCTGGTTGCAGACTCCTCCAGGCAGAGGGTGGCAGCAGACTCCCACCAGAAGAAGTGACTGCAAGGCACCAATTTGCCAGGGGTGAGCCAGCAGTAGCAGGGAGCAGTCGGACAGACAGAGGCCAACTGCAGTAGGCAGCTTTGATTAGAGCCCTTTTTATTCTCTGGACACTAATCCCTAAATAACTAAAATCAATGTATTTTAAAATTTAACTCTTAGTTAACGAACTAAGTAAAAGGGATGGTGTACAGCTAAGCAAATGTTAAGCTCCTACAGGAATCCTGAGAATGTGAAAAACCTTTACAATAATGGAAAAGGTTTTTTGGTTCTCCTGTTTCAGTGCATCTAGTTTCAGCTTGTTGCTGTAAAGCTAACAAGAAAGAAAAGCATGCTGACAAGCTGATTTGATGTTGCCATCTTAGCTAGTGTCTGGGACTTGTTGCATCCACTGCTCAGTGGAGCTTTTGTCTTTCATAGGAACTCATTAATAATTTTGTCATTGATTTGCATCATGTATCTATCTGGGGAAAAGTAGACCAGGATGTGATATTTTAATGATATTTATTATTTTTCTATTAAAAATTACATTATTAAAATACAAAGGGTAGCCTTTAATGCTGATTGTACAGCTTCTCTTTGCACTCAGTCTTAATCAGCACCTTGGTTTGGAGTTGTTATTATAGACACAGAATTAAAGGTGTGCAACTCATTGGCAAGTGAGAGTACTTAGACCTTTGTAGGAGTTAGTCCAAAGGTGTGCTGCATTGTAGCATAACAGCAATGAAAAATATGTGTACTTCAGGTGAAATCCCCAGGGCAAAACCCCCATCACTTTCGCATGGTCTGGGATATTACCTGAGGTATAAGGACTGAAAAAAATATTATGGTTCAAGTAATTGAATACCTGGCATTATATACAACACAACTTCACTAAGCTGTTCGTCTGTCTTGTTACACTAGAGCAGATCTTTTACAAGAATGGTCAAGTCTTGATTTAAAGACTACACATGACAAAAAAATCTATAACATCCCAAAGACAGTTGTCCTAGTGAAAAAAATGTGTCTTATTTTTAATGCAGTTTTGTCCTGTTTGATTTCCAGGCGCTGGAACATAGTCTACCTTTGTCTGCAGAATTAAATAAATAGATTTTTGCTGACTGCATAGCACTTCCACAGGATTTTTTCCTAAACCAGTCCCCATTTCTCAGCATATTCTTTTAGAAATGTCAACATCATGGGATCAAGGAGGTGGTTCTGGTTACCACCGTGTACAACAACCTTTCAAAGTTACCTTGCTCAACAGCCATGAGAGAAAGTTTCCTGACCTGGTCACCATCAAGCTGTGAGAATGTGCCCCGCTTGCTCTCCACTAAATCCTTATTTACTCTCTTCAAAATTCAATGAACTGTATTAATCTGTGATAAGCTGTTGGTTAACCAACCTCCTGATGATATTAACCACATGTTGCTTAAGTAAGGTCATATTAATGAGCACTCTAAATCACCATTAAAGGGCCCCACCTTTAAATTGCTCTCATAATTTTTGCAGCAACTATAGACTTTCTTTCTTCCAGAGATTGATTAGCACTGGATGACGAACTGTCTCATGCAGCACTTGCTTAGTGATGCACCAGGGTACAAGAAGAGACAACCAGCCTGAGTCAGACCTATGATCCCTCTAGCCCAAAGGCTTTTGCTGACAGGGGCTGCTCTACAAGGGGGGACAAGTTGGTAGCTGAGGGCCAACCCAGTGCAGACTGTACACCCAACACCTGATCAGGGTCAGCAGAGCCGAGGCAGCAACAGCCACTTATCCCAGCCTCAGGCCAGTGACCATCAGCCAAAGGCAAGTTAGGAAGTCAGGCCCTAGGACAATCCCAGAAACCCAGGCAATAATTCAGGCAGAGTGAGGGAGAGGGCTCAGCACATGCAAACCTCCAAAATGGTTCAGATCAGGACTGCATGCGCAGGCTGGAGCTGAAATGGGGCTCTGGGGCCCATGGGCAGAGGGGGAGGTGGGTCCCAGGGGAGGCAGGTCAGGGCCATCGGTCCCCTCAAAGCCCTGACAGGCAGTATTCAAGGGAGGATGCTTAGGGAAAGCGAGAGTCAGCAGTATGTATGATATGTCTACTACTCTCCCAATAGCCAATTAGTTTCAAAATACAAGAGAAGTCTTGAGCAGAACCAGGAGGCAAAGGCAGGTACCTAATGACCCACACGGCATTTTCTTTTCTATAACTACCCTGTCTCCCTTTGAACCTATGTATACAAAATTTCTTTGTGAGGATTTCTCAAGTCTCACATCTGTTGTGTGAAAAGCCAGCTCCTTTGCTTTGAACATCCCCTCTACTATATTGGTTTGGTGCTCCCTAGTTCTTGTAATGGAATAGATGGTGAGCAGCTGATCCCTAGCAGCCCTTCCCATGCAACTTGCAGTTCTCCTTTTTGTTATCTTTTTTCCACACTAACCAGCCCTAATCTCTCTTGCTATTGGTCATCCTTGTAGTCTTATACATAACCATGCTTTCTCATATGCTCTTTCACTTTCCAGGGATTTTTTTTTTTTTTTTTTTTTTGCCTGGGACTTTCTGAGGTGGTCTTTACATTTTAAAGAGCCTTCAGTACCTTTTTTCCTCTTCACCTAGTCACTATTTAAATCTGTGTAAACTTCTATCCCCATAATTCTACTATTGGTGAGATGAAATATTACCTCTGTTCATTTATGCTGTGCTTGCTAGTTTTCAGTATCCTCCTATGCTCTTCTTCTGTTAAACAAGCGTGTTCACTTTCTTCATATTTCTCATGATTATGAACAATAGTTCTCTATTTACAAATACTTTTAAAATACCCCTGTGACTTAGCTACTTGTGAGTCTATGTACTATGCACTTCATTGCTTCTAGAGAGGAGTAACTTTTTTTCTTTCAACGTTATGCAGAATTAAGTTGCATGTTTCAAACAGTTAAACTGTGTTGTGTCATCAACAGTCAAACCAGCCAAAGTGGTAATGCCAGTGTTTTCTCTCAGATGATAATAATCATGCTTCTATTTAAAAATATTACAGTACTTGTTTCATACATCAATCTTATTTTGAGCACGTCAAGGAGGCAACCCATCATTATTCAGTCTATGTGTTCTTTTTGATACATTCACACCATTTGCTCTCTGTCTTTTGGCAATTCCCTCAGAGTATAGGATCATATGTGGCAATTTAATAGTGTCACAAGGATGAGGTAGCTGTTCTACTGTCTGTGACCTGAAGATACTTCACCCTGTAGTGATGCTTCTTTCCTCTCAAATGCTGGGAAGGCATGAGCTATAGATCAAATGCATTGTTCCCACAGTCTACTGATCTCATCTTTTTGCCTCCTTCATTTATTAGAATTCCTCGATGTTTCCCTCCTGACATGGTTAGAAATGATGTGCCTATAAGTAAGACATATTATGTCATTTGAGAGTTGCATTTTTTGCTGGGAGGTAGAAGAGAAAATGTGCACTGGCTTATATGCCCCAGGCCTGGTTGCACATCCCATCACGCAACATAGCCTGCTACTCTTGCCTTCTCTCACATGCACCAATTAGGGTCCTTGCTATAAGATGAAAATGTATGAATACCATTTTTACATGGCATACAGCCCATGGATACTTCTTAACAAGGTTGTGAATTCCACTCTGACCTCAAAGGCTGATGTCAATGGTTGGAAATCTCCTCAGCCCATTCTTTTAACAGCCTCACCTTTGAAAATCAAAGGCATTTGCTTCTTTGTAGTCTCTCAATTGTGGTTTAATATCTCTAAGTCTAAAAAGAAAAGAAAAAAATCCAAATTTGTTGACCTTTGTGAGACATTATCAGTTGCAGATTTAGTTTAAGATGAAGAATTCTGGTAGGAAGAACCTGACAGATGCAAATCCCTTAGTGCTGAGACCATTGGTTCATCTATTATAACAAATCCAGAATATGTATCTCTAGTCACTCATCCATGCAGCCACATTACTACTTGAAGTATTAAAATAAAGTAGCAGACTTGAAAATATTTCAAAGTGGGAATGGTGTATATCTGCTTGGTAAGTTACAGTATTATCATTGCCGAAGGGTGAGAGGAAAAGAGTGCTCATTTTTAAACCATAATGAAAATAAGACTTACCGAAACAAATTCTTTTATAGTATTCCTCTTCCTTTCACGTGTAAAGAAAATGGGGTATGGAAGGAAAGCCCATGCTTTGAAAGAATCATTCACTAAGTACAGGCTTACATACATAAGCTTAGGTGATAATCCAAGAAGTTGATTTTTTTTCCTGTTTCTTTCTGAATTAGAGTAGGATATGTTTATTTCTCTTAATTTCTTTCTTTGTCCTGTAAGCCAGTGAATTTTGCTGGCTGTCTTGCTGCCAGGCATGTGCAGAACTGTCTCCATGACAGCTTCAGCATTGCTGAGCAGCAGTGTCCCTGCCGTAAACCCTGCTGGGACTGATTCACAAATTAGGAATCATCCCCATTTATTTGACACACATACAACATCAAGCATTGAGTGAAATGCAGATCTCTCTCCTTTTTCATTCCAACATGTACTTAAGTTGGGTTGCCCCTTTCTCTCACTGGATCTGACAGCTCATTGCTATGAAAAGTGCCCTCCCAAGGAGGCTATGGAAGGCTCCAAGCATCTCTCTTACTCCTGGATGCTGGTGTGGTTTGGCATTTTTTGCTGTTTTTATGATGATGTAGTATGAATGAGATCTGAGACTGGAATGTCAATCTTTGTGATTCACCCTAGCCATAATGCTTCAGTTAGGCCCATATTCACAAACCTTCTAATTATTTTAATTTTGTTTGTTTAGTTCAATATCTAGTTATACAAGGCAAAGTGAACAGCCACAGCTCTCCAGTACCCCATTGCCTGCAGCCTCCGACACTCACCTGGGAGGACAAAGAGCTGGGACAGGGGACTGGGTCTCCCATATTCCAAGCCACTCTCTAAACACTCACCCGCATGGCAAATGATGGGTGGCATTGGCCCTTCCTCTGATAACTGCATTTTCTCAAGTGATGGCTTTAAAACCTTACCTTCTGCAGATATTTGGTGCTTAAGCAACATCCTTCTTCTTGGTATTCCTATTGAATGGATTAGGTAGTTCCCTAAAGGCACACTGTAAACATTTATCATTGCCAAAGCTCAGTAAATACCACTCTCATATATCTGCCCCTCCTCACGCATCCCACAGGAGAGGCTCCACATCTGCCTCTGGCCTGCAAGCTCAGTTAGGCAGCAGGGTACCTACAGTCACTGCTGAGATGCAAGTGATGTGATATGAGATTGTTTTGCCCATATTATGATGAAGGGTGAAGCCTACCTTTCATCATGTGCTCTAAAATTCTAGTTGCTTTAAAGGACATCATTTGTAGTGGTGCTGTCACTATCTTTTTCAGTGCAAGCATTCTTGAGATTTTGTTCCATGTTGAACAGCTCTCCATTGTACTCCCCACCCCAAATTTATTTAATACCAAATATCGTCAAACTGCAAAAATGATATATAAAGGGATACTATGATACATGTCTTAGTTTCAGCTAGCAAATACAATAAATTAAAAGGAAAAGCCCCAAATCACCTGGTCTTTGAATTCATTTTATTGTTCCCAAGCTGCCTTGTCATAGCTTTTTAAAAAATAAATCATATGTATCTTGTATCATGTTGTTATTACATTGCATAAAATGCATGGAATTATTCAGTACACTGAGTACTAGCAAGTAGCAAGAAACTGCTGGAAACCTAAAAAAGCTCTATTTTTTATTCCAGTTTCCTTTGGATGATACTCTTGTGGTCTCTTTGACTGCAATGACAACTTTTATTGCTGTTATTGTTGTGCTCTAACGGATCTACTTGAAAAAGAATCCCTACCCACAACATTTGATGTCCTAAGTGTTATGGGTTGCATTCTTGAGATGCCCAGAGCCTGTAGCTGATTTGTCCTTCCAGAAAACCACCTTCCTCCTGCCCCATGCTGCACTGCTTGCAAGGGCGAGCTATGTGCAGAATATCCCTGCACATTCCAGGTTGCTAAGTCGGGTTTTGTGCACCAGCTCCTCTCGGGCTGGTACCATGGCAGAGAGGGCTGCATTGCAGCCTCCCCACTACCCCTCACACACAGAAGGAAGCCGAGGGGCAGCAGTGGCTGTTGCAGCTTGACGAGGAGGGAGGGAGCTGAGGGGCAGCCATAAAAATAGCTTCTCAGCAAGGGAGCAAGCTGCACCTCCCCAGCCGTTACAAATCCCCTCACTTGACTGGCACTGACTTGGCAGGACAAATGGTGAGCAGTGTTTTCAGAGCTGTAAATGTGCTTAAAATGGTTGCCTTTGCTTTTGGTGTTTACAGTGAAAATTACATGAAGGTGAACATTTTCAGGGTGGATACTAAGATACTGCTTCACTGATGATGAATTTTTGCCTGGAACACCACTCACTGGGTAAAGCCATGGTGGAGATCTCAGTTTTCCTAAAGTCTGGTCTCCTTTTCTGGCCAGTAAGTTGTCTGAATTAAACGGTCACTATTGACAAAATTATCTTTCCTGCTCTTTGTCCCACAGGTGCCTCTCTCCCCGTTGGCTGAGAGGGTCTCATCTTGTGGAGAAGACCTTTTCCGGAGAACCCAAAGGACAGCAACACTGAAGAAAATGGACACCGTGCCCAGCACCAAAGTCAGCCCCAGGTACACGTACCTGAGAGAGAAATGATTGATCAGAGCCTATTTCAAAGGCAACATACGACTAGAAGGCATCAAGGACACATTCATATTTTCATGCAGTAAGGCTGAGTAAGAAAGCTCTTCAAGGAAGGTGATGACCCTGGACATGAGAGTTTGCCAGTTTGCCAGCTCACCCAGGTCAGACATTGAGTGGTCCGTGGCCAAGAAAGTGTCTCAGGCATTGACTGACCTCCTCTACCCCAATGTGCTTCAGTGAGAATAACACTAATATTTCTAGGGCAATTAATTTATTTTTTGGTTGCCTCTTAAACAGTACCAGTGATACCAAGACCATTTGATGGTATTTTTCCTTTACACGCATAATGACAGTGACAACATTATGCAACAATAACGTCATTATGCTTTATTAGTAATGAGTCCCAACTGAGCTTTTGTTCTTTTCTTGTTTTTTCAAAACAAGATGTACCCTCCGCTCATGGTTTTTCCCGGGGATAGGGAGAAAGGCAACCTGTTCTCTCATTTTCCTTTTACCATTGTTATTCCATTCTCCATTTCTGGTAATGCCTTTCATAAACACAGTTCAGATAATTACTCTCCTCTAGCAATAGGTTGATAAAGACAACACTGCGCTTAAGGCTCTAGATAAGCCAAGAATGCTCTGTGGCACCCTTCCCTTCCTTTTTGTGGTCCAGCTCCAACATGGAGCAATGATGAGGTTTAACAGCCCTTTTACTTATTCACTTACTTATTTACTTACACACACACACTCTCACAGCAGAATTGTTAAAAAATGGGGGAAGCTTTACCATAAAATTGAGGATTTAACTGAACATTTTTGGGGCGAAAAAATCAAGTGACTTAAATATTTCCAGCTGATATTGAATTAAGATGACGCCCCCCAAAAAAGAGACTAAACCAAAAGAGAATGCTAAACCCTGAGCATTATTGTTAATATTGCTCTTTCATTTGGCATCAAATCTTTCACTCAAATTTTCTGACAGAAATTCTTCTACCAGTGCCAGGTGTAGATGTACTTAAAGAACACAAGTTAAAGAACGAATGGAGAAGAGCTGTTACCTGAGTGCACTGGAGTCGTAGAGTCTGCATGCTCCTCTTCCCCCACATCTTTTGCTTCCCCATTTCAGGCAAGTGGTATCTATGGCCACTCCAAAATACACTGGGGCTGGAATTCCCGCTGGGTATATTTAGCAAATAAATAGAGGCAAGAAGGTTACTTTCCAGGGTGATTAGTTCTGATCTAGAGACATGTTCATGTAGAACATCAAATAATAAGTTTGAACAGCAATGACACTTCCATACTGTTTGCTGGTTCGAGAAGTTGTGCTTTGTGCTGCCCAAACACACACTGCCCTTTCCTCCCTGTGGAGAATCGGGGTGGGGAGGAAACGCAGCTGAACATCAAAAAGCCTGTGGAAGTCAGCGGAAGGAGTGCTGGCCATGGCTTGGTTTCCTCGCCCTGCAGGACCCCTCCGGGGAAAAAAAAAGGAGATATTTCTCCTTTCTTGGGAGCGATGGACCCTGTTCAGCTTGGGGGTGGGGGGGGTGTCCTGTGTGTTGGTTGGGGAGGGGTGAGAAGGGAGAGACACAGTGGGGCTGGGAGCCTGCAGTGGGACTACAAGTATCCTACAAGTATCTTGAGATCCTACTGTGGCAGGGGCAAACCTGCTGCAGTGCTTGTGGGTGATGGAAAGGAAAAGCCTTTCTTCAGGTGCTAATGGAGACGTTGTGGACTCTGTGCAACCTGGGGAGATACCCATGGTTGCTGGAGAAGAAAGTAAGCCTGGAGGGAAAACCCTGGCCTGCACAGGTGTGAGAAAAGTGCCAACAGCTTGTTTTGATGTCATTTCATCTGCCTCATCCAGCCCATCTAAGTCTGCTCTATTTAAATAAGTAACTTGCCCCTTGCTAATTATTACTTTTTCTGTGAAGACCTAGAGGATTTTAGAGTTTTCAGTTCATTGGCATCTCATGGTATCCATTATTTTAGAGAAAACTTATAGGTGGCTCTACCACGAGGCTGCAGTGAACCCTGCCCTCAGGCACACCTGTAGTTAGATTGGTTCCCTTAGAAACTAATGAAAATATGCCTGAAAAATGATCACAAATTCTGAGCTATAGCTGTTCTATTATGCTTGTTGTTGAATAAGGAAAGACAAAAAGTAATTTTGATGTTAGCTTCATAGTCCGAAGGATCACTTGTCACCTCTATGGACATTAGCCATGTATATTTTTATTATACCTAAGACGCAGTTACACGATTTATGAAATACAAAGCTGCTTCCCTTTTCCAACACTTTTCCTATTTTTTTTTTTAAATCATGTAATATTAACTTGTCAGTTAGACCTCGTTCTTTCCAACAATCGAAGTTTAATTCTAGAATAAATGATTAGTGAGGCGTATATTAAAATACACCCAAAAGTACAACCGGACTTACCAAGTACTCTTATTGCCAAGGTGTAGATACCAAGTGCAAATGATTTCAAGTGTGGTTTAATGCACCTAAAAATAAAAAAAAAAAAGGTGTTAAATAGAAATAAATAATTGACTGTGGATAATTTGAACACAAATAGAAAGCAAGAGGAAGGAAAGAAATGTGAGTTTTTCCTCCTTACTGACACTGACTTTAACAAAATTACAGAAATATGTAAATAATGTGATAAAATCAGATCAGTATCTAGGAATTCTGAACATCTATATTCAATATCACATTTTAAGAAGATGTGCATTTTCAGGTAATACCAGCACTTAGGAGTTACTAACACACAACAAGAAAATTGGTTGTGAAATCATGCATCATTGGATAGTCTTATTCAGTTAAACACTCTCTGAAATTGCGGATCATGACCCAGGCTAGTACAAGGTATTTAGGCACTCAATTTTCATTGCACTGTATCTAGGATCAGGATCACACGTCCTGTAAAGGTAAATCCTCCAAACCATTCTCTGACAGAACAGACCATTAGCATTTGGACTTTTTTGAGCTTGCAGCGGGGCCCAGCACAGACATCAGTCCTTCTGGCTCCAGATCAGCCCTGCTCCAGCCTTGGGTCATCATCCCGGCTCTTCTAGGAGGGTGGAGATGGTGAGCAGAACAGCTGCCTTTCACATCCACACTAGCAGCAGTGTGCGTATGGAGCTGCTCAAATTAGTAAGATTCATCTGCTGCTAACCTCACCAGCTGCTCAAGTCTGCTGTTTCACCCAGCATGTATCAGACTGCCTATTACAATACCTAATCCAGCAAGAACCTGAGTACATGCTTTACTTCTAGCATGTGAGTAGTGCCAGTCACACGATTAAACTGGGACATGCTTGATTATATGGGGTGAATAACACGTGTATCATTGTGGCAACTGATAAAACTCCCTGTTCTCACAGTGATTCTATTCAGTATAAAAAGAAAAAAAAAGGGCTGAAATTCAGTTGTCACTATGGATAAACATAGCACTTTGGAGGTCCAGTCTATGTGCTCTGAACTAGGATGGACTCAGCATCTGCAGAAATTCATGTAATCGGGAATACATTTTAAAAAATAATAAAGACATTGCAGAACTAGCTCTTTTGTTCCCCTCCAGTGATGTTTTTTTATTTCCCAATGAAGCTGCCAGAACAGCATTAAGTACCCATATGGTAAATGATAATTGGGTCACCTTCCCTTAATTTAGTGAAAATGGAGAAGGACGTGAAGGACACATATGGAAAACAACACCGAAGTACCATGCTCAAAAAATTGTGTGCATCTCATTTTGTAATCTGAGTGCTTTATTGTCTAATGCCCTGATCATGGATTATGATCATACAGTCTGTTATATTGTGGCTTTTACAGGCACTGCCACCTATACAGGCATGAATGTAATATGATTTTGAGCTGGAAGTACAGTGTTTTGCCCTCCTATCAGATACATGTTACACAAGCAAGCCCCAGCCTGGAAGTCCTTTTAACCAAATGCAAGGGTGTAGAACGCAAAAAGTGGAGAATAAAACCAATAACTGGATATTTATTATGTGTTCCATAGGATTTATATCCTGGAAAAAAAAAAATCTTCTCTTTCAGATGGAAAAAAGATTGTTTGACCATTCGTATTGTCTTTGCACGGAAACACGAGTTCTTTGAGATCCTGAGTGAGAGCCAAACCTCTCAGGGAGATCTGAGACTTCCTTTTCACTGCCTAATCACCTGCTATTAATAGCTGGTGCTTGAACAACAGCTATCTGAATTGCAGGGTTTTTTCTCCAAAATTTCAGGGCTTTCCCAAGTCCCTTGGCAATTGTAATTAGTCTAATACCACTAAAAAGACATTTCAGCAAATGACTCGGTCACTAGCTGTAAGCATATTTCAATGATTTCAGCCGTGTAAACCCTTGAAGTAAATGTCACTAAATCTTATAGGCTTTTAGGGATTTAGCTGTATTTGTGCTCCATGGCAGGTGCAATGGTATCTGCTCATCTGAAAACATCAGCTTGCTTAAGTGCTGGAATCTTATCAGAGCTGACTGAATACTGAATAATTGTAAAAACAGATAACTGGAAAAAATACTTAATGAAGTCTGCAACTTGACCTTGGGACTATTTATTTTCAAAGAGCATTTATTTTCCTTCTGGGAACAGAAGCACATTTTCAGTTCAGACAGATTTTCAGGGAAAGCCAGTCAGTGATGGATTTCAGAAAAGTGAGCGTGAGCTTAAAGTGGAATTGTGCCCACAGGTCATTTTGCAGAGAAAAAAAAAAAAGAAAACATTGAACTTACTGCAACATGTTTTGTTTAGCTGCACATCAGATTTGGGTGCTTTCAATCCAGCAGAAAAACACATAACTTTTCAGTTTCAATTAAATGGCTCTCAAAGTAAAATGATTTTCAAAAGAAATAAAAGCTCCGGAGCAGAACCAATAAAGCTGTTTTGCTGATTTCATATAACAAAATATTTTCATATCATTATTGAAAACCTCTCTAAGCTTTTCTAAATTAAGCATTAAGTCCCCTGAAAGCAAGTTCTTAGGGTTGAGAAGTGCAGGCAACCCTGTGTGATTTAAGCTCATAGGTGTTCAATTATGGACATCTCCTCCCAGACACATCTGCAGTGGAGACAAGATGGAAAGCAGGAGGTTGAGCATGGCAATGATGGTTTCAAGGCCCTGTACCATACTGTATCTGTACATTTTCTACCATATGTTTTATGGATAGAAAGGGGACATCATGTGGAGGGAAAGGGGAAGGGAACTGTATCCCTGCATAGCTTTAGGCCCATATTTGTACAACAAAAAATCCCCCTGTGTCAGAAGCAACCACAGAGGGCAATATCTGGTGGAAATCCTGAAGGCTTTGCTACAAGCTCTCAACTCGTGAATCATCCTCCTTGGTGCATGGACAGTTTCAGTGGTGCATAAGCTTCAGTAAAAAATGTCTAAAATGGATTATAATATGATTGTTCTTCTTGGAGTGACTCCTCAGGGAGGGGGGGGAGAGAGAGAGAGAGATGTCATGTAATTTTGCAGTACTCAGTGGTAATCCTACGAGGTGGGTGGGGAAAGCTATGCAGCTTATATGGTTTAAGGCATATACCTCACTGGCAGTGTTTGTGGAGGGCAGTGGAGAAGGATCCTCACCTCAACCATTTCTGAAAGTCTCTGTGTGAATATTACTTCTGGTTCAAGGACTGTGCTGGAACCATAGCTGAAGTTACATTTCTTTATTTAGGTTTTTCCATATAGCCTATATTCAGCCAGTTCTAGCACTGGCTTTTTCCATGTGATATAAAGACACTGGCAATGAGACAGGGCCTGTTCCAGAAAATTTGATTCAAAAACAAAGAGAATTTTGGGGTAAGAAAACACAACAATAATAAAGATTAGTTAAACTGTATTTGCCGTTGTTTTGTTTGAGAAGTAGAATGTACCCATCTGGAAATAATTTGGAAAGAGAAACTGAGAAAGAAAGCTTTCCAAAACAAAGCGAAGCAGCACTTAGAATCTAAAAATTGCAAGAAGCTGACAAAAATCCAGATTAACAGCTGGAAGTATTATATTCCTTTTGCACTTTCTAAAATTAGCTTAAAAGCTTACACTTGGTGATGGACAAATAGTTCCAGCAGTTAAATATGTATTGGAACAATCCCTTGGGACAAGCATTTAATAAACCTGTGATTATTACAACATAAAAAAACCCAAACCCTCATGCTAAATCTATCTTTGCTGTGAAGAGAGAAACCTGGGACAGAACAATTATATGGAATAATAAAGTGGACTAGAGGAGAACAGTTGAGTATATATAGAGGGTTTGGGTTAGATCACCTCTGTGTAGCTGTGCATTGGTATCCATAGCAAGTAAGGAAAACTGGCCACCTATAAGCATACACATGCACACATTGGCATGTGCAGAGCTAATTTCCATTTGCGTGGAGGCCATTTAACACCGTTCTGGTAATGTAAAAGGCATTAAGAGAAGTGGAATTTGGTGTAAATGATAACCACGTCTCCTATATCATGTTTAAAACCAGAAAGGTATTGCTGGTAGAGACGATCATAAGCACATTGTTGCTTCAATGGTAGAAAACTCATTGTCAAATTACGAGGATGGCTTTCAATAGTAAAAAAAAATATTTTAAAAGCCGCCTTGCATCGCTGAAAACATTTTGCAATACTTGGCGGGGGGGGAGGGAGACCCAGTTACATATGTCAAAACACCTTGAAAACATTTGGCAATGCTAGCAGAAATTATTTCTTACCTTAGAAGCAGTATGTATCCGGGTGTGCCACCTACTGACAAAGTATATGAAGTGATAACTGATATTATTAGAAAATACAGAAATATTTTTGAACACTCATTTCCTTTTTGACATGGTCCCACCACAGCTGAGGAGCTTCGTGAAGGAGATTTCAAGGTTCCCACGCAGCTGCAGTTAAAAAATACCTGGAAGACAGAAGGCAAAAGTGTATGGTAACCCAAACAGCGGAGAAGTGGATGGACAGGAATTGCACATCATGCTTTTCTGGGTAGCCAAAAGTTTAAATCCAAACTGGAAAATGTTTTTCAAAAGGAAAAGGCTTGTTCATTGAAGGAGAAATTTATAAAGAAAGTATCTACTGTTGATGAATGTATTTAGTGGTTTTTTTAAACAGTTTTTGTAGCCAACAGCTAAAAAAAACCCCTCTACCTTCTCTGCTTGGGATTTCTGCTGGAAACAGCAATTGAGAAAGTTTTACATGTGGGTGGCAGATTGATTAAAAGACCTGAGGAGTTTAGGGCTGGAGAGGATGTGCCTTACTCAATTTTAATCCACTTACTCTAACAGAACTGGTTGTATTAGGAAAACTATCACAACACATATGGAAACGAAAGATTGTCTTACGGTGTTTTTCCCACTGCCATTGGACGCCTGGCAGCCAGCAAGACAAGCAGAAATGTAGGTAACTCCATTTTCCCCGCAGATGGGGTCCCAGTCGTTCTTGGAACATGCACAGCCCGAGTTGCACTCTGAAAAGAGGGCTTGCTCGTAATCAGTCGTCTGTTTAGTTCTGGGGAAAAAGAGAAATTGCAATGATGTTTTCTAGCAGATGTGGAAAAAATAATTATCAAATCATGGGTTATGCTCTCTGCCAGGCACACCTGGCCAGACCTTCTGTCTGTGGTCCATTAAGGTGTTGTCTCTTCACATCCATGCAGCAGTGTAAATTCTTATTTCTCTGTTATCAAAAGGTTTTCACAATATCACACCACCTACTGTGAGATAGTAGCTACCTTATTAAGGGGGACAGCTGACAATTTCTATTCATGCATTTTCTCAGATTTTCTAAGCTTTTAGTTATCTGAGGCTTGATGCAGTTTTAAGAAAACTGGACAAAAAAGTTTGATTACTCCAGTGGCAAAGAGCAGAGTGAGTTACTCATGGGAAACGGTCGCTGCAGAAGTTAGTGAGGAAATTATCAGAATGGGATTCATCCAAACTGAGGGTCTGTTACCTTGCACGACAGCCATCTGCCAACTTCAGCCAGCTGCTGCTGAAGTCACCAGCGAACCAGCTCCTGGGGCTGCTGTAGAGTCGGTGCTGGAAACTCCTCCCAAAAAGTGAGCTTTACAGAGTAATAGCATGGGCAAAAGTGACCAAAAAGTGCTAGCCTCAGGTGTACTTCACGGTTAACATCATGGCTAACTCATAGTTAATCCATGAATCCTTAAGTTTTGGTTTCAGAAGCTATTAAATGCCATGGGTTGTTCAGCAGCATACAGAGGCAAGGAACAGTTAATTGAATCTCACCCCCCCTACTGAGCTCCTCACATTTCCAGAAATCTCTAGGCTCAAAGGATGGGTCCCATGGCAATAATAATTAAAAAGTAATCAGAAAAATAATCTGCACTTGTGGCATAAACCCCTCTGGGCTGAAGGCAACAATCACAAAAGCGTTCTGACACAATGCCCGCTGGAATACATGGAGTGGTTTCCACCGCTTTGAATCAAATTTCTGGGAAGCATATTTAGGTCAGTCATTCTCTTTTCAACAATATATACTTTGTGGAATAAAACGAGGAAGGAGTTAGGTTTGCAATAACATTTTATGCTGAAGCATGCCCTTCCCAGCATACCCGTGGTACGACACGGTCAATCCGGCCACATCGGAGTTCTCACAGCCCATTGCAAATAATGAGAGGAGCAAAAGGTAACCAAAGAAAGATGATCCCAGGGAGAGTTTTGCGGCCCCTAAAACATTGATTCTGAATTTTTTCATGATCAGTCCCCCAGAGAATATGCCAA
>NW_008825614.1:5226725-5228676 GCF_000699105.1 Pygoscelis adeliae
AACAAAAATCTGTATTAATGAAAACCCCAGCTCAATGGACTATCCTCCTCAGCCACAAAAACAGCAGCAGCATTAAGATGAAGCAACAAAATATGAAAGATCTTCAGTCGGGGCATTTTGTTTGTTCAGACTTGGATTGTTCCTACGAAGGTGCTGGGACTGCTTTTAAAAACTTGCTCCCAGGGAAATGTTTCTTTGCTAGTTCTTTGACAGAGAGATTATGCGTAAGGTTTAGATAATGATCTTCCAATTTCTTAAGCTAGGTAGTTTTCTCCACTGTTAGTTTGTCAGTGGAGGGATCATTGTAGTGTTAATTCAAATACTTTTAGTGTTATTTCTCACAAGAGCTGCTCTGGGCACAGAGAAGTTACCTGGGGTATCGTGCTGCTTAGGGCAGCCAAGACAGCCAAGGTCCCACTGCACAGTTGGGGCTTTGCTATAGACCTTCCCTGTGCCCTTCACCCATATAGCAACAGTAGGAGCAACAGGGGCCACTCTCTGGGGCTGCCCCATTCCGGCTTTCCAGGGTAGCTCCTCTCCTTCCCTTTTCCACTGACAGGAGGAGCCTGAACTGCTCATTCTTAGAGGGCAAATTCAGTTTTACCTACAGTGTTATGAAATCTAGAGCAAGACCTGTTTTTTCTGTTTTGATTCAGCCATGAAACCTATAACTCCCTAGAGAAGTCTCCAGGAGGGAGAAAGCCAGTGGTATGTCATCGCCTCCAAGGCCAGGAGAGTTAGGGAATTTGTCTCGTTTTGGTTGAAATGCTCCCTTAGGTGAGTGTTGCAACAGCAGAAAGATAGGTATACCCCATGGGCTCTCTTGTATCAGGCTTCAGGCAATCAAGTGGAAGAGCATTGAAGGAAACATGTAAAATTGGGTAACCATTAGTGCTTACCTGGACAGCTTTGCTCAAAGCAGTGTCCATATTGATAGATATGGACAAGACGACCAAAAAAAATCTCTTTCAGTACGTGCAAAAAAGATGTAAATAGAAACCACCGTAAATGAGACTGCACAGTCAAGCAAGGTGCTCTTTGCTGGATTTCATTGTTACTGAAAATGATTTTCCCAGCTGTACCAGCCAGTTCCAGCACATTAAATTCCCCCCCCCCCGCGCAGGGCTGTGTATGCGGTTTGCAGCTTTTCATTCACGCTGACACCTAGCGGTGCTGAGCCAAGTGAGCGTACAAACACAAGCAAGTACCTAAGCATACATGCATTCATATAGCAGATGAAGTTTCAGAAGTTTGTTCAGGGGACTGGAGGTATTATAACATGATTTCAAATGACTTGGTATAAAACACCAGTTTACGACATTACAGTTTAATCTGCTTGCTCGGAAGTGCACTGGGATCCCTTAAATTTCTGGCTCAAGTCAGTGTTTGATCCACCTGTACACACGGAAAAAAATCAGTGCTTAGAAGAGATGCTAGCAGGTATGTCTGATGTTAGAAAAAGCCATATTCTCTCTCGCAAACCCAGGAGTGAGTGTCTTGGCTGGCTGCATGAGCCCAGGTCAGTTACTGATGAGGTTCAGGAAGCTTCACTGGGGTGGCATTTTTCACTCTGCACATACATGAAAATTATACTTCAGGGGATTTAGAAGCAGCATCCAAAATGTAGCATATGTAAATTAAGAGTCACTATATAACAGGTTTTCCTGTTCTCTTTTGCTTTTAAGAGGGAACTGGGATTGGAACTGGGAGCTGTGTGATGCACCAGAGAGTACCCGCACTCTGCCTGCCCATTCCTATGCATCCCTTTTGTTCATGCCTTTGTCTCATAGCCTTACAGGTAACGCCATTGCTTGACACTGGTATTATGGGTGGGTGATGGGGAGCAAAGTGTGTATATTTAAAAAAAATCATATTTATCTGAGAGCTTGTGACAGAAATTGTTTTGTTTTGTTTTGTTTTTAAAAAAAGAAGAAGTAAGAAAGGAGGTAGG
>NW_008825614.1:5228693-5281981 GCF_000699105.1 Pygoscelis adeliae
GGAAAGGGAAATAGACATTGTTAGTTCTAGTCAGCCCTCAGCTTTCTTAGCAAGGGTGGGTTGGGAGAGAAAGGAAAAGGAGGAAGGAAAAACACCTTATTGCAGGGATGGCCACTCAGCCAGGATCCTTCCCTAGCCAAGCCATCACACATTCTCTGTTGGATATAGTCCCTATGCTTAGTGAAATCAGATAGATCTTAATCCTCACTCAGTTTGCACATAACTGAAAGCTTAGCTCCAGAAAATCTTTAAATACAATGAGAAGTACTGTACTGAATGTAGGGATTGTTTTCTGGACTTTCTCTGGCCATCGACTATGCTTGAAGATTTCTCCATGCTTTGAGGAGTTTTGTGCCAGGAAATTCCAGCTTCTATCTTTAAGGAATTAACATAGCACAATGGATCAATACAGCTTTTCTGCATATATATACCTCTGTTGCTGTGCAACTAATGCTGCTCTGAAACAAGGCAGTTCCCTCTGTATTGGATAGATGTAAACCTCTTTGCTGTCTAATGCTATTGAATTCCTGGACCTCAGGAACTGAACCCAAGCCTGCATGCAGGTTCAGCAACTGGGCAGTGAAGTTCATCATCCTGAAGACATCTCCAAAACCGGCCACCTTGGTACCCAAAGGCAGAACCAGCATCTCTCTCTCTCTCTCTTGTGCTGTAATGGGAGGGCTTGGGAGACTAACTTCACAACAGAGAAAGGCTCTTAGGTAAAGTTAGGGCAGAAATACCTATTTTTCCTTCACCAGCATCGCACCGAGATAATGTTAGGTATTTAACGCATGTATTGTGTGATCACTGATATGATTTTGACTTCCTTTTATTTAACACCAACCTCTTCAGAAAGTAAGAAATCACTGGCAATATCACGGCTACTTTATGGTCAGTCCTTTAGCACTCACTGAGTTGATCTTCATTTCGTTGAAATAAATGGGAAGCCAGCAAGGGAACAGATCTGTCTGATGACAAATTTATGTAAAGTATTTTAAAATTAATTCTCTTTTCAATTATTCTCTTGTGCTGTACATACATTATTTTTCAAATTTCCAGTAAAATGGGAGGTAAGGTATCAAATCATGTAATCTTTTGCAGTAACTCTTGCATAGATAAACTCAGAGCTAACTAGCGCTAAGGCAGAAATGAAGTAACTTACCTTCTATGAGCTACTACTCAAAGCCAGACAAGGAAGGAGAAGCAGTAAACATATCCTAAAAAATTCCAATTTTCCCTATATGTATGCCATTCCTAAAATGCTCATTTTTAAGATATCAAGAAGCAGATATAGCATTACCTATAACAAAATTAGTTTTTGAAGAGGTTTGCCCATACTGTTGTTCAATATACTTTGGCTTATATGTCACCATGCCAATTAAAGAATTGAACTGAATGATACTTGCACACAAATACAGAATGTAAACTGGATTCCCAAAGAGGTTCTTCAGTGATGGCAAGAAGTCTGCAAGACAAAATGGCAGAAATGACAACCAGGCCAGAGAGAGAATAACTGCTGCGAATAATGCTTTGCAACATGCTTGCACCTTCCAAAGAAGGACGGCAGAACATTTCAGAAGGAATCCATGAAATTCCATGATGCTCCTAAGAGCTCCCCCATTTCTGGATGGGGGAACAGTGGAGCAAAATACTAAGCATCAATTTGCCAGAAGAGATATCTTGTGTTATATATCTTCTTTTGATCATAAACCAGGACTGATTTGGTTTCTATGTGTCCTCAACAGCAACTTTTAGCTTAATTTGGGGGCAGAGAGTGCTCAGCACAGCTGACAGTAAGCACAGACATATTGAGTTACAGATTCAAGTACTGAGGGAAAATGCTTTTGGCAAAGTAGGGCCAAAGAAATGCAATTGTGCAAAACAGCTCGTGTCTAAATCCAGATAGCCTCCCAAAATACTGTATCTAGTCTGTGCGCATCCTTATTCTGATCAGATATTTTATGTGTTTTTCTAATGAATGACCTTAAAGAAAAAGGTTTAGCAAAAACTGAGATTTTTTGACGCCGCTTCTGCAACAGTCACTATCTGTGAATGAAAAATTTTTGCAGAGTTTCATCATATTTGCTGGGCCACTAGCGTAATTTTACAAATCTCAGCTGGAGAAATTCTGCATGCAAGAGCAGGTGCAGGGAAAAATTAAAAGACCATTTTTGTGCATACTAGTTAGGTGGAGAGTGACACCTGAGGGAAAATAGTAATTCTGAGGCCATTAAAATATGGCCTCAGAAAGTATGAAGTTTTAAAGTATAAAAGCTATTGAGAGAAAGACTCAACGGTCAGGAAAGAAACTCTGGTGACTTGCCTTTTGCCATCTCAGCAATCTTCACTTGTTGCTGATAAGATTTGTGTTGGTCCTTGTTATCCTCAGTGATGAACTTTGAGTGCTCGGAAGAGGTACTGGAGTCCTTTCTGCTCTCCGGTCTCGGGAGGTGCTTCGGCAGGAACCAGAAGGGGATGCCGGCCAGAACGCTAATCACACCTGCTATTAAGTAACCCAGCCACCAGGCTCCCACCCACTGTACGTCCTTATGAGTTATTGTTACACTGTCTGGAGAAAGTCAAAGAAAGGAGAAACAAATAAAGGCTTTTCGAGAATGTTTGCTGATAACAAGGAAGGTGATTTTGCAGGGACTTTCTCCAGAGGAGTCCATCCCCACCTTGCCAGCTTTAGCTGTGCTGTGCGTCTCTATCGGCGTTACAGGAACAATTGTGGTGAGGCAATAAGGACTTGCTGATTCCTGTGACACAGCAGCAGCCTTCCCCTGACACCGCAGGGTCCTCAGCCGTGTCACTCGCACGTCCCCAGAGAGGCTGCGAGGCCCAGGACATGGGGTAGTCCAGGTAGCCACGCGCTTGCTCCCAGTCAGGCTGTTCTGCACAAAAGTGCCAGGGAAAAATGGGGTGGAAGGTGTTTTCTCAGGAGGAAGGCAATCAGGAGCCCTGGGACCCGTTGCAAGACTGCTTTTCTAGGCAATGACAGTGTACTACAAAATGCACGCACACAGCTCTTGGCAGGATCCTGAGCCTCAGTCCTGCCCCCTCCTGGTGCCTGCTGTCCCCGCAGAGCCTCCTCACCAGAGCATCTCCTGGGGGGCACCAGCTGCAGATCTGCTGGGGCTGAGGAAGAGTCAGGTCTCCTACTTCCTCCGTACCCATCCTTCTCGCTAGCCTTTTCTGCATGGGGCATTGCATCGCTGTCTTCCTTTTTATTTCATAAAGTGGCTGCTCTACCTCTGCTAGCCCCTTATGCCTAGAAGATAACTAGATAGTTCTTGGCCTAAAATAAGCTTTTTGGAGCCTGACTGAATTTTTAAAACCTGAGTTTTCTGACTTACCCAGATCTACAAAGCCAATGTCAACATAAAGTTTGGCACACAGGGATCCTAGAAGAAAGCCAAATATTGGCCCTATAATTGCAACTGTCTGTACGCAGCCTGCAATAGAAAACAGGGGACTGTTATGCTTCTGAGTTAAAAAGAGCACTGGTTCTTGCTGCACCTAACAGCAAAGTATGACATATGATGGGTAACAAGTGATACAGTCTTAAAATACTCAGCCAATCTTTGCTCTCTGGCACATTAGTTACACAAATTAGAACATTTTCAAGAAGAAAAAAGCCAACAATAAAATTTCCCACACTACGTTGACACTTCGACATTTTTTGTTATCATCCAATTAAAGAATGAAATTCAGCCCAAAGTAAAAAAAGGTCAGGGAACTTAATGGCCTAAACTCAACAGCAGCACCAATCTGTAACTGCTAGAAACTCTTTAGCTGACTAGATTAAAGTAACCGGAAAGCAAATGTTAATTATTTAAGTTAACTGATCACTTTAAGTTGTGGTGGGCCCTGAATAGGCTGAAAAATCACTTTGCTTTGGTACCCAATATTAACATGTTTCAATACACCCTCGGTCAAACTTTCTGAATATTTTGAATTTTCAAAATTGATCTGGAAATCTGGGAAGACTGAATCTTTTACAGAGAGAACCTTGTTTTTGCCTTTTGCCAGGCTGGAAACTTGTCAAGACAAGATGCTGATGGGGAAGGCTTTTTTTGGTAATATTTCAGGTGAATGTGCAGAGGTCTTCAGGCAATGAACACGACAAGGGAACAGTGATACCAACTTTTTAAAGCCTCAGCACTGTTGTTTATTATTCTACCTCAATGTGGAGGGAATGTTTTGAGTGCCTGCTGAAATTCTATTTTAAGTGCTTAAAGGAGTGCATGTTTTTTGTCACTTTCCAGAGAACTGAATGTGCACAGAAACTCAGCAGTCCACATCCAGAAGAATTAGGAAGATTAGGGTAACAGCAGGAACCTAAGGTCAAATTCTTTCCTCAAATTAAGATAATGGAACTGTGCTGGTATAATTAAAGGGGAACTTGGTCCCTTGAGTGTACATGACTGTTAAATAAACTTTAATGTTGGAAATTATGCAAACAAAACCATCAGGACAAGTTAATTCAATAACACTCATTCCATTATTCAGAATGACTCAGTTTCCTCTGGGGAAAAATCCATTAGGAAAAAAAATAAAATTTATTTTACCAATGTACAAGGCAGCATTCTCTTCAATGGCATAATCATCAATGTATGTAATACCCAGAGGCTGGATAGGAGTTTCACCTATTCCACGCAAAAGATTTCCCAGTAAAACATAGATCCACATGGACGAGCCTGCTTCTTTTTCACATCCTGGGTACATCACAAGAGAGACAACAATGATGTGTTTTTCATAACAGTTTGACACTGAATGCACAGGACTTCTAAAATACTTCTAATGTGGGAAAACCAGTATGAAAACTGTGAAAAATGTTTTGTGGGGTGTGGGGATGGCAATTTTAACCCAATCAGCTTGAGGTGGACACATTTAGCGTGAACTGCTTCAGCCAAAGATGTTAGAAGTTGGCCAGTTTTATAAATTTGTCACCACATCCCATTTTAGAAACCTTTTTCGCTTCCTTCTAACCAAAACTGGGATCTCCTAATGGAAAGATTTGGGAAACATTGACGATAGTGAACACTGCCAGCCACATCTAATCCACAGGTACGAGGATGCGAACATACACAGGTTTTGTGACATATAAAGGGTTTGATTTGCTCATCCACAACTTATTCATGGCCGGGCATCGGGGAGGAAGGCTCCTCACCCACAAGGATCTCCATGCACCCAGAGGGGAGGCAGCTTTGTGGTGTGCAAAATAGGGTCAGTGGGCAGGGAGGGAAACAAGAAGGGAGGTCTGCAGGCTGGGAGACCCAAGCGGCTATTTCCAGTGGGCTGAGGATCTAAAGGCACATTTCCTGGCAGAGGGAAGACCATGACTTTCCAAGGTCCCCGTGGGAGACTGGTGTTTCTGCAAGCTACAAAGCTGCAGAAAGTTGCTGGAGGAGACAGCAAGGCTAGAAGAAAGGCTGCAGCCTGAAAAAACTCTTGGCAGTGGGCAGTGGCAGTTATATATTTATTTTTAATAAATTTGCCTCAGCCTTTTCTGTGGGAAAGATTTGTCTGATTTCCATTTATTATTTTTTGCATTCTAGTAAACTATTGTATGAGAGTTTGGGAGCCTTTTGCTGTATTTTAGTGTGCTTATTACAATATTTAACAGAGATCATTCTCACCTGCATTTATTTTTGCTTGAGATTTTTCCAAGGCTGAGAGTGGAGTTTGGCTTTCATCCTGCACACATGGAGAGATGCTAACAGTCGAATTAATGGTGGAAGGGAATCTTTCATACCGATATCTGTTTATAAACCAAAGTTGTTTTTTACTGTCCCAACTTATAAGAAAAAGCAAACAGATATGTTACTACCATGCAAGATAGGCCTATAGCACTTAAGTGCAAATTTCATCTGCATCCAGTGTTGCCAATGGTGGTTTACAGGGGATAAACGGAACTCTGTTTATACTGCAGTATTACATGAAAATTGTCCCTTCGGTTCTCTTTGTGTCACAGTGATGCATTTCAATTTAACAGGCACTTTGCTCTCCTATGATGCATGAATCTGTACTAAGAGATTATCAGACGGTGGGTGTATCCTCTGGCTTCTGTTTGATACTCAGACTGTCTTCCTGAGTTTAGTCATCACTTCACCACTGAAACTTCAAGAATTCTTAAACCATATCAAAATGTGGACGATCAAGATCACAGACTAATAAAATGATAAGTTGATTACAACTGAGAATGGCATATATGTTAAATTATTTGCTTTACAATAGTAAGTCTTTTCACAAAAAAATATTAAATTGAGTAACCACATCCATATATGCCTATTTTTATGGGCATCTTCACAATCAATGCCTAAATATTTTAGCGAGCTAACATTCAGTGTGCATAGCCCAGTTGAAAAATCTGATCACTTTGCACTTACCGTCCCATGAAGAACTGGGGCATCGCAATTAAGAATGTTCCAGCTGACATAATTAAGCAGCCTGCTCCAATTATTCTTGGCCTGTGAAGCTTCGCTCCGAAGTAGCTCACAAGAATTATGATTAGGAGGTTCCCTTTGAGAGTATAAAAGGAAAACTGAGTTTTATGGCTTGTTGATAAGAGATCCCCTAAAATAATGATTCCTAGTGTGTGGTATAGGCAGTGATTTCAGGGGGAGAGGGCTGATCTCATGGGGTTGGTGTTTCTCTCTCTTTCCAGGCATTCTTACAGGAGCCCAACGCTTTCCGTGATAAGAAAACCATAAACTTTTGGATAAGCAGCTGGAAAAAAGGAGAAGGACTATGCCAGCTGAAGAGAACAAATAACCAGGAAAGCAGGAAAAGAGGGAATCAAACAGAGTTTTATACACTTAGGCTAAGATTTCAGTCCCATGAATACCACAGTCTACTGAACACCCATGAGATAAATTCAGTAATCTGAAATCGTAAGAGACAATGTCATGCTGGAAACCTTAGTGCAAGAGGGAAGGGGACGGACTGGACAATGAATGTAGATTATAGTTAGAGGTTTGTACTCTTGCTGCTTAATAAATCATGAAGGGCAAACACTTGTGGGGGAGGTGGATTGCTGAAAAAAGGAGAGAGAAAGCGGAAATCTGTGCAGGTAAATTCTCATTCAACAGTCAAAGTTTCTATCAGTATTAATTAGCCAGACACTAAGCTTATCAAACTGCAAAATATTTAGGACTATGTTGAATTGCTTGTATTAGCAACCCTATCCTATCCAACGTAATCATACTGACAGTCGTGCTGATCTTTGCTAGGTGAATCTTGCTCAGTTTTAATGGTTCAAGGAGATTCATACAATCATTTTTCACAACAAGTTGCATCACTGTTTTTTTTCTGGAAAAAAAAAAAAGGATTTCTACAGCACATACCAATTTCAAAACTGCCATCAATAACGCCAACCAAAGAGGAAGGGATATCAAATCTTCTTTCTATTTGCGTGATAGTGCTTTTGAGATAACTTCCTGACAGTGCTTTAGCAAAATAAACAAAAGACAGTGCACCAAGAAATACCTGTGAAAGAAATGACAGTGATTAGAATCAGGCAGTACAGAGGGCTTTACTTTATGAATTATTCTTAAACGATTTTTACATTCCCACCTTTTCTTTTCCCAAATAACCACATTAATATTTCTCCTACTTTTTATAAAATGCCAGATTGCCAGTTTGTCCATTTCTTATGAGCAATAATGATATAAACCAAACTTGCTATCAGCCACTGCTAATTTTGGGCAGATGCCAAAGCTACTGATGCTTTGAAGGACAGAGACATGTATCACCCTCCTGATCTCTCTAAGGAGGGGGTATCTTACACAATAACAATAAAGGTAAATGTTAAGCGTGGCTTGGTGGGGAGGTGAGTTATCTGGGCAGTTTTTAACATAGGCTTTTGCAATTGGCTAGATTTGAGAGCCCTGTTCTGGTAAGCTGTTCCCAGTGAAGCCCCGGGTGGCCAGGAGGGAGAAGTCTCTGCCTCCTGTTACACGGCTCCATGAGTTGAACAGTGACCTGTCAGGAAATTGTCTTCTATGCTCATCCTTTCCCCAGCAGATCTCTTGCAAGCTCTAATACATACATTTTCTTTAGAGTGCACATTGTATTTTGCTGGGGCACAACCTTCTCTCATCCTTTTGTTCTGCAGAGGCAGTTATTTTCTCTTAGTTATCACTATATCTGTTTTATTGCATTAGTCTGAATCAGGAGTGGGCTTTGGAAATGAAACTCCCACCCCCTTCACTGCACTTTGGTACATACTGCAAATGTGCAGACTGAATCCCTTTTACACAAAATTGAACTGGAAGATGTGCTCCAGAAGGGCATTACATTCACTTCAACAGCCAATGGCTCTTCAGTCTCTGGGACAAGACTAGAGCTGGTCTGAAGTAACTCCCCACCCTGGAATGCGTACAGTAGGAGTGCAGGGTCCTTAGCACCAACTGTTTCACTCCTGCAGAGATCTTGCCTAGATTTGCCTTCACTGAATGAAGCCTTACTGAGTTTATGAGCTCCAGGGGTACTCACACACCATGCAATTGGTCATGGAAACCACCACATTGCTTTCTACCTTCAGATACAGGTTGTGTTGACTGAATATATAGGGATACTCTTTGTAAAAAGGGGTTAAAAAATAAAACCCAAACCTTAAACCAGACATTAAAAGATACAGTAATGTTTCGTATAAAGAGAGGTCTAGACCCTTGTCCTACTCCTTAGACCTGCTCTCTGAGCAATCACATTTCCAGTAAGCAGTTGCTCTGAAGTGATGTACTCACCTCCAGTGCAAATACTCCTCACAACATCTCATTTGACAAGGCACATTGCTAATAACACTGGCATCACTGTTGAACGCAAATTCTTGTGTCAAGGTTCAAATATATGCCTGTGTCACATTCAACACACTTTACTTTATCCAGTGCTGGTTATTCCTCCTTCAGAAACACTTGTGGGTAAATAAACACTATCTAGTTTTTATTTCCCACAGTGAGGGCTCTCAAAGAGCTCTCTAGTAAAAATCCTGCCATAATATTTTACATTTTCTGTGTGTTTATGCCCTTGGATTTTAAACAGCAATGTGAAAGCAAATATGGTTTTTCACAGGAAAATCATGTAGATCAAACTAGAACTTCAAACATCTCTGTCTCTCTTTGGCACAAGTTTTTCTACTGGGTTTGCAACTGTCCCAGGAGGGAGATGGAGACTGCACGCAGCAGTGGAAAAATGCTCCCGATTTAGAGCTGGGACAAAAAGGTGCACATGATTTCATATTCTTCTGTGGTTTGTCAATGACAAAAGTAAGTAAATATTTCACCACATCTTTCTGGTTAGTAAAGGCAATTTTAACACATGGGAAGGCTGATAATTGGTAAAAACAACCTGTTGAATCTGCATACTGTTTTGGTAACACGTTAGGCAAATACAGATCTGAAGCAGACTTTTTTGTGACTTAGAAATATCTTTAATAATTTCATATTGACTCATTAAGACATAATCAGAACTAAAAAGGGTTAGTTCTCCAAAAAAAGAGGTTTTCTAAGTCCCTGCTGGAATAGGTTAATCATATCGGTTTGGGTTCCCAGAAGACACACATTTTTTGAACAGAAAGAAACTGAGCTGAAATATTATTGCTTTTCTATTTCTGGAGCTAATAAGCTGATTCCTGACTGGCTAATCTGTGACTGAAGGTTTATTCAATGAGGGAATCGGATTATTGTTGCAGTGAATGCAGGAACAATGATAGAATTACTATTATGCTACAAATTTAATTAATACAACTCATCTTCTATTTCGAAACAGGACCCCATTTCTGGGCCTTTACAGGATCAGACAAAATCAAGGAGAATATTCAGGAATCAAAATATTTTTGTAGCAGTCATCAGACTCAATTCATTCCGCAATATCTTAACTGCTTTGCATAATTTATAGACTTCAGGTCAACTATTGCTGCAGTCATTGACTATTTGGAGCTGGATTAGTATCTGAAAGTAGATGTGTGTGTGTGTGTGTGTACGCGTGTGTGAGAAAAAACAACAGAAATAAAGACTGTGCAAAATGAAAAGAACTGTGCAAGGCTAAAGACTCATTTTCCGTGTAACTGAAATCATCTCATCTCACCGTTGTATGGTGATTTATTGAGACCTCACTCAAAAGAGTGTCAGCATTTTACAGCCTGGCTTTGGAAAGCAGGTAGAGACAGTAGGCAAAGCATCATGTTGCCTCCTGCGCCCCATTATCCCATACAGGGAGGAATGCTCCTCCAAGGTGCAGCGGTCCTACCATCAGGTAGGTACAGCTACATTATGAGGCTTAAAGCAGGGAGCTTCCATTGCCTTGAGGAAGTACTTCTCATGGGTGAGATGAATGCAGATACAGCAGTGATACTTCTGCAGTTTGGTTTCAAAGTCACCTTATGCAGAGTTCTCTCAAATCAGGAATACTACAATAATACTTCAATAATATAGCACTCAAAACACGTGGACCATAATACAAATATTATTTTTCAGGGCCCAGAAGACTACCATGGCTACAATCTTAAAAAAAGCAATCTGTACTAACAGGTGCCTGTGGTACCTGTCTGCTGATACTCTGTTCTTAACTTCAGGAAAATAGGGTGGTGCAAGAAGGAGGATATAGTGACCTTTCAGGATGACCCTTGAAGATCTCATAACATGCAAGCCTCAACCAACATGTTATATTTGAACATTGCCAAACGTTAGGCAAATACAGGTCTGAAGCAGACTTTTTTTATGACTTAGAAATATCTTTAATAATTTCATACTGACTCAGCAAGACATAATCAGAACTAAAGAAGGGATAGTTCACCAAAAAAAGAGGTTTTCTAAGTCCCTACTGGAATATTAAAAAACTCTTACTCTACCTTTATACCTCCACGACACGACTGTTTTTCCTTGGATGTGGAAGATTCAGATTTGAATGAAGATCGGTCAACAGGCAGGATCGTGTTGTTTGAGAAAAACTGAGTGTTTTCTTTTGATGAAATCTCCATGATGATATCCGCTGCCTCTAAATCAGAAAACATGGAGAACATTTTAAAAGGGCATCCTATTAGCTCAGCCTCAAAAGATCATCATGTGACAGCAACATCCCTCTGTAGGGTTTTCCCCAACACAGCAAATCTCACAACAGAATCTGACCAGTGCACTGGATGTTTAATTATGGAAATTTGCAATCCACTTGCCTATAATAATGAAGATTAAATCATACTCAGCAAACGGTCTTCATCTTCATTCTCTAGCTATCATCAATGCGATTTCATTGAACGTTTGACCAAGCATTACCAGCAGACTAAATGAGGCTTGTTACCATTTTAAACAACATTTCAAACAACATTTCTGGAGCCTATACGTAAGTTCACGTTTCTGGATGTGACCATGTCTGCAGAGATTTCTCAGGGCTGATCTCTGAATTTCCCATATATCTGGGACATTAAGTAATTAGATCAAAGGAAATCTAGCCCCGTTAATGAGGGACTTGAATTGTTTTAGATTGAAACATTAGCTCTAATCGTCTGATGTTAGCTAATGAGTTACACAAGAATAAAGAGGTTTAGTTCCCTTTACCATTTTAGATAGAGCCTTAGGGCTCAGTGGTCAAGTGTTACAGGAAAAATGTGAATTTGCTTCTTTGCAGGTAAATACAAAGAAAGTAAATACTGCACTTTGAGAAGAGAAGATATCAGTAATTCTTAAACCTCTACTTACATACTGCAGTACTTTGTTCTGAATTTCAATCTCTAAATCAGATCTGAAAATATTTATGAAATCAGCTTCTGTGTTCACTTTTAAGCAGCACTATGTTTTATAGAACTGCTGGCTGAAAACATGAATAGGAGAAGTTCCTATTCTGTTATGTTTGTCTAAAGACACAGATCTTACATAAGTAAAAAACATATATGGTATTATGTATATGTATATACATGTACATACATGTGTTGTCATGGCTTCCCAAGGGTCTGTGCAGTGTTTCCAGAAATGTAAGTGAAAATAACAAAAGTATCCCTAGATGCTAAGATCTGCTCATGCAAATACTTGCCTAGGCTCTGTTCATATATGGACAAGGCAAAAGGACTGTGGCTGTGGTACCAACATTTTCACTGACATCTCTCCATCACGTCAGATGAAATAAGAGCTACTGACCACATATAAGAGAAATATTTGCATTTGATACTGCCCTGACAGGGACTCTAGTGTATTTCCTTGTCAGCACTAATGAGTATACAGGTTTTTTTTAAAACAACAATAACAAAATAAGAATAGTTGGTACTTGCTGCAGAAAACTTGTAACCTATTCCTGCGATCTTGGGAAAAGTCACATCGTCTCTCTGTGCCCCACTTCTGAACTTGTACAATGGGGAATGACAGCATGTACCTCACAGCACTCACGTGAGGATACATTCATTCAAACTTGTGAGCATGGGCATGACACTCACATAAAGTATGCTGCCATGTAAGCACATCAGAGAGCCTTTAGCTTAAGGTTTGAAATGCTCTGCATATTACTACTACAGCAATCTCAGAATGAAAAAGAAATTGAAAACGGGAAACTTCTGAAACACAGCTAAGTGAATTGTCCTTATCTCGGAGCAAAGCAACATCCAACTAGAGAAGGTCCAGCAGAGGAGCAGGGGGCCTGCACAGTCTCCTTCACTGCACCCCATATGCAGGGTTGACCAAAAAAAAAAAAAAAAGCCATGGGGGGTGGAATATGACACACCGATGCTTGACAGCAGCATACAAGTTCATGCCACGCTGACTTGGTACAATTCTCAAATGGACAGTGATACTTAAACAAAATTTATACTCAGCAGTGTAAAAATTTATTACAGTATAAAAATTATTAGCATTTCTTATCTGACTCTGGGTGTCAAACGGAAGCATGCTAGGAAGGACTGACAGCCATACAAGTTTTACAGGCTTTAATGTATCCCCAATTGTTCCTATGGGACAGCCTTAAGGAGATCAGTAGTTTTCTGGCCCGGAGCAACCTGCAACCATATATATCAGAGCATCAGTCCAGTTGCCCTGACAATGCCTTTGAGGGAAACTCTTAACACAAGACAGAGAGCAGAGCAGTGTGCCCAGTGGTACCACAGCCCACCACAATATTAGCTTTAATCTTTCCTCTTTTGTGCAACCAGCATAAATATGAGTGTTTCACTCTAATCACAAACAAGCGGCATTCTGCTTGTTTAAGAATGGTCAGTTTTGTTCTCTATTTTCTATCTTGTGCTTTAAAAAAACCAACATAAATGCAGTCACCTTATCACCACTGAAACACTCTGGGCCAGATTCAACCCTCTCATGGTTCCAGTGCTAAATTCAAGCCTTCTGTATCCAGCAGCCTCCATGCATCTCTCCCTGTATATATGTGTGCGTGTGTGTGTGCATGCACATAGTTGAGATGTATTTAAGCATGCATTCTTTATGTGATCTAACAAACACATGTATGACTGCAGAAGTGTCTATGCTTGGACGCATATGCACACACACACAAATTTCTTAAAGCTAGAAGACAAACTCCTAACTGAAAGGATTTTATTATATGGGTAAAATGCATTCTCTCTATTCATTAACAATTTAAAAATAAGACCTGAACAACAATTACCTTGGCACAAGATTTAGATTTAGATTTAGATTTGCTTGTTGTTCTAGGTATGTATCTTTACCACATAGTACTTGCAATAATAAAAACATAATAATTGGTTTTATCAGTCATTATTATTAAACCTGCACACATTCTTCCAAAACGCAGGTTTTCTGGCAGTAAAGATGTTCAGCTCTTATCTAAGCAAATAACCATATGGGGAGAAGAAAAACAAGTGTACCAAAGCGTAAACAGTTAAATGTGTATACATAGAGAATGCATTTTCTCTTCCTTCGACCAAATACGATCTAAGCAGTATTTCCTAATTACAGGTAGCATCTTCTGAAGCTTGCAAGCACTCTGAAATCTTCAAGGATCTCTGAAGACATTTAATCAATGGAGTTTCCATGGATTAGTTCTTCTAAATCCCTTTTGTAACTTTTACGAGAGATTAAGAAAGCAAGCCATTGAAGAAAGCACTGTTATAAGGCAGTTTTCTGTCCTAAAAAAAAGCTGCTCTACTCCATGATAGTCAAGGAAGAGTAGGTATATAAGTGAAAATAGAGTCTAATTCTGTTAATGTCTTCTGTACTATCATCCCCAAAATAGATTCACAGAACAAAGGTTCTTTTGGACAGGACTAAAGCAGGAGCCATCAAAACCAGGGACATTTTAGTCTCCATGAAGCTAAAGGAGGGAAGAACATGGTGTTTTACCACCGCACTTAGGAAGAATCAAATCAAACCAAGCAAGTTCCACCGTAAAATTGCCTTTTGTGGGAGTACTGAAGTAAATAGTGGGCAGAATTTGATCACCAGTCATTCTAGCAGAAAGGAAAGACACTGAAGCTGGTGCCCTGAAACGAAGGGATCTGTACAAACTTCTCACACCTACGACAACTGAGTAAGTCCAGGTGGGTGACACTCTGCCTGAAGGACAGCTGCTGGCCACTCTCGCACCCTCTCCCTGCCTGTCACCAGAGCTCGCAGCTGGGGCTCCAACCCCTCGCGTTCCTGGCTCCAGCTGGCCGGGGTGTGGGAGCCCTCTCTGGCAGCTCTGCTTTTTACCCCACCAAAAGCACTCCCGATAACTCACCTGTGACACAGCTCGGGCAGCAGCAGCGCTCACCCTCCCAAGGGCTGACATGTGGGGTTGTGCCCAACGGTCAGGTCCAAGGATGAGCCCGTCCCTGAGCATGCATGCGGCGGGCTGAGACACCGCCAGGCAGTTCCCGAAGCACCCCTCCACTCATTCAAACTCCAGGCGATGAAAAAAAGTCCTTCCCCCTGCTGGAAACTTCTCTGCTTTGCAGTAAGCCTCCTTAGACATGCCTTTATTGTGTGTCAGCCCACAGGTGTAGGAGCTGCACTTGCTAGAATAGGTAGACACAGGAGACCAGTACAGAGACTGTTTACCCATGAACCCAGCTAAAGGACATCCTCTCTGAAAGGTGACTCTACGAAGAGGAGGAGAAAAGCCAAATCTTACCTGGCAGCAGAAATCCCCAGAGATGGTGCCTACCAGTTTTCGTAGGTAAGCTCCCTCTATCGTTTATGCATACCCATACATGCATGCATGGGCACTGGTCCTGGCTTAGAAGCGGGAAAAATTGGAGGGGAAAACCACCTTTTAGAAATTACCCTGTCTAGGGATGGTACCTCTTATACTGGAGGCAGAGAAAGGAAAAAGCATAAGGGTAGGGGAACTTGTTTTGTCTCTTGTTTTGCCTGAGCACTTGGTATTCATCTCCCAATTCTCCCCCATCCTCCTCCCCCACCTCCTCCCTTTTTTCTTCCTTTCTCCCCTCCTATCAACTCCAGGACACTGGGCACACGGGCAAAGCAAAGACGCCGGGTGCCCTAGCTGGAAATCCTGAAGAGCATCTCAACCCTCTTAGGGGTATTTTTCTTTGTAAGTTGCTGTAAGTTTGATGGGGCACGTGACAAAGATTTGTGGAGAAGGAAAAAAAAAAAAATCCTGATCTTCTTAATTGCTCATTCCCAGGAAACGAAAGACTTCAAGGGGGAATGGACCAGAAAAAAAAAAAAAAAGGGGGGGGGCGGGGGAGAAGATAGGATGTAGGGTGAACAGGCGATTCACAAAGCTTTCCCATCCAGATCCTGGTCCTTCCCGGTATGCCCAGTACACCCTGCTCCCCAAAAGCCTCAGGGCAAAGTCCCCATCAACATGATGTAAAACCACAATGAAAAGACCCATTAAAGGAGAGGACAGAATTGCACGGGAGAGTCAGTCAAGTCCTTTGCCATAATGAAAGGAAAATTTTGCAAACTTCATTCCTAACCGGTGTTTTTCCTGTCACAAGGTCATGGCTACTGAAACAGCATTTATTTGCAAGTTTGTGTAAAGATGAAGAACATGATTACCTCCCAGTGTAGTTGCTTGAGCTGAGAGAGGCTATAAATCCTGTGTCTTCTACTAACCTGTGAGCTTTAATTATACAAACAAAGAGGGTATTAAAACTATAAATTCTTCTTCCTTTCCCCTTCTTGCTCTCTCCCACCCTCTGCAGTAGGGTATGTTTCCATGGCAGCTAAAACCTCACTGACACTCAAAACGGTGCCGTGCCAAACACGGCGGCTTGGAGCAGGCTTCTACTTTCCTAGATTTAATACAAATTATTATCCGTTCCTTCATTATATCTCCATTTTGGGCTCTTAATGCGGCTGGAATTTTATTACACTGCACGTAATTCACATTTTGTACTTTAATGTGTCTTATATCCTTACTTGGAAGGTTTGGAAACTTGGAAATCTCTTTTCCCCTTTTCTAAGAGATATCAGGGTGCCTAATAGTCCACAGGAATTAGTGATTACAGAATTAGTGATTATGAGTTCTTTCAGCCTCTTTCAGAGAACAGCTTCCAGCCTGTTTCCTTCAATTATTAGGAAAACTGAGTTTACACAATACGGGATCTGTACTAGTTTCGCCTGACCTTTAATCTTCGTTGCTGACCTTGTCTCCTTCAATGAGTTCTGACACAGACTCCAGTTATTCTGCCACTGGTAGCCTTCACCACACTGTCACTTCAAATAGGTGAGGCTCATGTTCAGAATCATAAATTCTTTATATAAAACCCTTTCACATAATCCTCCAAGACCCCGTTATGCTACAAATCATATCGATGAACACCAGGGCATGGTACTCTACCTGAGAAAAATACCTAAAGAGTGGTTTTATGCGGTTTAACATGAAGCAATGCTTTGAAGAACGAGGCCCACAAGATTTTATGCAATCTTCCCATCTTTCCTGGATTTTTGGTTCATTGTAAAACCTCAGCATCAGCTTTCTATCACAGTTGGGTTTTTACTGGAATTTCTTTCTAGAGCCTTCTCTGACTTCTTTATAGGTGTAGATAATATCTTAACTGGAACTTTACCAAAACCAACCTGGGGGAGGTATTTTCCATTATAGAAAGTTTTCTTACACCTTCCTGAAGAGCATCACCATTCCTTTATGAGCTAATTATAGCAGTTCCTCAGAAACAGTCTTATTTATGTCCTCTACAATACTTTTCCAGATGCTCAGAGTAAATGAATACAAGATCCTTACTAAAACTCAGTGAGTTCATCTGGCAGAGAAGAAAGTCTCATCCAGGTAGGAATTTATTAGTCTCCCAGGCCTCCCAGGCCATGGGTATTGCATGGAAAGGCGATGCAGTACATCACCTACTACAATTTACTAACAAGAACTGAGACAGGGGAAACAAATCACTACCGATTCCAATGCAGGACACAACACCTCTTGTGTGTCACCTTTCAGTGCCTCCCACAGCAGAGCACTTCCCAAGCACAACACAAAACTCATTGGAAGCTTGCTAGGCAATCAGTCAGACAAGAAAGGTTTTGCTTTCCCATAGTCCTAAAAGAAATTGTTTACTTATATATACTTACTCTATAATTGAAACAAAGCCTTTAAAGCAGCTAAAGGACAAAGAACCAGACTAATGCTTGTTCCTTGAGGTCTGTTTCTATTTTCTTTGCATTCCTACTTTGTATTAGTTACAGGAAATTTGAAGCCAGACCACCTTCATTTCTAAAGCACAGTGTTAAATTAATTACGTTTACAAAGCCTAGTCTAGCCATAGTGAATAGCTGTGACAAGAGTAATCTTGATTCATAGATGTATCAATACCCTAACAATGCAGCAGGTTTGTGGGTCAGTCTTTAAACCATCCAACAACAACAGATCTCTGAGGCATAGCTCCAGGGAACCGGCTGCTTCTTCTTCAAGAACATTTAATGAGCAAATGCTAACCTTGTAAAGTCTCAACCTCCCCCCCGCCTCCCCCAAGTGTTCAGAAGCACGAAACTTTTCCCTTGTAAAAGACATTTTTTTAAAACATATTCCAACAGACTTATTTAAGTCATAAGGGCTTGCTTGTCAAGATAAACTTTACACTGAAATCTGAGTACACACATGACAGCTGCAAAGAAACTTTTGTTTTTATCTGATAGAAGGAAAATATTGACTTTTTAAAAACAGAAAACAAAAAATGTATAAATGCTAGCACGTAAATACTCCAACCCTGAGCTGCTCTGCTGTGCGTGGAATGACTCAGAGAGAAGGAGAGCTGGTCATCGCAGCAACTGCTTGTGGCCCAGAGTTCTCCTACTGCAATGGTCTCCTAAACCCCTGGAGGGCTCAGCGCGGGAGCTAAGATGCAGCAGACAAGACCAAGGAAGCTGGCTAAATAGCAAGTAATATTTGCATTTGAAGGAGAGGCATTGAAACCGTTCATGTTTGCTGAAGGTCATGTAGGAAGTCTGTGCAGAGCTCAGGAAAAACTCCAACAGATCCAGATCTCTTGAATCCTTGTCCAGAGAGCAGGAAGCTCAAGGCATCACGCCACTGTTGAGTCTGGAAATGCAGCTGCCAGAATAAAGGCAACTTAGAAAGCATGACGGCTTGGAAGCAGCTGTTTCTTTCAAAGAAACGTCTCAGAGTATTTAAATTTTAGTACAATTTAACTTTTATAACTTCTAAACAAGGTGTATTTCTGCCTGCTGTGATTCCTAGGTAAATACGTAGTTTGGAGTCAGTAACAAGCAGGTACAGCGAAGCTGTTTACAGTTAACTAATAAAGCAATCTAGTTTCACCACCTGTACAATTTTAATTGCTTTAGCTGTACTCCTCTATTGCTATGGATACATTATTTCTTGACATTAATTTTCCTCTTCTTTTTGTTGCCAGTCCTAAGAACACACTTGATAAGAACATGAATGAGCAGGAAACCCACTGTCAGAACAAACCTCGCATATCCATTCCACATCAAAGAACCAGAGACAAACATTATGCCTCTGCTGTTGGAAGCACTTGGGGATTGCAGTGAAAATTTCAGGCTTGAAGATAGTACTTCTTTGCCCAACTAAGGACCTCCAGGTCTAGCCTCAAATAACAGTTTTCTTATCGAAGAACAGCAAAAGCAATGGAAAACTCATCTAATTATTCTCTGGGCCCAGCTAACTTGTTATTAGGATATGCACAGGTCCTTCTGAGAAGTCTCATTACCCTGAGGTGCTCATCAAATTATTCACGACATTCAGATTTTCAGCCTCTTTCATGAGACTTCAGGAAGAAGAATTTTCAAAAATAGCAGTTGCAGTAAGTTACTGCACCCAACCATATAACAATACCATCTTTTCTATGTATGTTCCCCATGCTGGGTGCCTGAGGTAACGTAGAGGAGTGTGCGTAATGGCTGTAGATCACCTTGAAAGCACCTGCAGAAGGTAACCAATCAGGTAAAAGAGCTAGGAGGTTTTCCTTTCTGAATGATGAGTAAAAAAAAAAAAAAAAACCACCCAAATTACGGACCCAGACAGATTTTGACTAGAATTTTCAAGAGAAGAGAAGTAACATGTATACTTACATAGCACCACACTTCGCAAAGATCCCAATGGGCGCTGTGAAACCCAGCTCCAAGGGCGTATAACAAGAAGGATGAACGAGAGATCCAGTGACACGACACATCTCTTCAGGGCAGGAAGCATTTGTACCCACTGGAGTTTTGGGGAGAATTTTAATTTAGAAGAACGTAATAAAAGAAACTGGAATTTGTCCAGCCACTAGGGATTAATGCCATTAATCTTAATAAAATCCCATAGCACTTTCTGTAATGCAGATAAGTTCTTCGAACTAGGTTTAAGCCCAAAGATTTTGGCCAGAAATGTGGAAAGAGAAGGTGTAAAGAATTTAACAGTTTATTACACAGATGGTGTTGAATTTGTAGAATATGATGCCTTTGGCAAGCACAGTAATAAACAATTGACACGTGCAAAGGATTGTGAGGGGAAGTAATTTACCAGCAACAACAACAAAAGTCACTGTAAATGAAGCCATCATACAGATCAAACAAGAACCTTCTGCTTTGTATTTCCTGGCTGCAGACAAGCAGATGTTGCAGCAACCTTTTCTCTGTATCAGACTTCCAAACCATTACAACCACATCTATCCCAGGTTATCTAGTGATTATAACTAGCAGTCTGGATTGGGTGTGACACAAGCCATCAAAACCTTAGGTAAAACTTTGAACTTGCACATTTTCTCCCATGGCTCACGAATTAAGGCAATGTTAGTATCACCCTTTGGCTGTGAAGCTGTTCAACAAAGGAGCTGGCTTTGACAGTTTCCTTCTCAGCATGCCAGGTTTTTGGGATCTCAGCGTGGTTAAAAATCTCCCTCAGAGTGTGAGATGGCTATCCCAGAGCTACAGACCCCATCAGTCAGGGTAGCACCTGGAAGTTATGCATCTGACTGTCAACGTCATTTGCTGTTCTACCCCTACGTGAATCACCGACGATATCCAGGGAGTCCATGGTGGCATGAGGGATAATGTCAATTTCCACAGGATTTTGGTGAGATAATTGAAGAAACATTAAGGGAGGCACTGGTACACAGAGAGCCAAGAGTTCTCTGAGATTTCTATTTTTAGTGAAACATTTTAAGTGGTTTTAGGCAAGTGGATTTCCCCGGGCAATTGAGAGTAATTTGAACACCTGGAAAATGCAACATTTAATTGAGCTGCTACTGACTGTGCATCATGGCCCCCTTTACGTTTTACCAGACCCCCAGGAGAGGCATGCTCATGTGTGGTCTCATTAGCAGACTGACTGCTTCTGCTCCGTGTTTTATTGCTCATCTCTTCCCATGGGAACCTCTTGCTGTTTGAAGAGCTCCAGAGAGAGTTCGGTGATTTTCAAAGACAAGTGCATTTTTTACCTCGGTAGTCCCTTCTCTTTGTGATGAGGAGTACTGAAGGAAAAAAGGTTTTCTTCGTTACTCCAGTTGTATGCTTTTTTGTGGGCAGCTGTGAATCTCTGGATCAAATAATTCTATGCTAGGGAGTTATTAAGTGTTTGGGACAGACCAGCTGCAGGCTTATGAGCAGCTCCTTAGAATAGGTATAACCATATTTTACTTTCCTACTGGCGATGATCCCGACTAATACCTTCCTAATCACTGCCTGGTGCACATTTCCTTACATTTTTGCCATTCAGAAGTTAAGCCTGAGGACAAATAAGCTGGTGGGACTTCAAAACTGACAGCTAGCTATGTGGCTGATGCTTTTCCATATTTTGAAATCTGTTAATTTTTAAGCTATAGGAAAAGAGGCTTTGACTACACAGTTGATCCAAACAATTTGTATGCAGCCATTTCAAATGAGTTGGCTGAAGAGCTCTCCAGATCTTTGATGAAAGTAGGTAATAAAACTTTAAAAAAGGGGAAAATGTTAGACAGCTGTACGATACTTTTTTAAAAATTATAAACAGTGAGCAAAGAAAGTAGCTAGATGTCAATCCTAGCCCACATAATGGACTAGCAAAATCTTTCACTGAAGAATGACAGTATTCTTACCAATATAATTGCAAGAAAATTGATTTCACTTACTGATGTCCCACTTTAACAGATTACTTCTGCGATTAATAAGGAAAACACTGTTAAGGTAACACATTTCATTTTCTCTGGAAGCATTAGTCACTCTGCATTACTGTGGCTGCATAGTGCCATGTAATACTGCACTATATATTGTCAGTCTCACCTCTGTGCCTGGGGAGATCATGGAACAGATCCTCCTGGAAGCTATGCTAAGGCATGTGGAGGACAGGGAGGTTATTCGAGACAGCCAGCATGGCTTCAGCAAGGGCAAGTCCTGCCTGACCAACCTAGTGGCCTTCTGTGATGGAGTGACTACATCAGTGGACACGGGAAGGGCTACAGGTGTCGTCTCTCTGGACCTCTGTCAGGCCTTTGACACGGTCCCCCACAACATCCTTCTCTCTAAACTGCAGAGGTATGGATTTGATGGGTGGACTGTCCGGTGGGTGAGGAATTGGTTAGATGGTCACATCCAGAGGGTAGTGGCCGACTATGGCTGAATAGTGCCACGTAATATAGACCACATTCAATCAGTATGGTCCATATTAATTGGATTGAAAAGTACACAGATGACGGATGTTTAAATATTGGTCATCATTAAAGAAGGATGTTTATAAAGAGGCCTTCCACAGATTGGTTGAGTCACACAGCATTTAACATGGGATTTATCAGTGATCTGAAATAAGGTGCAGAATTCTGCTGGTAAAAGTTGCAGATAATAGGATACCAATCAACGTGAGCATGGGTCACTAACACATACCAAGCAGGGCCGGCAGATAAAATGGTAATTCAATATATACCAACTTTACTGGACTTGAAACAGAGTTTGAAGAAGCTACAGGTCATTTGCAGTCTGGCGCTTAAACTGAAAGCTGGGCACCGAAAGCAAATTTGTTCAATAAAGGAAAAAGAAACACAGCAAACAGGATACCACAGAATTATATTTATGTTGTACATTTGTCTTCACATTGCAACATCCACATTGTTCATTTTGTGACAAGTATTTCTAATAATTTTGAATACATATTTACTGTATAATACATTTTACCAGGAGGCACTTCCAGTAATTCTGGCAAAAAGGAGCTTCATTATAGTGTCTAACTTACAAAACAGTAAAAATAAATAATGTTTATCTAAAAGATTTTTTTTTCCTGTACAGAATCTATTTTGTACAAAACATTTATCAGCCATTAACTAAATCACTTAACAAATACTTGTGAAGAGAATATATTAAGTATTGCTACATGTATCGAGTGCAAGATACTAGTGAAAGGAAAAGAATTATTCTGTTTATGAAAATCACCTAAAAATACAAGGCCTTGTTCCTGAAGTGTTTAAAAAGGAGAAGCTTGGTTACAACAATATTGACAATATATAAATATAAATTAACGTATGTAGTACTTAGTGAAAAGAACACTGTGTTAAAAACTGGCGTGTACAAATCCTGAACAAGATGGCACTTTTCTGCATTGCCACTTTGGCTGGCAGTTATTTTTTAAAATATTGCTTCAAAAGAATTATAAAGGTACACAAAACCCTTTTCAAATAGAGCCATATAAAATTACATTTCCCCCCCTTTCTCTCACCTTTTGACGTGAAAAAAATCGAGGAGGGATTAATTTTGAAGTACACAGGTGAATTGCAGAAACTTGCTACTAGAGCCGAGTCTGAATGAGCATCATAAAATAGTTGTGTCTGAGGCGCAGTGCCCCGAGGTCGCAGGCCAGGAGTCAAACCTCATAGGACAGGATGTAAGGTGACCAAATTCCTCTGTGTTTTCTAAAGTAAAAAGACTTTGGTTGGCCTTTTGTGAATTTAAAAATACAAAATTTGTATGACTTGGCCCCAAAATCTGGTGGGGGATCAAGTGCTTCAATTATATCGATGCACCCAAAAATTTCACTCAGAAAGGGTTTTGGCCTTGCTGGATTAATTTCTTGATTACTTTCACCAAAATGGGATATATATTTTTTTAAAAATCGTATTTTGTACGTGACGTACATACTTGCATATTGTTACCCAGATGGCCAAACTATATTGGAAAACAATTATTTTTGAAAGGTACTACTTCCACAACTGGAGGCAAAGATTACAAAATGTGTTTCTGTTGGAAAAAGTCCTAGATGTTCTTCTAGCAAAAGCACTAAAAAGAAAAAAAACTGCCACCCGTCAGTGAAAATGTTAATCGCTTAAACAAACATAACCTACGGTATGAATTACGTCTTTTTAAAAAGTAAACTTAAATTACTTTCCATCATGCAAACATCTTATATCGATTACTCAAGAAAAGAAGACTTAACTTTAGAAAAGTAATGACCAAATGTATGCTGACATGGTTGAAATAGTAAAAATATCAACACCACATAGCAGTTATTAACGCTGTCTTCGACCTCTTAGGATACCACCTGCAGTACTGTATTAAGGTTTACAAACATCTAAAAATGAAAATTTTGCATTCAAATACAGATTTTCATCGTGTGTCAGAATCAGGCAGGAATTTTGAAAAGGAAAGATAACTTTAACAGACAACGGGCTTTCTACCTAAAGTAGTATGTACACACATGGAAAACCCCTAACTGTTTTCTCTCTGATCAGATTACAGACCTCTTTTTTTTTCCTTAAGAAAAGGTCTTTTTTTTTTTTCATAAGCAAGCATGGGGGCAAAATGACTAGGGTCAGGGGAGAAAAAAAAGAACAACAACAAAACCCCCCAAACTCAATCTCCTTTAGATAAATACTTAAAAGAAAAGAGCAATTGCTGATTCACATTAACTGTTTGTAAGTGTTTGCTGTGATAAAGGAAGACGGCGTTTAAAACCAGAGCATCTAAGCCCGCTGCCTCGGGGCTATTGCTGCGAGCAAACCACGGCAAGGTGGGTATAGAGTTGGATTACATTACTCTAAGGTATTTATTTAGCTACTTTGACAACAGCCCTCTGAAATACGACATTTGTTCTTCACCTCCCACCAGTTCCTCCCCCCGTGCTGTGCCGTGCCGTGCCGTGCCGTGCCATGCTGCCTGGGACCCCACGCCATTTACAGGCCAACGGTGCAAGCACAGCTCCCTCTGCAAGCCGGAGGAAAAGCAAGCTAACGCACACCTGCCTCGCCAGGGCCACAGCACGCACTGTGTTTTGCTTATTTGATCTGATTTCTATGGTTTTTGAATCACAGCAAGAGAATACAATCATAAAAAGATACATGGTCTGCAGCTGTGGCAAAGTAAGTCCTTTATACCTGCTCTTTTGCCTTCACACAGACAGAAAACAGAAATATTTGGGTTTCCTCATCTAATTCACTGCTGGGATACACCCCTTTCCACACCTGCAGATTTCAGTGGTGCTCCTTGGTGCACACAGATCCCATATGCCATCAAGGGCAGAACAAGTGTCATCTGTTGTCCCGCTTCCACACCTCGGACATACTGCAAGCACAGTTTTGGAAGTGAGAAACAACTGGCACAGACTAGCCACCTGAAAAGCTCAACTGAAATAAACATTATCATGTTTTTTCCTCCTTTAGCACCAAGTAAAGTTTTCTTTAATGAGGGAGAATTAAACTACTTCGGTCAAAAATCCCTCTCGGTTAACTATATCCTTCAGCTCAACAGACCACAGCCAAGGCCAGTTGGTTATACCTGAACTCATCACCTTTCAGGAGGAATAGTTTGACATGTGCAAGCACTCGGGCAAATTTTTGCATACACCTCAAGTAACGTTGGCAAGCTTTCAAACTGCACAATGCTTACTGTTCTTACAGTTTTATCAAAGTAGTATTAACTAGCTCGAGCTTTTGCCCCCTCTTGTCACTGCGAAAATGGGCTCTCCAGAAATACACCCGCACTCTTCTGCCCGCAGGCTCCTGAGGAGCTTGTATTGTCCTAAGAATTCAGGCGGGTGCTCACGCGGGCGACATCTGCATCCTACCGAAAAGGCGTGATGTATTTTTCATCAAGAGAACACCTGCCTGCCAGGAAAATCCCACTAATGGCCTCTGAATAAACGATAATTAGGATGTAAATGGAGGATAACTCTCGCACTGCTCCCTCCAACACGTATTCAATAACTACCACAGCGGGGGCCAAAAACCCGGGTTTGATTTACTTCCAGAGGAATGTTGTTTTGCTAAATGAAAGTGATGAAATTCAAAGAAAGATTTATCATACTAAGTTGCTCTCAGAAGTACTGGTGCTATTTTCTCTAATTCAAAGTTTGCCTCCAACAATCAACAGGTTTTGCCAAGTCTTCCAATGATTGCTTAGGACAGCTGTCACCTAATTTCAATTATTCGCCCATCTGTTCAAAAACACTTAACATGCATTTTCTTCAGGAGACCTGGACACTCTTATTTGTTGATTCACCTTAAAAAAAAATTAAAAAAAAGATTCCCCCACCCTAGTTAATGGGAACAATTATCTTCTCTTTAATGCTGCCACCATTTTGAGTAATGCTGCAACATCAAACAGTAATTAAAATCCCAGAAAACTCCATGGTTATTTCATTCCAGTGGGATTACATTTGATTTTGAAAGAAAAGGAAAATTAAGTGTGTTGCATAAAGTCTGTTTCATAATGGACTACAATTTCCTCTTCTCTGTCCTATGAATTGCCAGTTTGACTTTCTCCCTGTATGTCTACAACCCCATCAACTTGAGGACTAATTACACCAGCGCTATGCTGCCAGCTGAGGAATACCAAAGTTTTCAGGCCAACGTCCAGGCCCAAGACTGGGAAGAACAATCAACCCTCCGTGCCTGCCTCCCAGCTGTGGTGCCTGCAGCAGACCTGGAAGAGGCATGTTCTCTGCTTTGGGCACGTGCCTCGATCTACTCTTCCGCCCATGAGGCTGTGGGATGCTCAAGACATTCTCATACTCATCCTTAAATTGAAACCTTTCTTCCTTAAACAGGTAATGCTGGAATATCTCATCCATAACAGTACTTGCAAAAGTAATACCAAATATTATACGTTTTTATGAATTACAGGCTTTCTGATAGGCAAAAGCCTCTTAATTCAGAGAAAGAAAAGTCACAGACTGCCATTGCTGCCCTCCCAACCTATTGAACACAATGTCTATCAGATGGCTCAGCTCTAGAACGAACCACAGCACACGTGCGTTGCCTCTCCCACACCTGAATCAGCTGGTGCACCTCCCTGGGGTATTTGCTGGTCAGGCGCCTTGTGCCTTCTCTGGATCGCAGCCCCGGGGCACAGCTGGGTTTGCTGGGCTGCCCAGGCTCACACTGACTGGCACATCTGGCTCCGTCTATGGAAAGTCAGTGAGAGGGTGGACTCAAACCCGCAACCATCTTCATCAACAGCAAAGCCCTCGCCACCACCAGCACAGGATCACACCACACAGACCAAGCAGGATGTGTTAGATAACTAATGAGACCTTGCACAAGCGCTTCGTTAACACTTGGGACCAGCCACAAACCTTTTTCTGCATTATACTTATGGCAAAATTTTCAACAGTGCCTAAGTTTCATTTTGAAAACCGACCAAATTCTCTAAGATCCCAAGTCCCACTAAAAGCTGGTGGGGCTCAGGCTGCCGAGTACCCAAACTGACAGCTACCCCACACCTACTCAGCTCACGGCTCAGCAGCATGGGCATGGCACTGGGTGTGAACGCACCCAGACTGGGGCACAGGCTGGGCAGTCCTCATGGGCTGTACCACTGACTGATGCTCAGTTTGGCAAGATCCTTGGCTTCTCCATACTGCATTCTACCTTCTGGGGCATTTCTGAAGGAAGAAAGAAAGACGGGGCCAGAATTTCAGAAAAATTTTTGTGACTAAAAAGCAGACAGAAATTTAGGAGAACTTTCTAAAGAAAAATGTTCTAAAGACATGAAGTTCAAAGGAGCTTAATGTCCAGCATGGAAAGCATGAAAAGGGAGTTGGGTACAGAATTTCCTTAGATGCCTAATGGTACTTTTAGAAGCATCTGTCTGAACCTTTACAGACTTAACTTCCTTCCAAATTCAGACCATCAGGATCTTAAGAACTTCTAAGAGTAGTACACTAAGGGTAAAAGTCCCAAATGCATCCACTCAAAAGGTCCTGAGCAATTGCAGTCTTGGATTTTAACTTGATGATGATGCAGAGAGACGTTCACCCATGACGTCAGGGTAAAAACTGATGAACAACTATCCTTGCACTGTTAACAAATGCATTCTCAAATTACATCTGCCCTGGGAACCATTTACTGCCAGAATGTGACTGTCATTTGCTATGAGAGCCAGCACCCTGTACAAGGTCACAGGGGAGACCATTGGCGACACACAGCCATTTCCCCAGCTTTCTGTAAAGGACTTCACTCACAGAGGAAGGGAGTTCAAAATGCTGCCAAGAGCACAGCAGAATCCCTTTTTCCTAGAAGATTCTTGCAACACACTTTTGACGCATGGCTTGCAACATCGCATCAAACACCATCTTTCTTCTGGAGGAGGCAGATGATTTTCAGAGATGAGTGTCAACGTGCTCTGTACATTAGCTCAAAACAAATCAAGAAATGCCAGGTTCTCTCAAGAATTACAACATAAATAATAAACTATGGCCCTTTGAACATGGTGGAAATTATTACTTCTAGACACAGGCATTTTTGGGTTCTTGGAAACTAAAGTCTCAGACTCCTCCTCAAAGAAAAGGTCATAAAATAAATGGTTTGGTGCTTTCACACTCTCTACTTCCATGTGCTCTTTCTGCAACACAAGCATATTGAGAGAAGTTATATTCGACGGTAAACAGCATGTGACTATCAAGCAAACTGGGCATATGGGGACAAAAGGGTTTATATGTGACTGCTGTGTGACGGGCAGAGTGCTTTTCTCGCTGCACTGGGAGCTGCAAGCACTGCAAAAAGCCCCCTATTTAAGGGAACAGCAAACTTTTCCTGGACTAGAAGGGAACAGGATCAGTCACCAAGTGACATTACAGTGGAGAAAACAAAATATCCAACTGGAAAAAATAGTCCAATCTTTCTCTTCTTGTTTTTAAAGAACTGAAAATGAAAATACTTAATTTTTTTGTTACTGCAAAACACTGTTTAAATAGGGCTTGCTTTCTGTAGTATCTAACAAACCTCTCTGCATACTGTCTATACCAGAAACCCATATCAACATTGTAAACATCCCGCCTGAAATCTGAGCGCTTTGCTGATAGAATACAGTTATTTTTCTCTTCTTTCTTTCTTTCTTTCTTTTTTTTTCCCCAAAATATTGCACAGACTGGTTTATTTGGGGTTTGCAACACCAAAGGACTGCAGAAAGCTGAAAACCATCAAGGTCTAGCCTCCAAAAGGTTGCTGCAACTGCAGGCCTAAAGTTTTGTCTCCTTTGGACTAGAAACTATTATACCCCACCCCCCCCCAAAAAAAAAAAAAAAAAATTACCTGCTTCATTATCTACTAAAAAAATCCAAAGCAAAAAAATGGTATTCGCATATTTGATATAAAATCTCTCTGGTATTTTCTTTTGTGCTATATTTAAGCCAACCTGGGAATTTTCCTGATCATTACCTGCCAGAAATGCACAGCAAAGACTGAAAATCAGTTTCATAAGGAGTGGACACCTGCAGAAATTGGATTCTATTAGTAACTATTTGGAGTGCAAAAGAAGTCACCTCTTACCAAGTTAACCACTCCCAGCTACTTTAGCTTCTTCACTGGTATTCCTTCCAGTTTGGATAAAATCAACGATCATCCTGACTTTAAGCCTGCCAGCAATTCCTTCACTGTAAAAGACCTGAGTTAATCAAACTGCACCCACAAACAGGCTTGTGTAGCAAGGCAGTAACAATTTGTGACAGCTGCATTGGCAATACAGAAAGAAATCTTAACAAATTAGAAGCTGACACTGATTTTACCTTTTGGCAACCAAAAATGATGACTAGGAGAGATATAATAATTCCATTTCAGCACATTTTCAGGATAATTTTTCTTAGTTCAACCCTGTGTATGCCTGCTTAGAGGAGTATGTGGAACTCCACTTGCAGGATTTCGCCTCATTCTTGAATGCCTCTTCATGATTTTACCAACTGGGCACCCACTAACACTTTCTGCAATAACTTCTTTTTTTCTTCTTCTAGCAAAGGCAATATAAAAGTCAATATAAAAAATCCAGTCCCAGTGATCATGCACTGAAAATGGAGAAAAAAGTGCTTGGAGATGTGACATTTTAAAGCATCTCTGTAAGTTTAATTTTTAAAGGACAGAATGAGGCATATTAAATTCTACTCATACTATAAGGTATGCGTATCGCTTGTACAAGAAAAGCCCAAATAAAATGATTAAACAAAGTGACTGAAGAGGTGTGAAAACCGTGCAAGCTGGAATTGGCGGAGACTTGCTGAGATCTTGGAGACATCTTTTTTTCTTTTGAATGAATTCTGCTATATCCTTTCCCTTTAAAATAATAGTGCAATTTGGATCTTTGCTTTTCTGATTTCACTGAAAAAACACTTACTAAGTAGTTCTGCTGATAAGAGCATTCAGAGCCATGCTCTAGAGTCACTCTGTCGAAAGGCAAATGCCTTCTCTGCTGGTAAGAGTAGGATGGGACGGTATCAGGCAAATGCAACCTGTAAGAAACCAAAATCCTGTTTTCCAGCAAAAGCTCACTCTAATGGAAATGCAAAGCAAAAAGAAACTGTGAAGTGATAACACATGCTGATTGGCTTTGATAGAGAATGTTTTCCAACATTTTTGGGGAGGATCCATCAATAGGGTCATGAAATACGGTGAATGCGTAACAATAGCAAAAACTGATGGATGAAATGTCAGAAATTTAATATAGAAAGGACTTCTACAAACTCTTCCTTTCACAAGCATTCTTACTCACACAAGCAATCCTCTTCTTGGCAAGGGGCTGCAGGATCAAAATATAAAAAGCATACATAGTCAAATTATTTTTTGAGATACTGAACTTTATATATATAATTCTTTTTGTGGGAACAAAACTCTAAATTGTGTGGTACTGGTTGGTGTTGCCAGTCCCAAAGAGCATTAATATTTCAAAGCCTTGATCCTGTAGACCACTGGCTTCCCAGAAGGGTCTATACAAATTACTCAAGACTTTATTTGTTGGGTTTGGAAATGGCTACACTGTATAAAAATGTTTTTGTATTTATTTTTTAAAAAATTAGCTTTACAAAAAAACTTTTCCCTTTTTTTCTTTTTCTTTTTTTTTCTTAAAGATATCATTATCTACAGGAACCCATAAAAATTTTTCCATATTTACATCTAGATAGCTAATAATTGACAAATATAATATCGTGAAATAAAATATTGAAAGTGAATATCCAACCTTTTAAATAGACATTTGGCTCACAGCATAAACAACAGAGAAAACAAATAAACAGAACAAAAAAAAAAGATCCGCTCTTCTTACAGGCCCGATCTTTTCCTTTCTCTTAATAAAAAAAGAAAAAAGAAAAAAGAAAAAAAGTATATTGGTGGGATCAAACACGCTGCTTCTAAGCAGAATGCCAGCAACAAACTGCTCCCATCCAGCACCTCACACTGAAAAACCAAGTTCTCTGAAGTTCATGTGAGTGGTTGCTGAGACATACGAGTGTCCGGCCGACGCAGGACCGGCACCCGTCCCCCACGCTGCTCCTAATGCATCGTTTGCCTTTTATTCTGAGGAAGGGCATGGCCCCCACACTCCCCTTCTTTTGCTCTCAAGAGACGTAGTTGAGCTTCGTTCTTAAATGATATATTTGGCCACTGATGCACGGAGGCATAAGGTTAGGGTCGGAAGATGACAGCGTGCCTCTAGTTTCTGAGTACGTGCACACATTTGCTCTCTGTTCTCTCCTGCCCAAACACACACGCTGCCCCACGCAGCCATTCACACGCTCAGAAGTATACAGAGGGCCAGGTCCCCTCAAGGGGAACAGACCAGCATGCCACAGAGTCCCTCGTAACCCCCTTTGGGAAATACATTTCCTGGCACATCCCTTTCGCCAGCAGTCTGGGAAGTGCCAGGGAGGAGGAGGAGGAAGAGGGGGAGGTGGAGGAGCCTGCACAGCCGGATGGGGCCAGGCCAGCAGCCCGGGCCACCGCGGCCCCTGCTGAAAGGCTGCCGCCTGCAGACGGAGTGCAGCCTGGGACTTGGAGGGCTATGGGGAACACAAAGCTCCTCAAAATGGTCTCTGGTTCCCTTGTGGGCATAAATTCTCTAAAATGCAGGCCTTCTGTTTGTTGTTGTGTGTTGGGACATGTGCTACAGCTATTGTTAGAAGAACTCAAACTATGCTATATTACATTACATCCACTCACACTCGCAAACACCCCCTCACGCACACATATATGTTGGCAGGATACATCAGCATTCATATAAAGCTTTGGAACTTTTATCCCTCAGCATTAAGAGCAAAAGCTACTTAACTGGTACCTTACTGTTAACTGCAAATGTGCTTTAGAAGCAGCATTTCCTTAGATAACTTTCTTCTGTAAATATCACAGTGACCATAATATATCATTAAATGTATTTTGCTGAAGTGAGCAGCCAATAACCCTGGCTATATATATATATATATTTATATCATTCCACCCACCCCCAAATCTCTTTAAAGAAAGTCTGTAAAAGCCGGTGTCGCAGTGTGAAAGCTTCCATGAGCATAGGAGTTTAAACAATGTACCTCACCATAAAAAGGAAAGAGAAACAAATTAAACAGCTGTAGGCGCATTATCCCATACTTCTACAGTGTTGTGTCTAAATGCTGTGCTGGCTTGAGAAAGAGTCTGTGCACGAGTCAATCTGTCTTAAAATACTGCTGTAAATATTGTCATTGGTTCGGTTCTACAGTTGTGTTCTCCTCTTCATCCCTTTTGGGCTTCCCTTTCTCCTCCTCTTCTTCCCTGATGGCCTGGATTTGTTCTGAAGATTGGTGCAGCGTGGATTGCTCCGCGCCTTGCTTCTCTGTCCCAGCTAACCTCTCCTCGTCCTCAATTACTTTCTTCCACATTTTATGGTTCTGAAGCAGGTGCTGAGTGATCTGACAGTAGATTTTCCTCCTCTTGAACTTCTTCTTTCCTGTAAAATACCGTGTGACATTAATGTACTGTTTCCTGTGAGAGAAGAAGGAAAAAGGACTGAAGGTGTCGGAAGCAGACAAGGTGTACTATGACATACAGGAACTGCACCAACAGATCTTTAAAACCACAAACTTAAATGGTCTTAAAATTCAGAAAGCTATGCCTCTCCAGATCTCCGGGAAAGCAAACTGGTTTCCTGCCCAGTTTGAGCCCCAGCTTCATCCTGTCTTAGGCTGCATGCTGTCCCTGACTATGCAGCTCACACAGACATCTAGTGCTTGAATGATTATGCATAAAACATGTTGTTGAGCTGTTTCTGCTAATTTTTTTATAACAAGTACTTAAAGACTCTGATCAACCTACCCCATAACACACACATTAAATTCTGTGCCCCTCCCTGCCCCCAATGGATCCCTGCTAATTGCCCTAGAAAAAAAATCCTGATTTTGTTTTCTCCACATTTTACCTCTGATCTGAGCTGTAGAAGGATAATGCATGAGCAAGCATTAGTAATCAAAGGAGGGAACCCATTCCTATGTTCCCTTTTCAAAGTCAGAGACTTACCACTCCACCATCGCAGTGGAGATGACCTTAAAGCCTTTGCGCAACATTGCTTTGGCAACGGAGTCTGACCACTGAAGAAGTAGTCATATAGACAAATACTACCAGGGAGCTCGCTTGTCTTTGGTTTTGAAGCATCAGTCCCCTGCTGTTAACCTATAAAATGTTTTTGCCACTGGTAGTTCTCATGGCTCCTGACACAGCTGCACTACAAGTGTTTTGCTGTCTGAAGTGTCATTTTTTTCTGTGTCAATATAGTCTGTCCAACACAGATTGTTAACTCCTTAACAGTACACAGCTTGAAAATTTTCCCTGGTCATTAACAGTGGCAATGGCAGTCACAGAACTGAAATAATAACCCCTCCAAAGACAACTGCTGATTTCTTTTTTAAAGAAGGTGACGTAGAGGAACGTTTTGTAACAAATAAATTTGCGTGAATTAGTATTTGCAGGTTGCCTAAAGTATGTCTGTGTCAGGATCCAAAATGTTTAGCCCTTGAAGCTTTTGAACTGGAAACAAAGAGCTTTTCACTGAGCACAGACCAAATCCAACTCAATCCTTCATTAGAAAGCCCTTGGTTCCCTGTAGGAAACCTTCAGGTTTAGCACTAATAAGAAGCCCCTATCCTGCCAATGCCGCAGCAGGACATTCTCTCCCGGGTTTCCCGGGTGACCCTGCATCTTGCTGCTCTCTGCAGACACCAGCGAGCACTTGCTGTGGTGTTAAAATTTGTCTGAATCACTAAAGACTGAGCCTGTTTAATTCTTATACTTGCATCAGAAATTTGGGGGAATTACATGCTCTTGTATAATTACAAAAACGATTTTAAGCTACCTTAAGAGTTTATAACTCTTAAATCTATCTCAACTACTCTAGTGAATTATCAGGACCTAGGTGAAGTGTTTTTTGCCACAATTATATTTCCACCTGCCTTAAAGGCATTTCAATCAAGAAAAAGATCTTCACCAACATCTACACATCTCTTAGTATCTATGCATCTGACATCTTAACCTTTTATTTTGTTTCATTGGGCAAGTTTAGAACATCCAAAATTGTGGTGATCATAGGTATAAATTTCTAATGACCTGTAAGACCCCTATATTGGCACAAAAGATGCCGTAGATTCCTGATTCAGATCCACACAGTCACAGAGAATTTAGGGAACTGGAAGAAAACAGTTTGTAACACATTGGTAAGATCGAGAAGATGAGCACCCCACATTTAGTAAGAAGGAAGTAGGAAGAGTTTGTTTGGATATTTCAAAACTTCTGATACATTCATTTTTAAGGTTTTGAAAAAGATAACGAGCCTAAAAGCAGCAGGTTGAATAGTAAAGTACAGTCATGGAGTAGAATGTGAAAAGGAAAACAGAAGACAACTAAAAAATGGTCTGTTTTCAATGTGACATGGTCTGTGTTTTTAACCTGAAAGCAGCATTGTTGGACTTGACTAGCAGTGATAAAGAAGATAAGTGAATACAGAAATGAGATGAAAGGAAACTAAGGATTTCAAAGCAAGGTTAGACACTCCAATGGATAAACAAGAACATCCTTCATCTTTCTTTTTAATACAGCAATATCAGTTTCAGGCTTTGGGGTCTATGTTGGTTACCAATCGCATACGCTTTCCCCCGGTAGGCAATTCCATAAATGCCAGTCTGCCACAGAAACATGTGGCTCTGCCTGCTATTACAGGGCTGATAGATCATAAGGTGCTAAAATAAACCTGTGTGTACTATATTACCTAATGTTTGCTGTTCTCAACAACATTTTTTGTGCATGTGAACCTGCTAAACTTAAAATATGTGCGTGTGTGTGTGTGTGAACAACAGCAATGATTTCTTAAATACAACCCGTATACCCCTGGATCTTACTGGAGATAAAAGGTCAATTCTGCACATCAGGAGACGTAGATTTTAGTTCCACGTCTTTATGTGACTTATTACAATCATCAAATCTTTCTGCTTCTCAGCTTCCCCAACAGAAAATAGGAATGATAGTCAGCAGGGCATGAAAGTGTGTGGGAAAGAACAGAAAAAGTGATGCTGTTAAGAGAAAAGGCTACGTATCAGTATTTCACTAGTTCACTTAAGGCTGGTGCTTTCTAGAAGGATTAGGTATAGGGGAGGGAGAGAAAGATGACCTGGAGGAAGGAAATAAAAGAATGGTAGTAGGAAATTCAGAGGGAGGAGGAACACGAAAGAGAGGAAAAGGTAATGCATGCAGGATTAAACTGGTAAAAGAAACAGGTCTACAGTTGCAGCTTTTTCTCTTAAAAATCTCCTCCAATGACTTCCTGAGATCTCCTTTCAAGGTACAAAGTTTTCCTCTCAGTATGACAAATGTCAGCACTGTTGCCCTTCTGGAGGAGAGGCAGGAGACTATCAGCTTTAGTTACTGATTAGCCAGAAGGGCCAAGTGACGCAGCTCCCAACACACAACACAGCAATGCTCAGTGCCGACTCACTCCCCACTCTTCTCCACACGTTACCTTGAAGAGATTTGCATTAAAATACTTCCATTGCTAAAAACTCTTTTACTGCATCAGCATCTCAGAGCCTCATTCTATTATTCCTGTACATCATGCTAACTCATGGAAATGATGAGTGCTTTCCTTGAAAAATCTTCTCCCAGCCATCCTTTCTTCAACTGAAATCATTGCAGTCTACTAACATCAGTGCTGAAATAGTCTAAAAAGCCCTCATGCACAGATGGGTGATCCACCACCAGAAACCTCAACTGAAGGTAGAAACGAGTAGTAGATACGAACAGCAATGTGTATCAGTCCTGAAACCATACAGCGTCTCCATTACCAACGTAACTGCCTACATGTGAGCTTCACCAAGGAAGGACAGCACTGAATCACTGTAACTCTGGAGAGGCCCATATTGAACCTGACCAGCTCATGGCCTCTATACTTTTACAATACGGCTGCTTAGTTTTTGGTCACAATATGGAACTTGCTCTGTTGAAAAACAGAAGTGTGAACAACTTACTGGATTCAGCATTTTCACAAGTTTCCATTTCTGCTGTTTCTTCCTCTTCGTGCTCATCAGTGTCCCCTGATTCATCACTATCTTCTATCCATTTCCCTGGCATCAGCCCCGCTGAGTCATAGGAGTTACATAGTGGTCCCACAATGTGAGTGATGAAAGATTCCTGGAGGTGTGCCAGCTGAGGAGCAGAGCGATCCATGAAAGGACTGATTGGCAAGCCCAGGCTAGCCTCTTCATCACCCTGGAGATGAAAAATAGCAGTAATTGCTCTGAAGTAAATGAAACAAAACCATGTCACGAAAAGGAGTAATGCACATCAAACCAATTAAAAATGATGAAAGAAAAATAATTCAACTCTAATGCCACTTCCATAGCACGCCAGCATGACATTACTACAGTGCCATCACATCAAATGGTTAATTGAAGTTACAGCTCTTTTCTTGTAAGAGGACCCATTACCGACAGTGTGAATTTAACAAGGATGTTAGTTGATGACTGTGCAAAATTATGCCCACCGCCCTTGTCCTGTATTTTACACTGTGCGTGTGAAAATTTGAAAATGATTCTTTTCTTCCTTTTGTCACATTATTTTCAAAAAATCCCTTCTGATTTTGTGATTGTTAGCTCACAACAACCTTGTAGTCAGCCACCCGTTTGCCGGGAACAAGACTGAACTTCTACAAGCAAGGGCTATCTCATGGAACTAGTTTTCTTACTAGTTTTGTCCTTACTATACATAACATGGAGAGGTCCTCTTGGCTTTGGGTCACAAGTATTTGTTTCCTGGGACTATTAGAATGATCCCTATGAAAGCAAGGGTTACTCAGAAGCAGTAAATCTTTCCCATAAAGCTTTTTGCTAGCTTTTCTTGGGGAGAGAGGGTAGAGGGGAGATATAGGAAGACTTTTTTCTCCCTCCTCTCATGATGTAAAAGAAGGTAAAACTTTCCTGCAGAACCAAGTCTGATATACTCACTCATCCCTATCATAGCAACGCTTCTGGTGGTATCAGTGAGTTTTCAGCTGAGTAGACATGTTAAGACTGGATGCCACCTCCCCAAGAAAAAAATCTAATCTCCCTAATCAAGCCTGACATGCAAATTAATGTTTTAATACAATACATAGATCTACATTTGAGAATACAGATTAGAAGTTGGAGAGACATTTTCAGTTTCCATTACGTTAAGATTGCCTGAATTTATCTCCTTGTAACATAAATTTTCCAAAAGTCATTGACAATGTATTTGGTCAACACCTTGTTGATATCTGGGAAGGCCAAAGAATGAGAGTTAAATTTTGAAGCATGCATGAAAAATGTCTCATTTCCTTGTGTTTTGTTTTGTTACTTTTATAATAACCTACTCCGAAATGTTATGTTCAATCATTAAACGCAAAATACTAGTGTTAACAAAACACTGAAACATGCCATCCATTCTTGAATAGCAAGCAAATTAAGAAGAGGTGGCAGCTCACTCTTCTTTACAGTAACACATCTGAGATTTCCTGGTTGTGAGCTGTCAGTAGTGGGCAGAAAGCTTAAACATTGAAATGTTTACAAGCTCTTTTTTCATGTTCGGTTAAAACATGATTTATTATGTGAAACATTTTGCAGTGTGTTTTTTGATTATTTGTAATATGTCTAACCTGTCTTCAAATAAGTATGCTGAGCACGTGGAGGGAAGAAAAGCAAACATACTGTAACAATATGACACAGGATTTTGAATGTTTCTATGCAACATGTTTTTAATAAGGAGTTTTTCTTTATACAGGACTTAAATTCTTCAAAGGAATTGGTGTTTATTAAAGGAAATTCAAGAAAGATTTTTCATTATTTTCACAGCATAGGTTGAATATACATATGTATGCTTTTTGATAACAATTCTAGGGAAATTCAATTCCCATAAAACTCTCATTTTTAGAAATGAGAAAATGAAGACTTTTCCCTTCTCAGAAAAAATCTGATAATCAAAAGCATGGTGAAAATGGTTTGAAACACCTCTCATAGCATATTACATTAAAGAAAATCAGATTTTAACCTAGGTTAAATAAATTCAGAATCTAGCTTATCCTCCTTAATGCCAAAAGTAAGTCCTAGGAAGAAAACATTCTCTGTTTTCAATCCCATCAGTATCCTGTCAGCATGGCAATTCATGCCATGCAAAAAAAACAAAACAGGAAACCCACTGGGACGTACTGATTTCTCAATACAGTGAATACACATCTTCTATTAAAACAAAACCAAAACCAAAAAACCCTAATATCTTACTGACTACCTGGCCTCTTGGAATTTGCAAGCCAGGAGTTCAAATACATCTGCCCACAATCTGCATGCCAAAAGGAATGCCATTAACGAAGATAACGTGTTATTCTGAATCGTATTTTGCGGAGAGGATAAATCTCAAATGTATTTTTTTTAATTACAGGATTATAAGAAAGATAATCTCCAACAGTCCTTTGGAGCAGCTTCCAAGAGCATGAAAACATTAGTAGCACACCTTTCTGACTGATGGAAAATAAGCCAGATTCCTACTGTGGAATTATACAGTATCCTCCCACATGTGTTCCTCCCAAGCTCGATTCAGAGCTCACTATCCAACACTTCGACGATATTAATGTATTGGAGCACTTACTGCCCTCTGACATCAGTTATGTTGGATCAAAGCACAGTCATATCATATATCTGATTAACAGGTTTTGTCTGCATGCAGTAGTCACCCACATAAGCTATGATCATCACCAGAATTAAGTGAAGTACAATTTGTTGGGAGAGTTGTAATGAAAACAGACAAATATGAAGAAAAGCATTTCCTGAAAGAAAATTTGGGAGATGAAGGTTGACCACTGTTGTTATGGGACTCTCTCTTTCTTTAAGAAAAAATGAAAAGAAAAATAGAACCAACTATATAAGTAACATATGTAACGGTCAATGTTCTTTCTTTTTCTCAGGAGATCTGCAATAAATGAAGAAGCTTCAGGTCAATGTCTGAATTTTGTCCCTTTTCCCATTTCTTTTCATACTCCAGAAGGCAGCAGCAGCAGAAAGTCCTGTTTTTTTTCCAAACTGTAAGTACAGTAAATTTAAGGGAAGTTGAAAAGGCTTTAAAAGGGATTAGTCTGTGACTTCAAGTTACTGCACAGCCTCCCTGAGAAGTCTGTGGGGTGTCTGGTTCAGTGATTTAGCCTGCTTTCTTCCTCTTGAAAAGACAGGATGGGGAGTTTAGTCTAACCAGCACATTCAAAATATGTTCCCACTCGGGAAACAGAGGAATAGTGTGGGAAAAGCCCTGTCCCTTGCGCTCGGCAGGCTAAATAGGTTATAATGAGAAAAGGTTCAATTAAGGGCTCCCTTACACCTGGCAGGAGAGGACCAGTGCCTGGCTGTATTCCCAGGTCTTTGTAAATCAATCTGTGGCTGTCCTCCTTCCTCGTGCTACCATCAGCTGAGCCTTGCATAATTACTGCAGTTGTACTGACTGAAAAGCTTTCTGAAAGCTGAAAGTGTTGTCTTAAAAAATAAAGTATGCGTCAGGATCAACATGTAGGGAGCAGATACGGTTAGTCTGTGATAAACTGAAAGTCAATGTTACAGTCGTGCTCAGTACATAAAGGTTCTGTGTGTGTGAAGAGAGACGTGAAAACTCTCCAGTTTTGGAGACCGCATGTCAATAAAAGTGTGAGCCACCTGGAGTGACTGCAGAGGAGAGCAATGAGAACCAGCTGATGTCTTGAAAAGACATAGAAGGAAGGATGAAAAGATAGTCTGCACTAAAGAAGACTGAAAGGGAGACAAGACGACTGCCAACAGCAAAAAAAGAGGAATGGAACACTTGTTCGCCATGTCCACTGTAAGGATAGTGCCAGACTGGAACAGTTAAGCCTGTAGAAACCCCATCATCAGAGGTCTTTAAGGACACATCAGAAGCTTCAGTGACAAATGGACTTTCACTGATCCAGCAAAAGGATGGACTAGTGTAACTCTAGCCATCCCCTTCACCCCTATTCTCTGTGATTTTCACTCATCACCAGCACTAGCATGCTGCAGGACTGCTTAACACAAGACATGCAACCAGCAGATACCACTTTGGACATGCATTTATTTACCTGTTCATAAAACTCATTGACAATGCCTTCTGTCCACTGCAGATGCAAATCTTTGCATTTTGCAGGCCCATTTATGTCAGCCAGTTTGATGCACATTTGGCAAACCAGCAAGCGGTCATTCTCATTAGTCCAGTCAATTCCAACATCATCATTCACCTAGTAGACAGAAAAAGGAAAACCATGACAGTAATCCTGGGTAAAAGGATGCATCCACAGAGCAAGTTCTGCCCTGGGATATCTTACAGTATTTTTAGCTATTTAACAAAATCACAAGTGTAAGCAGGTGAGCCAACCCAAGGTTGGAATTTACAATCAGCTGTAGAGCAATATGTAAAAAGAAAACTATGTGAAAAACAATGAACATTGAGATTAATTATGAGAAATTAATATTTAGCAAATGGTGTGCCTGTTTGAAGGCATTTGCTAGGAAAACAAACAAACACAATCTTTCCATGACATTTTCAAGAAGTTACTACCTAATTGGTGTACAAAGATAAATTACCATCAAATGCCACGCTGATTTAATTGCACTGTGAAGACACATGTAACAAGCTTATTTCCCTATTTGATCTAAGTATGTCTGAAAGTATTTGCTATCTTTCTCTTTTTCTCTATTTTTCCTATACTTCCCGCAATAAAAAGTGATATATACTATCAACTGCTCTAAAACAAAAGCGTCACCTTAAAGAATCACAGAAAGGTTGAGGTTGGAAGGCACCTTTGGAGATCATCTAGTCCACCCCCCCTGCTCAAGGCAGGGTCAGCTACAGCAGGCTGTTCAGGATCGTGTCCAGTTCGGTTTTGAGTATCTCCAAGGAGGGAAACTCCACAACCTCTCTGGGCAACCTCTTCCAACGTACAACCCCCATCACAGTAAACATGTCCTTTCTTACAGGGGGATTCCTGTATTTCAGCTCATGCCCATTGTCTCTTGTCCTGTCACCAGATACCACTGAGAAGAATCTGGCTCCATCTGCTTTACTCTCCCTATCAGGTATTCATACACATGGCTGCATCCCATCAGGTCCCATGGACTTGTGTATGTCCAGTTCGTTCAAGTGCTGATGCCATTCACTGAGAGTAAGTCTTCACCACTTCAGACTCTCTCTCACACCTCAGGGGCCTGGGATTTCTGAAGCCTGGCCTTAGCCACAAAGACCGAGGCTGAGAAAGCATTGAGGACTTCGGTCTTTTACATCTCCAAACAGTCAGCAATACCAACCTTTAATGCTGTTAGACACATTTTCCCATCTCAGCTTTTTCTCCTAGAATATCTCCCAGTGTGGGAGGCACTGTCTTCTACCGTCCACTTAATTTTTGAAATTCAAATCCCTCCTTGAAACACAGCTTTAATTGTCAAGCTTGCAATAGTTGAATATGTATAGAAAGTTGTTGTGCTATGACTAGATGAAACTTCCACGTCCTCTGTCAGCAGGTCCCCTGCCCCATACAGCAGTGGGCCCACATGGTAAGGCTTTGCTTTTGGTGTACACGATCCAACATAACTAATGTCAGAGAACAGTGAGTGCTCCAATGCATAGCTTCCTTCATTATTTCTTGTCGGTACTTTCCAGACTGCAAGTTTTCTGGTGGGAGGATGCTTACATTACATGTTTTTACACTGACTTCTGTACAGAAGGGTCTCTCTGACTGTAGCCTCAATATACTAAACTACAGTTCAGCAACCCAATCAATAACGCGATCATTTAGAGCTAATTTTATCAGTTACAGCACCTCCATCCGTATACAAACATGTCAGGTCTGCTTTCTGAGACCACTCTGGTACAAAAGAGTTTTTGCAAACCAAACATAAATAATCTCTTTTTAAGGCAGCGAGTACTCTGGGAAAGCCAGGCTCAGCCACAGGCACTGGTTAATATGTTCACCTTCTCCTCCACTTTTTGTTCCATGCATGACCATTGACTATTCAAGCAATAAGGAGAGAGAAGGAGGTTAACGGATGTCCTTACAAATCTATAGTGAGCTGCCAGGACATGATACATCAGACCGTTCTCCTATTTATCTGCAGTGTCTCAGGTATCACCTTGCTTGGTTACAACAGCGGTTACACCTACCATTGTCCAGCCCGATAGATTTAAGACAAATTTAGTTTTCAATATCCACAATTTACGCCTAGTACTTTGGTCGAGCTTGTCCTCTTCCACAGTTAAGACAGTTATCTCTTTGATAAAGCCACAGCAATCACTGGTTTAGCCTGTCCTTTTTCATTCCTTACTTATGTTCACAGAAGTGAAGGTTTTGGTCCAAGCTGTCAAATTCAAAGGATGTATTCAGACAGCCTAAATTCCCCGTGCTTTATTGTCATTGTAGCCCTTGCAGATGAGAATCTGCCAACACTGTTCAATACTTTACAAGGAAATTAGGCCAGTGAAAATGATCCCAGAGTTTAAAATTAGGACCTAAAGAACCCCCCCGATATTACCAGAGGTTTTGGGACATGACTAGCAGGGGTGCAGAAGGAGTTCAGACTTTTACGGATCTACAGATCAGTTCTCTGTCTACCCCCGACCGTAATTTAAGGCCTTTCTTTACAGCTTCTTAAAGCCTAACAAAGAGACAGATGTTACAGGGAAATGGAAAGCAAAACCAGTCATTCATCTGGAGGCTTCAAAATTTCAGGATACAGGTCCATCCTAAGCAATACCACAAGAAAACATTTTATCTATGTCACCAAAACAGCTAGGAGGTCCTAGTCCTGGATGAGAAACACACTGTGCGTGGTGTGTTTCTCACAAGGAACAAGAAGGCAGTACCGGCTCCAAAGGCAGGCATCATCTAGGTAACATGCCAACAGCTTTGACGGATGGTGGAGTTTGTTAAAGTAACTTGATAGGTGGTGATTTCCAATAAGTGAGGTTGACACTGTACAATAACTTTTAAGAATGGTTTCCCAGGGTTGCGATTTTATACTCACTGAATGGAGCTTGCAGGAAAGATCTTCAGTGACCTTTCTCTGGGGTTTACCCATTTGAAACGAAGTAGGAAAGAAAGATCATGCTTTCACTGCATTTGAAATTAGAATTTTAAAATTGTTATGATTTCTGTGCTTTGATAATATAACAGTACAATTAAACCAATAAAAATTCACATTAAGTATTTAGTCACTGTGGAAACTTGGTAACACCTTTGTCTTTTTTCCCTGTGTGCTTTGCTAATAGGTCTAAAGTGCCAGTGAACAGGAAAACAATGTTGAAAAGTAGGATGTAAGTGGGATTTACATTCAAATAGTCCACAATATCCTTAGCCTTAAACCACTTTCTGAAAAAAACTAAACATATATAAGAAAAGAAGCTGTGCCACTATATTTAAACAAGTAAAAAAATAACAGAAGTGCCAGATTACTATTCAGCAGAATTTTTTACAGCAGCCAAAAGCACGTTCAGAAGAAAGGGCAACACAGCAGCCTTTCTAGCCTTTTCACTGTGATGCTACCAAGCACCACAACCTTTTTCTGACCATCCACCAGAAACCTGAACTGATCTTCTTACCTTGGCATTGAATTTGGCAACAAAATCAAAGTGTTTCTTCAGGTCAGTAGCCAAAATTGCCTCAATGACAAGGAAGCGGAAATGCTTGAACTCCACGTGGTCAAGGTTGACCAGGAAGTTGTACTCTGGCCTCGACATGAAAAGGTTCCAGGCAGCAGCGGCGTGGTGGTTCTCCAGGACAGAGCGGTCGTTGTACAGCACCGCCTGTGAAAGCAATGAGGGCAGCTGAAAGCTGAGAAACCTCTTAGCAAAAGAAACACTGCAATGCAGAAATGAGAATGACGTGGGGATGATGCATGAGGGAGGCTCAGGTTTGGTTGATTTGTTTGGTTTTTTTTTTTAAGGAACTTCTCGAGGTTTGAAGATGTGATTTTGGCAGGACTAATACCAGACACCTGAACTGTTGTGATGGCGAAGATTTATCGGAAGACTGATTTGAAAAATCTGTGTCTTTCATGTTCAAGGGTCTTCGGTTCCTGACTAAACTGCATCACATGACAATAGATTATTCTGTTTCAGGCCACAAATTAATGACTAATATAATATAGGTGTGTGCTTCCCTGTTTCTCAGAACTAACCTCACTTAACAGGGGTTATTGTCTTTGGTGTTTGCACCTGGTAATTCTGTCCATATTGGACTGATTCCAAACACAGAAACAAGTGAAATTCCAGTTTGCAACCTGACAACACACACTCAGCCTGACAGATTTCTCAATGCTAAAATCCAAAATTGGTTAAATCTTTACCAAAACAAGATGCATAACTCTTATAGTGATAGCAATTACATTCAGAAACTAAAGAAAGATCTAGAAAATGGACTTTAGGGGACAACAACCATCCAAGAAATCTTTCCACTTCAGCAGCATTCAGTCTTTTGACAATTTGGTGTATGGAAAGAAAAGCTTTTGGAAATATACTTCTATGTAGAATAGATGCAAGTTTTGTAACTTTTGACACAAATATGTACACAGACGTTCCAGTGGCTTTTCACTTCAATTGTATTTTTCTGTTACCTAGAGATGAAAAAATTCAATCCTATCCTAAAGTATAGAATCTATTCTTTACCCCAGAGAACAGGTTGCTGAAGCAACTCAGCTTTACAGCCCATCTTTCCTAACTGCACAGTAAGCATTTGAGATAGATATATTCTGCTACCCAGGCCCAACTCCTGAGGGCAGATTTTTAATGCAGCAGCACTTTATCATTACTGGAAGCTGATACTGCTTATCGTGAAAAATAAGAAAAAAACTAGATGCCAAATACAAGTTCTGCAAATTTCAGGTGATATCAGATTTAAAAAAAAAGAAAAAAACCCAAACAACAAACCAAAACCCCCCAAAATAACAAGAAGAATTTGAATTTTTCCCATTAATTTATTTTCAAACTGGGGACAATACATTAAGGCTAATCATCTAACTTCCCTTGTTGATTTTTACAACCACAAAGCTATAGCACTCATTTCTTAAAAATAGATTTAAGGATAGCATACGTCTTCTATCAATCTATTTACCTGGCCAGAGTATCAAAGTTCTTGATCACAGAAAGATGTTGCAAGGATGAAAAGTATTACTATCAGTTTATAGACAGGAAGTGATACAGAGCAAGTTCAGGTGACTTGCTCTTGGTGAGAGAGGAAGTCTGGATCCAAGTTGGGGAGTAAATCTAGAATTTCTGCATCCCTAGCCGACTTCTCACCATTAAGCTATCTTTTTTTCTTTCCTTGTCCATAGAAATATTTTTCAGCAGAGTATACTGAAGCCAGGCAGTTCGGCTATGTAAAGTAAAGAAAGATGATCTCATAACTAAGCCAATAAACAGTGACTCAGAATTGCTGAATTCAACTCCCAGCATTGGCAGCAACTTCTGTGTAACCTTAGGTAAGTCTCAATTCTTCATTTATAAAACTGAGATTATTTTCCACACACATCCCGCCCCAACAGATGCATAGTGTAAAAATACATTCATAAAAGACTGCAGCTGCTCATATTCTATAGGAACAGAGTGTTACAATCATGCACAAACTAACTTGCATGGTGCCCTGTCAACTATACAGGTGCTTTTTTATTTTATTTTAATCTTTCTGTGCCTTACTGGGTAGAATAATTCTTCCCTTACTTCACAGTTACAGATTCTCTATCAGTCAGCAGAGCATTAGCTTCTCTTTCACGGAGACATTTTATCAGTACTTTTCTTAACAGCTCTACTAACTGAGGGTGGTGAGGGTGTGTAAGAAGACTCTTACCGGTAATCCCCAAGTGAAGTGATTATTTCTGTCACTTTGATAAGCTGTTTCAAAATATTTGGTAGACTTGTGCTTAATGGAAGCCACAGGCATCACTGGCAAGGAGAAGCTGTTACCAAAGACCTTCCAAACTTAACAGCAATGCTGCTTGAGATTTATTTACCTGAGGAGCACTTGTTGCTACCAAAAAGGCATTGGTCCTTCCTGGATGATCGTAATCATGCATGGCTGCAGCTACATAAAGAGCCATCAATTCAAGGGCAGGGATGTTGCCAGCTAGGCATCCGTAGCTGTCATCTGTAGGTGTGTATGTCTTCGAAAACACATAACCCATATGGCCGTGAGTGATTCCACTGTCAGAATCTGAGCGGAAATAAATAAATTAAAAAAAAAAAATCCTTACCACTTTTCCATTGACTTACTGAAACAGATAGAAGCAACAAAGCAGAAAGAGAAGGAGCAAATTTACAATACATAACAGAAGAGTAAAACATCCTGACCTCAATGCTTTCTGATACTGTGCACATGATCCAGTGCAATAAGGCACACAATTGGAAAGGAACAAATTCTGATCCCACCTGGGGATCTTCCAGCCATCCAGCAGAGCCTGTTCTCAAACTATGTAAGTTACTAGCAATAAGCCATGGATTCACGGTCATGCTGGAGCTTTGTGGGTAACTCGATCTTCCCACTCCTTCCTCTAATTGCTTCACCATATAGATTAGTCTATGAGACACTAACAGTGCTTAAAACAATGGACTAGCATTTATTAATTCAATTATGGTGCATGTTTTCCAATCCAAAGGTCTAGACTTTGGATCTTTGCTGATAATCCTCTTAACAGCCTCTTTTTGAAGCAGCTTGAACATGCCTGTCAGAGGCAGATACTGAGTGAGATGCTTTGCTAATTTAATCTGCTTGAATGGATCTTACATGCAGCTGAACAATGTCTTTCAAATAACAAACACCAAAAAGCCCACTCAACCCCTTTCATTCCACCCATTTCACCTCATCTACAAAGCCTCCAACAACCCCTGCTAATAAAATTTTCCAGGAATAAAAACGTTTCCCGCCCCACCAAAACATCCTGAAGAGTTTCACAAATGATATGTATGTGCCACACAAACACCACCAAAAAAAGCAGAAGTGGAAGTGGTTTCTGCGGAACAAACTCCTGCTTTTCCAGGAACTCCCTCAGAACTCCCACAAAATACAGACAGGTCCTCTAGTTGCTACAGCTGAACCTGGAGAAGTTAATATAAAGATGCAATAAGAACAGCTTCCTGTAAGGAGCAATCATAAAACAGCAGATGAGTGGTCTTGCAAACTAGTTGCAAAATGGTAACAAGTCTCTTTCTTTGGAGACTGTGAGGAAAGGCAAAGGAACACTTCACGGCAGCCAAGCAGTGGCAAGTGCACAGCACTACCTGCATGCCCCAGTGGTTTTGTAATAGCAAAACAATGCAGGGTTTGAGGATTTAAAAGTCTACGCTGCTTCTGGAGCAGCGTTGAAAAGAACTACTAATACAGTTTTCCTAGAAAAAAAACTATTGTAAAAATCAAATGGTAACAAACATCTGTTGTTATGGGTGACCACAAAGGCTTGCATTCGCACATCGTTAAATGTAAGGTATTAGGTTTTGGAGGACCAATGCCATTCTCTTCAAAGTTACACAAGCATACCTTAGCACCTTCAACATCCAACGTGCTACTGAACTTAAAAGTCTATATAATAACAAGTACTGCACGCAATCCTCAATTGTTGGCTTTCTTACAGCAAATTTCATGGCAAAAGCTTTAAAAATACAACATATATACTCGCACATTTAAATATACCTGAATCGCTTGCTGACCCGTGATCATTAATCACAGTTGGGAGTCCTGGGATGGGCTGAGTAGTAAGGTACCAAACGGCATGTAGAACATCAGTTGCATGGATTCGGTTGTGATCTGTGATACAAAGCAAACCACCCTGCTATTAAACGTGAAGGATATTTCTGACAGCAGGAAATCAGCACCATCTAGTGGGTACCGCATGGCAGCCAATCGAGCAGAGACAAAGCAAACATTATCACAAGCACGAAAAATGGCTGTATTCTGTAAATGCTCAATTTTTCTTTTATTGAAGTTGAAGCACATTCAATGGTATGTCTCACACCAGTCAAGAAAGAGAAAACAGCAGAGAAGCAGTGGGACCTGCAATGTAGGAAACTTTGCAAAGAAAGTGTTAAACAAGGAGCCTGACCTGTGCTACCAGCTCCAATCCTTTACTCCAGTGGTTGCCTTTAGCTAGTTAACGGCCATCGGGTAAATACGCACTGTTAATCTCTGATCCAAATGAAATCAGTGGGAAAATCTCATCCACTTCAGTAGCCAGATTTCACCTAGCTTCTAAATACAAGGCAGGTAACACTTAGCTGACTCTACTTGAGCAGATGTAGGTGCTGTGCTAGCAGCTGCACTGCAAAAAAGTCAAACTCAAGATACGTGTACACTGCACAGTTAAACCAGGTTCTTTTTGCAGTTTTCTGGCCAGAGATAAGAGTTCAGGCCCTGGATCCTGTAATCTGGCTTACTACAAGTTCTCTTTGCAGAAATGAGAGAAAGGTCACCCCAAGGCTCATACCACCAAATCCTTTAAGGCCAGATAAACTATCCTACAATCAACACAACTGGCTGGAAAAAAAATTACATGCTAGTTCAGCAAAAAACATCATCTAAACATACACTAGCAAAAAGCAACCATGATGCTTAAAGAGGGGTAACGCTGTGCTGCATCAGGACCAAAGTTTACATCTGGGGTTAAACCACTGAAGGACAAGCATTTCAGCTTGTGATTCTGGCCAATTTTGGGAAGAGCACAGGTATCTTCTACAGTGACTAGCTAAACACAAAGAAATCTGCTAATCTAAAAGATAACCTGTGGCTACATTACTGCTGCTGCAGTTCTGGAAAGATGCATTTCAGAGGACAAAGCACAAAAATGTGGGACTCCACTGCTGGGTCACCCCCATCTGTAAAACTCACAGTAACTGGCTACATCTCTAGGTAATCAGTCATCTTAGTTGGAGACACCTTGGTAATGCCAATCAGTCATGTGTCTCTCATTGGCAAACCAACTGCTGGAACAGGCTTGATGGGAACAGGTGAAGAACTAGGTTATACTACAAAGATAATGGTCAAGAATCAGGGTGACACTGGAGATGATATGTATCCTTCGTTAGGAAAAATTACCAACACACAAGTCCAGAAGCCCTCTCTAAAAAGTAATAAGTAAAGTTGACCGGATTCATTAGGGGTGAAAAAAACTCTGTACTGTGGGGGAGTAGAAGGGATTGGCAGCAACATGTGTAAGCAACCTGGTTTTATACCTGCTGCATCCTGAAGATAGGCAGCGTGCAGCTGATGGAGGGTTTCTCAGCACTGAAGTTGAACTTCATCCTTCTCTCCTTCTATGGGAGAAGAGGAAGGAAGGAGAAGACCTGGGACGGAGAAAGCACCCTGGAGAGCTGTATTTGCCCTCTAACCACTGCTAGGGGATGGGTAATGCCCGCTCCTGCTGGGAACAGCCACCTGCCCCCTCCAGAGCAGCACTGCTGAGCCCACATTTCTATCCCCTGCCATCAGTGGGGCAGCAGCTGCCAGCCGGCATCTCCCTGGCTCTGGCAGAGGAGGGCTTACCATCTTACTGACCCTACGCTCCAGTGCTCGAGGCAACTGCCTACTTTGTCTACGCCTAAAATCAGCAGTATCCTGCCTGCCAAGGGCAAACGGGTGTAACACAGAAAGGTTTATTATATCCACAATTTGCAATCACTTTGCTTACTCACTAAACGTGAGCATGATGTCACGCCACTTGGCCCTTTTATTTACCCCTTGCTTTCCTCTCTTGTTCTCCTTTGTCTTCCCTGTGACCTTCCCTTTAAATACTTGTTAGTGACTGCTAGCTGAAATTTTTAACAGCAAAACAGTAAGCAGCATAGCAATGGTTATTTTTGGAAAGAAGAAAGTAAAATAAGGAAGGACTCTCCTCTCCCCACCTTCCTCGAAGTACTAAGAACATCTCTCCTGAGACACTAATCTCCTCATGTAAAACCTAGAGGATGGCGCTGCATAGGGGTCTAATGCTTTTCTCAGGAGTAAAGGCTGGATTAGCCTCTTGTGAAACCTGTACTGATTTAATCAACTGGGATAGTCACTGTTAGTTTCATGTGAATAACCCATTTTTCAGTTCAGCAAACAGAAGAAAGAAGTGGTTAAGTCCAAACAAGTTGTTTTGGTTTTTACCCCTCCACAGAAATGTAAAACTGGATGGTAAATTAATTTTGTATTATACAAAATATTCCACTTTACTAAAACGAAACACACTTAAGAAAACCCCAGGAAATGAAGGGCTAGATTCACAAAAATTCCTGAGACTCTATGAATAGTTAAATGTTTTAAACAAAGAGGAATGGCTTCAGTAGGACAGACAGACTGTGGGACATCCAGCTATAACCCCCTCAGGGCTACATTTGCAGCTTCAAATCCCTGATCAGGTTCAAACACAAAGAAAGATTTGAAATTTGGTCTCTCATTTTCCCAGAAGAGAGTCCAAACCACCTGGCTGGGAGGCATTTTGAGGTAGTTTTCCTTCAATCCCTCCCACTGTAGCTGTTCCAATTGGTATTTAATATTAAGAGAGAGAGACTGCATGACTTGTTAAACCAATGTTTCAGATATTTTTCTGGGATGTAGGAGAAAACAGGGTGTCCTATATTCCTCAACACTGGGGTTATCTGCCAGCTAAAGGGGGTAATAACTCCCTCTCTCCTCCTGGAAAAAAAGTGTCTTTTGCAGTTGAAGCGGTTTGGTAAATTTGATTTGAATGAGTAAATTGGGGATGACTGAAAGTAGGTTTTTCACTGAATAAATGATTCACTGAAAAATATCAGCCGAGCTGTAGTTGCAGAAGAACAGGATGCACTCACCTACTTGGCGTATTTTTTTTGCTTTACAAAGCTCATCTCCTTTGGTAGCATAGCACTGCTACTGTGTGAAAATCCAAATTCCTTATCGGGGGGGCAAATGTTTCATTAAACTTCAACTGGGGCACTGGGCTACACTTGCATCATCAGGAAATAGTTCTTTGTACCTATAGTAGATTTATATGGTTGCAGGCTTGCACAGAATTTGCCATGAATTATTAGGAAACAACATGAAACGTCAAACGCAATGAAAAAAAAAAAGAGAGGCTGTGGTTCAGCACCAGCCTCTGACTAGAGAGCTGTCCATTTGGTTGTGAAGTAGCAGAAGAAAAAAAGCAGCTGTTATAATGAGAGAAGAAAGGCTTCAGTAACAAAGTGTGTGGAAAATACCTAAAACTTTAAGGAAGCATCGTTATCTGCTGGGAAGTTTTACTTACAAGGTATCTCTCGGTATCCACATTCCAAGGCATGGAAGTAGTTCATAAATTCCCTCACTGGTATTTTAAAGGTTTCAAACAGCCCCATGTCTTCAAAAAGCCTGTATGATACCTGAAAAAACAAAACAACCATGCTGCTAAATAGACCAGAAAAACCTCTAAAAATTAGATATAAAAATCATTCTGTCGAATTACCCCATGAAAACCTGCTTTCCTGGTAGTATCTTCTCAAGTACATCTGATCCAGCCATAGCTGCAGCTATTTGCATTTCCATAGGAATGTGGCTACATAGCCAAACAGACAAGCTATCAGTACCAAACAGTCCTTACTCCTTCATTACACCCTTCCAGATGTTCTTCTCTTCCTTTCAGGCATATGGATGTCCCAAATTTTGTAAGCACCTCAGAAACATACACACGTAAAGGAAGATATCCAGAAGCCCTTAGTGTTTTGGGAAAAATTTCCCCACAAAATTCTCCGAGGAGCATCCATGAGTCAAATCAGTTCCCAGAAAAAGGGGGAACAAGTGAAGGAATGACAAAAGGAGAGAACCGTTCGGATCCTATGCATTACCTCCTTTCTCTCTCCCCCATTTTGGAAGCGAAATGGCAAAAGTGACTTCTCCAACAGGATCTCGGAGGCAGCAAGCAGCTTAGAAAGCAGAGCTGCTCCAAGTGTTCCTGCACGGAAAGATAACTGTAGACATCCAGGAGAGGATATATTGGAAGGGAGAATGTGATGGATGAGTGAGGGGGTGTTCAGGAGAGACGAGTGCTCAGAAATGTAGACAGCAGCTGCTGCAAAATGGACACTTTTGAAAACAAGTTTGAACTTGACATACAGATGTAGTATGTAGTAAAATTACTGCCTGACCTTTTCATTTCTTTCACAAATTGGACCCTGAAGCCTTTCAGCTTCTTTATTTATTTACCGCTGTTAGCTAAATTCTGTCCTTTTGATGCCATCTGTCTTGTAATGATCTGCCTAGAGCTAAGCAATTTAAAGCACATTTGGAACGATTAGTGCTATTCCGAAAAGAAATTTTTACAAATTATGTTTCATGTTTCTCACCTGAATGTAAATCAAACACCTATCCACAGTCATTTCTTTCTGCATATTGTGTATATAGATTGGGACCCGTGAGTCGCACTTGAAGTTTAACAAACAGAAACTTCAAATGTCCTGCCACTGTGGATTTTTACAGTAAGAATAATAAAAAAGGATATGAATTTGCAGCATTAATTATCTTCCCCCCTGCTTCCCCTCCTAGTCATTCCCTACCAGGAAAAATCTACATGTGAACTAACTGGCACAGCATTGCAATAGGCAGTGATGATGTGGAGACAGGCTGAGTGTGGTGTCAAACGCCATCCGGGATGCCCCTCTAATGACACATATCTGACCATTAGGATTCTGCTGGTGGCCCCAGCTCTTACTTCTGTTCCTACCATAATCAAGTGCCACTAGCAATGCAGTCAGAAAAATCACTGCTGGTGGGAATTTCTCTTTGTGGCCATGGCTGTTGGCCATAAAGTGAAAAGCTCTTTATAGCAAAAGAGTGAAGGAACAACTGAATTACAGTGCTCTGGGAGACATAGGCTTAGAATAAAAGGTAGGGCCTGTAGAAGGCAAAACTTTACTCTCTGAAAACCTCATGGGATCCTCCTGTACTGAGGCAAAGCGAAGAGACTGACTTTATGCATAATTTGGATTAGAAACTGCATAGAGTTCTGTCTATCTATCTGGAATCAGAGCTGAAATAAATCAGCCGGGATCCAAACTTTCAGCTACAGAGAGATGAGGTGTTTTACACTCTAGTCGTAGATCACTGAATGGTGAGCTTCATGGTCTGTATCAGAAATAGTGTGGCCAGCACTATTCCCAGTAGGGAAGTGATCGTGCCCCTGTACTCAGCACTGGTGAGGCCGCACCTCGAATACTGATTCTATGAATTCTATGA
>NW_008825614.1:5282547-5288615 GCF_000699105.1 Pygoscelis adeliae
TGTTGGGTTGACGGTTGGACTCGATGATCTTAGACGTCTTTTCCAACCTTAATGATTCTATGAATTCTATGAATTCTATATTTCCAGCAAAATATCCCTGTATAAAAAGAGGAAGCATAAAGAAATATTCTGCAGGAACAAACCTTACTGGTCTACACTATCAATACTGGACAGGTATGTTAAAGCATATCATAAAAACATATTTTTCCCCCACCTTGGATTTTAGGGGGCAGGAAATTCCACAGCAGTTGAAAAGAAGAGAAGCTGACTGTGATGGATATGAATGATAGCTCTTCTCCATGACTTGGAGTAAAATGGTATTATTCTCTGTGGTCATTAGAAAGCATAAACAGCCAAGCAAGTCATTTAGACATTTTTGTAATGTTTTCTTTCTTTCTCTCTTTCTTAGCAAATGGGGAGGAGGAATGGGTAAAGGCAGGTCAGAAAGTATTAAAAAGGGCATTGATGTCTTCCAGAAAGTGAACTAACTTAATTCTTTCATTTTAAAAAAAAAGGAAAAACTGTGCAGTTTTGTTTATTCATTGCTCTGGATTAACCCTTTTTAAAGACTTCTGTCTTTTAAAATCCTTCCTGCGCAAACCACATGCTGCTTCATGAGCTCCCTGGGAGTTACTGAACCATGGGTGCCCTCGCAGCCACACTGCGGTCCCCACTGTCAGGGACAAGCCCAGGGAAACTCCGACGGCTGCCAGGTGCTTGGAAGTGGGTGCTCCATACTGCCTCTTCCCTCCCGCCTCCATTTTCTGCTTGTCTCTGCAATGATTGCTAACACTTGAATGAATCATTTATAACTCAGATACTTCTGGCGGTGCTGCCTGAAGAAGGACAAGTGCTTCTCCCGAATAATTCCTAATGGAAGCTTTTTTGGAAATGGGGATCATTATTCACACGTAGCTCCTCTCTTGGGTGTTGCAGGCACACATAGATGGCTCTTGTTAGAGGACAAGTGCAAAGTTTAGGTCAGCAGTTTCCCACTCGTCATTTGCAGGCAACTCTCTCGCACTCCTTTTTGTCTCTCGTATTTTCTTACTGCAAACGTGTGTTTCTTTTAAGTTGCTGGCACCTGGTCTCTGGCTTTGACACACGACTCCTCACAAGGGCTGCTGTGACAATCACGGGAATATCCCATCCCCCAAGGATTGATTTCCCCTTGCTCCTTTGTATAACGGCTGCAGTTTCTCTCCGCAGAAGTCATGCGGGATGATGAGGTGACCAAACGTTCCTCCTGGCACTACCCAGGGACCAACTCACATGCATTGCAACGATGCCACCCAGCCTCGACGCTGCTCATGTACCAAGAGCATAGGAGCATCACCAGCATTTCTCATCTCTGTGGGCCCAGTAATAAAAGCTAGAGACCTTGACTTTCTTTTTCACTTTATTTGCTTTCCAAAGAAAATGAGTTTCTCTTCCACAGGTTTTAGTTTTATAGGAGCTGTAAGAAGAGTGTTAAGTGTGACTGAAGACATTATCTAACTTTATGGCTTGTTGTGAAGCATCAACTCAGTTGGAAAGCTTTGCTGTTCCTTTCTGAAATGAGACTGCTATGTAAATTCCTCTCTAACCCCTATCACGCATATTTGTTAGTGCCACATTTAGAGTGCTTTCCACTGTACTTTGCACAGATGCTTTTATGGCCGCTGGCTGGTTTGGGGTCTTTTTTTATGTCTAAATCAATTTAACATTCCAAAAAGAAGAAACAGACATCTCAAGCAGCTTTAAAGATGCTAAGCCAGCATTTGCTTTCTAAACTGAATGCTTCCCTAGAGGCATGTGTCAACTCTGCTTTGTTTCATCTCATAAATTTAACCTAGCAAGGCAAACATAGTTAAATCAGCTTGTTAATTTACTTATTTTTAATGGATGAGTCCATTTAATGGCAAAATACAGAGAATAAATCATTAGAGCTTTTGTTTTCCTTTGTTTATAATATCCCAGCATTATAAAGAAAATAAAATTATAAAAGAAAAAGACTCATGCAGTAGCTGGAGAAAAAGATTTATTTATTTTAGTTCTCTTATTTCTGAAAATAATTTTGTTAGGAACATATGAGTAGGTGGGGGAAAGAACTAAAGGAACTATCTTTATTTTATGAACAAGGTTGAACTTGCTACATTCTGCTCTTAGGGAGTGGGAGTTATTAACAGCTGTTATAGAAAATGTTGAATTTTGATCACAAATATTATTTATTAAAGCTTCACTATTTTATTTCACGGGCCTCATTTTGTGGCACTGCAAAACGGATAATGTGCTCAGAACCTGTGCAAAAAGCAGATGCTGGGAAACAGAGTGTGGAGCTTTAGTGCAAATTGAGGGAGGCACAGGGGAATTGTCCTGAGAGGTACAGAGCTCCATGCAACTTGGTAAAGTGCTTAAAACCTATAGAGGTACCCATGTAAAACCAAAACAAATTTTGGCTCATCCAAACTGTTTGCTTGCCATTAAAAAAAAGTTCTGTTTTTCCTTATGTTTCATTTTTCATTCTATCATGTGCTTTGCTGTTAGAAAACACCATGACCAATATGATCTAGAAGAGCACTTTAATCACATGCTCATTGTCTAGTGCAAAAGTGTCTCAATGAACATCACCGAATTTATATCAATATCCACATCCAGCCATAGTTTGCTTATTTCTCTAAAATTAACCTAGAGAGCTGGCAGGCTGGTTAAACATAGATGTTACTTGCCAAGCTACAGAACGATAAAAGGCAGACCACGGAATAAATCTGAATTCATGCTGTGGCTTTCCTGGTTGACCACTGGATAATTGAATGCAGCTGAATAATAGTTAACCACCAAGGGACCAAGATTTGATACAGCATTCTCTGGAGCTTGTTGCACTGAGATCTGCCTGACACACTAACCTCTGTGTTTGTGGGGGCTGTTAATTGTCCCACATTATACCAATTAACATAATCTCTTCTTTCCAGCACTCATCACTACATGAAGCCTTGTAAAGTGACACTAGATCAGATTCTCTTCGAGTTTTTTCCCTTCTATCCCTAAATATAATTGCTTGCCTTTCCTGTTTAATAAACCTCAATACTTCCACAAGAAAAAATGTCTAATTTGTCAGCGTGCCAGGAAAAGGGGCATAACAGAGCAGAAAGTTCAGCCAAGAAAGTGCCTGAGGAAGTGACGTTAATTGTGCTGGGTAAAGATGGGCTGTGTCAGTACCTGCATTCAACTTCAAGGAGAGAATGAAAACCCGGTAGTTGAAAGAAAGACTAGTAAGCTTTCACATCCTGATTCATAGTAAATTAGTCTTCCCTATGTAATAATGATATGAATTTACTCTCAAAGTGCTGACTATTTAAAGGCAAGGGAATATAGCAAGGACTGTTTTTTCCCCCACTTCTTGAGACCTTGGTTTCTTGCACAGCCTGACTGAAGTCTCTAGTATAAAAAAGGACCAAAGTTCTGTATTTCCTGCATCAACCGAGTATATTTACTGGTTAGCTCTCCCATGCTGAACCCCATGAGAAATCCTTTCACAAAGAACTCAGTAAGGAGTGGCAGCACCTCCTGCAGATAGAAGAGAAGATTCAGAAAGGTTTATGTAAACTCATTGGCAGAGAGCAGCAGGCAAAATAGGTGTGTGGTTTTTTCTTTCACATTTTTAAGTTTAAAAATATAGAAATTTAAAAGTAAGGAATGTAATGAGATGGCGTTCATATTGTCAGCCTTGAATTAGGTGGCAGGGATCATAATTCATTGGATGACCAGCTTGTAAGGACAATGGGTCTTAACACTACTTTGTCTAAATCTGTCAGTAATCTAGCCAGTCATCGCAGACAAGATATCCTTCTTACCTGACTGAGAATCCGACCACATTTCTTTCCGATTTTTTCCACCAAATCAAAGATTGGGAAGTTCCAACTATTTAGCTGCTCCATCAGGGGATCCAAGTTGTCCATAACCAGAGGCTCAGGAGCAAGTACAGGCTTGTCCTATGCCAGAAATCAGAATAAAGAGAAATTTTAGTTCTGTGAAGCATCTCATGCGAAAATTTATGCTCTTAAAAATGAAGGTCACATTAGCATCATCTGTAAGCCAATGGTACTTGACTCAGCTCAGCGGAGATGTCCCCATTTTTACCAGCCCTGCAGCTAGTCACTCTCCTTTATAATTTGTTTCACTTGAATGAATAGGAAATTCTGCATAGGAAACATCAGTCTCTGAACTTATCCATGAGACACATTCATTTGTTCATTCATGGGAATCATCCATTCATTTCCAGGGGAGTCTCTCTTCTTCATTCTAAAATTTGCTGCAGTACAGAGGGAAAAGTGTTCAGGTTCTGCTTCCACATCAGGACCCATTTGTTATAATCTAACATGGCTAATGGAGTTCAGTCCAAGTGAAGACTTGTACTTCCTAAACTGAAACCTACCGATTTTTCAAGGTCTACAAATAGAAGATGGGGTGTGCCCCTCCTTTTACATTTCTCCCTGTATACTTCCTTGAATTTCATTATTACTAAGAAACTGTAGATGAGTAAATGCCAAAATATCTCAAGAAAAACGCCTTCTCTCAGCATGTCCAACTCCAATTCAACAGATTACAATAAATTTTTCAAGAGCTCATACCAACTTAAATTTATTAACTCAGTTCTACAGCAGGCTGTGGAAAATTTAACCAAACAAAGCTTTCCCTCTACATCTCAATCAAGCTTACAGCTGAATACAGTAGTCGTGAGAAGGTCAGCACTTGTTCACCATACTGCAATGTTCTTATGTTCAGGACATACACCAATAATAATATCATGCAGCACCCTCAGACAAGTGTTAATTTATTTTAAAATAAGGACCACTGTATATATTATTGCAAGGCCACTGAGAAGCTGAATTGGCTGAACAGGAAGACTATATATCATGCTAGCAGTCTGAGAAGATAATTTCTCTTCCTTCCAATCTATTCCCTTTAAAGGCAACGCTAACACAGAAGCCAAATGTTTCAGAAATGCCTAATGCCAGATCCATAAACTTATATTTCTTCATCAAGATAGATGGTTAGTGTTTCACAAGTGGCCAGTGCTTAGCAGCTGTCACACATTTCAATGGTTCCTTTCAATTCTTGAAAGTCAATCCTTCTACTGCAAGGTAGCAGCCTGCTGCAATTGTTGCTTAAAACCATGGTCACAATCTTTAGACAGCCCTAGGGTTTTTTTTTTTTGTGGGGGTTTGGGTTTTTTCGTTGGTTTGTTTTTTGTTGTTGTTTGGTTTTTTCCCCAGTGTCAGGATACATTCAGTCTGTTCTGCGAGTGGAACTTGAACAAGCTACCTCAGGTGGTATTAAGGGATGCAGAATGATGGTCTCCGGCATGTACGTCCTACAGACAGATCCCTTCCGCATCTGCTCTTTGGAGCAATCTGTCTCATCATCATTTTGTACGATATCACTGCTGTCACTGTTGTTGGTCTCATAGTCAGAAGTGGCTTGCGCAGGATCATCTACAACACAAATCACAAAACTTGTGTGAACAGCAAGGATTGCATCAAAGTCATCCTGTGACCTTCTGAATAATAGCAACAGGATCTCTGACTCATAATACATATGTGCTGCTTGGCTGGGTCCAAAGTCGGACAATCTGTCCAAAAGCATTAAAGCATATACCCTGCAGAGTGCAAAAAACGGGATCAGGGATTGAAGAGTGAGAAAAATTTTGAGGACCGTTATTTGAGCTGACTAGGTTAGATGAGGAAAACCATATTTCCTTTATATTTTAACTCTATTCGTCATTAGCATTTTGCACATGTTGTACATACAAAAAATAAAGGAGCCTCAAAGACGATTTGTATGGTCTCAGCTACGTATGTTCTCTTTTTATGACAGACAGTGAATGATTATTGAATTTTAAGGGATGAGGAGTTTTTGATGGACAAAGAATTACCTGTTCTGTTCAAGGTGTGTGTGGTACCATCAGTTCTATCTAGTGTCCGATCACCAGCTTCTATTTGGTTATAGGGCCTGCCACAGCTGAAATACATCAAGAAACATGCACAATATAAAGAACCATGCACATTAGACAGTCTTATGTAAAATAT
>NW_008825614.1:5288663-5295241 GCF_000699105.1 Pygoscelis adeliae
AGTATAAGCTATGGTACACGGTGCATTTTCCAGACAAAATTACAAGAGCAAGCTGAAGTTTTATTGGAAGTCAGGAATGTAAAAAGACAAAAATACAAAAAGACCTTGAATTAACTGGCCACCACCATTAAATTTGTGTTGCCAACAGTAAACCTATACCATGTGATTTTTTTTTTAATGAATTTTTTATTCTCTAAGTTTATCAGGACAAAAAAATCCCCTGGTTTTGTACTACAGCTGCCCTAGAAACATGAATTAAAATGATGAAAATGTGCCAGAGTGCCATACAGTCTTATATAATTCTATTTGAACACAGTCATGATGTGGCTTTACTCTCCTTTTCTTGCTTAAAACTTGCCTATGTCCCTCTTAAGGAGGAAAAAGGTATTTTGGCATTCAGTGACAACATGCCAAGTACATCAGAACCAAGCGGGTGTTTTGGACAGAACATGAGGTGAGTGATCTGTCATCCAGACATTTAGCAATGAAACACGAAGACAGAGTTTGCTTCATCATTCCCAGAACAGAAAGACATTGTGTGAGGGATCACAATATCATGTGATATCAGCCTTTCGAAATGACTGGCTCTTCCCTTCCATTAAAATGCTTTATTCCTTGTGTGTGATTCCCTTTAAGCCCTAAACATGAATTCACTACCAGCTAGAACATTTCAAATTACAATGTCCCAATATGATTGAGTCGAGGACCTGAAGGAACAATGATATACCATGCAAACACGAGAGAACTTAACAAACCTGAAGCCTCATTTAGCAGCATTATAGCAAATCTGTCCATGAAAAACTGACATTTTAACATTTCTTTCTCTGGCTCAAGACAGTATTTTGTGGCATATCCTATATGTAACAGCTTTTGCAAAGCAACTGTTACAAAATTATTTTGTTTGGTCAAACTTTGTACTAGAAACTTTGCACCAATGTTAAGTTCACCATACAAAAATGGCGGAGATCCTATGCCAGATGGCTTTTGACTGGGTGATCCAAAACATATTCTGGAGGCATGTATGCCCTGCAAACATAATGAATTCCTGAAAGAATTTTAAATAAAAATACAAATCTGTATACAATGATACTTGTAGTGCATAGCCAAGCAAATAAATCTTGTATCACTCAGGTTTATAAACAAGATTAAAAAAAAATAATAATTTATCTCTCCCACATTCCTTGTGGTTTCCATAAGGTCAATGCGAACAAGCCAAAATGTGAAAGTAAAAGAGAAAGAGAGCCTTTGGTTGGTTGTAATGCTACGAGGCTTTTGCATCATTACGAGTGTACCTCTATTTACAGAACATATGCAAACTCACACTGATTTAATATGTATGGTCCACATAAAACACTATATTAAAGTTACTGAGCTACCTAGTAGAACACTTGAAATCTGCTCTATGTCAGAAGTAAATGTGCCTGTGCCACTTTAACTCAATCCCCTTCATGCATAGGCATTATAACATACTTCTTAATCACAGGATTGTTTAACATTTTTTTCACAGGATTCCTGCCTCATCCACTAAGCAGAATTAAAAATTATTACCTACAAGTTATTTTAACAGCATTGCCTTGTATGTTCTTGTTTAATACAGTTTTCAACCTCTGCTGGCCTACCACATTTCACTTTGTAAATAAAAAAAAAAAGTACAGTAAAACTGCTGTCTTGATGCCACTGCCTGGGTGGATCTGATTTAAAGCACTGAACCCATCAAGAGTTCATTTCCTCTTTTGTTGTTTTTGGGGGAAGGATTGGTTTGGTGGTGGCAGAGGTTTGCTGACTTGGTATTGTTTTGTAGCAAGGCAGTTTTTTTGGCAGTAAACGTAGGGGATTGCATACCATGAAAACTAGCACTCTACAATGTGAAAGCTCAAATATTAAAAGATTTATTTCCAGTGTTTGTTAATTTAACTCTCTCAGCTTGTCTTAGCTATTTAATTTCTATGGGTTTTTTGGGGGGTTTGGGGGTTTTGTATGGTTTTTGTTGGTTTTTTTTTTAATTGTGCTTACATTACTAAGTGGTGCATTATTTATGTGCTGTTGGTTCAGCTTGTATCTGTGGATACAACATCTCTATATACTAATGGGTAGAAATGTGACAGTGCTTATGATTTTTCAACAGACGTTAAAGGGACAGTGACTATTAGTAATAGTGGATGCCAATTCTACCAGCAGTCATTACACCATAATATTTTAAATAATGTATTTGTTTCAAATAGTCAACAACAAAGCCTATGCCAGCAATGTAACTATTTGTAATGCTTACACAGTCTAAGGCATTTGCAAACAAGGAAATTAAGAACCTAAATATGCTATGCAACCTACGTAGATCACATAAGACAGTAGCAACATAAAAGCTAATGAGCATTTTACCAATGATTACATTGAAATCAAAGTCTACAAATATCGAGAAAATATATTTCATTACTATCTACAATAACCTTACTTTTTTTTTTTTTACTTTTTTATGCAATTGTTAACTGTTCTCTTTAATGGAAGGCTTCCAGCAATAATTGTTACTAGTTAAAGCAATAATATTTTGTTGAAGTAGTGATAAAGGCACAGTTCAATAGGACAGTAGCACATTTATGGTATATTTCTTATGTGTAATCTAGTGTTCATTTCAAATGAATCAGTGCAAGTCCCAGTTTTTCAATACCTTTGAAAACCTTTGAAAAGCACTTAGTTTCTATTTAGTCACCTAACTCCATCTTAAAAGCCTGTCATGTTCCTAGTCTGAACTCCAGTGAGGATGACTCCCTTGAGCAAACTCACAGTCTCAATTTTGACTTTCTCACACCGACTTCCGAGCCCCACACATAACACACCGAGACACACCTAAAGTCACGTGACTGAAGCCAGAAACTAAAAACTATTTCCAAAGATAGTCAAACTTGATAACATTTAACCCAGCACATTGCCTCAGATGACATGCTGTCCTCTGGCTAGCCATTAATCACAAATCACTCAATACTATGACCAAAAGTAACATCTAATGAGTAAAGTAACCTTGACACTGCACTAGAACGGGCTTCTAAATACCAGTGTTTCCCACTATTCTGAACCGGACACATATTGCAAACTCCAGTAATCTAACTTAGCAACTCTTAACATAAGATAAGCAGAACAACTTTTTTCCCAAAACGGTGATTTTGCAGAGCAGGTCTATGTAATCTAATAATGGGCTACTTTAAAGTGTGAAATTAAACTGTGTTACTGTAACTCTCAGCAGTAGAAAGAACTCACCTGCAGCTGATTTAAAAAAAAAAACAAAACCCAATGCTACATAATCTGACTCTGCCCTAGAGAGGGCAGGATTCACCTCTTCTGAGAGAGTGCTCAAAATGATGCAGTCTTCAGGCATTGTTGGAACACCTTTATCAGAAGGCTACAGGCCAGCAGCTTTTAATCCCTAGCAGTCAGATTTTTCTATCAAACATCGGGTGCCTGTTGTGAAAGACTTGGCCTGTGACTTGCAAGTGACTGTTCATGTTAAAGGCATGGCATGAGAAACACAAGTTGTTAACAAGAAATCCAACTTTGGGATCTGCAAGTTATTGACGAAGAATTTATTTATGAGTCAGACTGTGCATCTGACATGAGTAAAAGCTGTAAATGTAGCTAGCTGTCCTGTGCTTTAAAAGCACTTTGTAGCATCAATCTACACAATTACTCATATACTAAGAACCGCTCAGATACGGTGAAATATCAATACACAATACTGCAGCAAATCACAAAAACCTGTATGTGGGCCAAAAGAGCTTGTTTGTGAGAATGATTCCAACGCATGTCAAATTACTATCTTACCTGCTGCAGATGACAGAGGGGCTGATAATAGGCTCTGACAGGCTAGGTGCACTCTGAGTAGAAGTTAAGACTTTGTGTGGCTTTAAGCCTTGCTTGGTGTCAGTATCTGTAGAGTCTGGAAATGACACGGAAGATGTTTTTCCGGTAGGACTTGTGGCAGGTGTCCCCTGAATCGGTGAATGGCATGGGGAGGTAAGAGGTGAAATATTTGGTGGGATACCTGGCAAGAGAAAAGAAGAGTCTTGTCAATTAACAGAAGTGGCAGATGGTTGTATGAGTTCACTGTGCAGAAATACTCCTCTTGAGATGCACAGGTACCAGCATAGCTTCCAAACGGAAAGAGAAAACCCTCCTCCACTCTGAGCCAAGCCCACTGCTATCACAGAGAGATGAAGCTCCATTAATATCAGCCACTTCTACCTGCTGAAGATCTGGCTCAAAATACGAAGCATATTCTCCCTGTTGAGTAGGATGTGCTAACTGGCAGGCATGAAATGAAAGGCATGTGTTAGTAGCATGACTATTGGTATCAACAAGTTCTAGCGACAGAGGCACCAAACTCCAAACAGGCAGTTCCCAGACCCATCTGCAATTTCTCATGGCTTCACTGTCTCCATCTGTAAAGCAGGGACAAGAAAGGCTTACACACATTCCCAGCAAATTTGAATTTCTACACGTGAAGACTACCAATAAACCAAAAAAGCAATATTTAGTAATCATACAGTATATGAATATAAAATATTGCACTTATGGTGCCATTTCCACATTCCTCACAGATTTTGGCCTTGATCTTGTGCAGCTTGAGTTTATTTTTCAGTATCTGTTGCTCACTGTGGGAGACTTGCGACCATTACCTGTACCACATGGTATTGTACTCCCAAGCTAGTGTATCAGTAACTGCCAACATCCACATGTGCAAACACTAGCAAGATGTAGTTCTCTCTGTCCCCTATTCTATCTAAGCACCACTGCCAAGACGAAATGCATCAGCCAGTCCAGTGTTTGAGACAAAGTGCTGCCTTCTCTTCGAATCCTCAGACAAAAAGGGCCCATTCACAATAAAGTGCAGGGGAGCAAAGATAATCTACGTTAAAAGGAAATGCGTGTGAATTGCCTCAGCCTCCTGAGCTTTGTTCTAAAGTTTGTAGGAACTCAGCCCTAGTTCATTTACCATGTTCATCTTCAAAGCCAAATGACATAAAGAGCTTGGGAACTTTAACTGGTTTTATGTCTGAATTGTGCCCGCTATCTAAATGCATTCCAGACACAAAAATTATCTTAGAATAAGGCAATATGTTGATCTAAGTTTATGAAATACTAACCTTGCAGGATATATGTGTACAGTTCCAGTGTTTTTTTCCTGGTAACAACTTATTGTGATATGAGGTTAAAATATGATTTACTGCTGACAACCCAAGAGTTAAAAATAATCTCTGACAGTTACTACACTGCAATTTTGAGATATCCAACATCTCCTAAGTTTTGATTAGGGTATTTCTTCAGCAAACATGTGGTATGTATTACTGTCTAAATTTAATGATTGCAACTAGGATATTACACTAGTTTTGAGATCAGAAACCTACAGCCTACAGAGCAATTAAAAAGTTATCAGATGGCCATGACATATGGAAATTGCTTTAAAATACAGAAAGCCTCTGTTTCACATTTACTAATCCTTTGAGATATCTGCTTTCCACCCAACAAAAATATGTCTTTAAAAACATTTCACAGTCTGTTAGTTGCACAGGGGATTGAGTTGGATTATTATCTATCTTTGAGCTATATATTACCAGGTAACCTTCATGACTGTTAGAGAAGACAGTATATACGGTCATCTTTCAACAATTTAAAGCAAGTCCTGGGAATTTAAACAGCAATTTTCACAATAATGTTTCTAATCACAGCTGGCTTTCTACTGCTAGTCTGGTCTCCTGTCTCTTGAAATATGTTTGGTTGTGGTTTTTTTTGAAAGAGTAATTTGCTAGGGTAGGTAACCAAAAATAAATAAATTTACCAGAAAAATGCAAACCTACTTTCAATAATCCAACATTTAACCATTTATTGGCAAAAGTGAGAGACAATGTGTCTTCCTACAGCAAGGAATTTTGAACAATCAACATAAGAGATGATGGAACAATACAGGGAGAACTTTATTAAGTACATCCATCTGCTTAGGTCCTCCAGAACTTTTACACATGTGCAGCGTTGAAGAAATAAAACAATAACTTCAATGTGATGTGAAATTACACATGAAAACACTTGAGTTTACCTCAGAATTTTGCCAGACAGGTATAGCTATCAGTATTTTAAAATGCTAATGTTTTCATGCATAATTAAAGGCACATTTTGTAAATTAACAGATTTACAGATTTATCTAGGTCAACTTCTACCAAGAATTATTATAGACTGCCAATGGAGCTAATATATAAAAGTCTAATTTGTATTAACTAGTGCAAATTGAAGCAATTCTTCAGTTGGAACACAAAAACAAATTATAATCAAAAGTGCATGACTGCAAACAGTCTAAAACATCAAAATATCAGTCTTCCGCATAAAATGCTGAGCCAAAATTTTTACTCCTGTGAGTCAGTGCCCCTAGGAATTGCTTGTGATGGAACGGAGCTCTCCCTTCATCACTGGGGAGCTCGTGTCATTGGGCAACAGAGATGGCTACTAACACTTTCTGGAAGCAGAAGAGACTAAATGTAAAACTGACTGATGGGGTTGGCAAGTCTCATTTTCCATGTATAAAATATTACATCCCCCCC
>NW_008825614.1:5295292-5321830 GCF_000699105.1 Pygoscelis adeliae
CTGAAAATCACAAGTCCAAGTTGGATTTGTTTTGTTCTAAAACACATTCCTAGACTCTTGGTACTATATCTCCATTATTTCCCAGTTTCAGTTTTATTCATTTGCCTATGTGCCTATTATCTTTTAAGATAATACTGTGTTACTTAATCTTCACTGTGGTATAACAAAGCAGCTTCTGTACAAAAGGAGATTAAATAAACTCTTCATTTTGAAAAGGAGATGCAATGTGACAGTGCTAGATGTGCAGAGTAATTGCGCAGCCGTATCTTCAAGCCCATCTCTAAGTTTGGGTTCTCTTGACTTTTCCGATGTCAGGCCTCAGGCACCTATCAATTTCCATCTGATGTCTGGGTAGGCAGTATCTCTGAATAACATTGTCTCAACATTATTCCATGTTTGGGAAAAAAAATCGGACTGATTTAAAAAGGAAGGCCTTGTGATCATTTTGAATTACAAGTTAAAGCATGGGTAAACATTACTTTATCCTGCATTTGTACAGGGAAGAGAACCACATTACTATGGATTAAGACAGATTCATGGTTGTCATACTGCACATTTCATTACCAATTAAGAAGTCACCTTCTCAATTTCTTTCCCTCAGTTAAAACAGGAGTCATTTTTTTAAAGCCTCTAACTGCTGAGTAAAAACCCCCATATTTCTCATCTCTAAAAATCAGTAAGAACTACCTGGACTTTCTCAATAACGAATATACGGAGACAGACCTCTGAGTTATAATGGCCGTGTCTTGGATACGTTTGCATAAGACAGGTTAGTTGCTGCCTACAGCTCTGAATGGCATTATGTTGCACAGACAGTTAATTTAACAAATGTTATACAAAACACTCTGTTCTCAGCCCTGTTGTAGTCAAGGGAATTACATGGCTATAAATCACAACACGATTTAGTATCGGACTTGCCACACCATGTCATGACTAACCTCTATAAATCATAAAAGTCAAAACATTTACAATGGCATCACTATGAACTATGATATTTTAAGCCACTGTTTTTTTTAAATAAAGGAAATAACTATATTTATATTGATGGAAAAATAAGAAAAGACACAGATTGGACAGAGACTAAAAGCAGCTGCACGTGCTAGTCACAGGGAAGCAGATAAGCAAGACTGACGGGGCCACGGATGCTCACTCACCTTGCCGGCTCTGCCTTTTGGCATTCAGGTGGTTGGTAGAAGACATGGCGTAGGAGGTGGAGAAGGACCTACTCTTTGTGATTGTCATCAGAATTGAGCTGTTCCAGGAGTCAGCACTGCAAAATCAGAGCACAAACAAGCATCGTTCAACACAGTAAAAAGTCTGAATGGCAGATCGTAAGAAATTAGGAGCCACAGCAAGAAGTATGCAATACTGAGATAGCACAAAATCTGACGCGGAAAACGGCATCTATCTGCTGGCTGAACTGCTATTTGTGAGGCGCTCAGTATTGTATTCACCAAAAATATTTACAATGCAGACACTCCAAAGCTGGACTTCCTTCAGTGCTCAGGCCCATTCACTTTATTTATACAAAGATGTCTTCATTATATTGTTCTGACAGTACAAAGAGACTTAAAAGTTGACTTGAAATAAGTTAAATTTATATTCTCTTTTAACGCCTCCTTACAACAGCCAGAGGTTCTCAGTGTAAATGAAAAATCAGTCTCCTTGACTCCTCTGCTGCAACCACCAAGGCAGATACCCAGTAACCCTTTGGGCACTGGAGGAGCTCCTCAGGAGTTTGGAAGAGGCTCGTAAGAGCCCTGCATTGTTGTTGCTAGTGGTGTGCCTCTTCTCTGGGCGAAGCACTTCATGCTCTAGCCAACTGAAATGCATGCTGCATCTCAAAAAAAACCCCTATTGACAGACCCTTGGTTACTGATCCAAGAGAAACTCACTGAAGGAAAATAGGGTACATGTGGCTGTGTGTGTGTGGAACAAATGCTGGTCCCCTACCACAGGATGGGTGCATGCTCTTGGCCTTCAGGCTGTAACCTCTGTGTACCAGAAGAGGCCAAATACTTCTGTAAAGCAGGAGAATTATATTTATCATTGTTTTCCCGAATGACACTCATCAAATGTTAGCTGCTTGCAAGGACATAGCACTGGGTCTTATCATGAGGCCTGTGACTTCTCTGGACAGATCCGCTAGGCGTCTCAGGCTCCGCATTTCTCCTCACAGCCTCACATCCAAGTGATGAGACGACATGCAAGGCAGAAGACAGCCTTTTAAAGCAGCCTAGTCCTAGCTGAACTTGAAAAAAACTTGAAAAAAATAAAAGCATTCTGAAAGAAAAAAGCATGTAACATTGTCTTAACTCTACAAACACCTTACTGTTTTGGAAGAGCAAGTACTACCTACAAAAATATTTGCTGGTTGTCTTCAGTGGCCCAAATTCCTACAGTCTGTGATGAAGTAAGAGGAAGAAAGAATCCAGCTGCTTTTTAAATTATTTTTTGTTTGTTCTGTTTTCTGGTTTTGTTTTTTAATTGACAGGAAGAATATAACACACTGGCCCACTGTAAAGAAAAACATAATCAAACCAAAACAAAAAACCCCAAACCACATCCTTTGATTTCTTAAGGGAGAACCACTGGATATAGAAGTGACTGAGGGAAGGAATGTGGAAGCTCTATTATTTTTCTCAAATCATTTGAAGCTATAAGAGGACCATGTCTTACCAGTTTAGTGACATGGGGATAGAAGAATACAGGATTACTAATCTTAAACAGAGATTTAAGGGGGATTTTTTGCAAATATGTGACTGTAGAAATCTAGAGATGATGTCCCAGACTGTGAGGAACATGTTGCAGATTTTGTAACTGCAGAATCTGCCACAGGGCAATTCCAGTGTCGTTCTCCTGTCCTACCCTTCAAGCCATGAAATGGTCCTTTCTCTGTGATTTGTGGTGTGCTTTAATTTGGTACAGGGGAAGTGGCAGATAATCAAGATTTTTTTTTTTCTCTTCAGTTCAAAATTCTTTTCCTTGAAAGCAAATCTGTATTGGTCTGCCAAAATTTTTAAAGCTAGACTTATAGGATTCATTTTTCCGCTTTCTGGAATACACATTGTTTCTCCCACTGTAAAAGAAGAACTGCAAACAGTAGGCTGGGAGGCTTGACAGAGCTATAATTATACAATTGGTGACATTAAACGTAGAAAGAATTGATAGCCTGCTTAGTTGGCTCATCATGAAGAGTTATATAATAACCGTAGGAAAGGACCAACAATAATATTTAATTGCTCTCCTTCTCTCTCTGATTCCCATCTTAGGATGCTTACATACTACGTGAGAGTCTGGGATCAACACTATAAATCAAATGCACCCTGGGAACCACAGACCGGTGACTGAAGAATATTTCCATTTGGTTATAGCTTCTTTATGTTTACTTTTACTGAGATACATGGGACTCCTCACAAAGGAAACTTTGCTAACCATGTATTTTTCTTGCACCAAACATTCAGTGTACTCTGCTGGCTGCCTTGAGCAGCTAGGCTCCCTGTACGAAAGCCTCCTCTATGGGAAAGGTTTATGTATCTGGAAGAAAGGCCAACCAAAGCAGCGCTCTGGGGCTACGCTGACCCACGCTATCCAACAGCAAACCCTAAGGATGTTGGGCCTTCTCAGGTCCTGTCTTTTTCTCCACTACTGGCACCAAATTTTGAATTGCAGAAAACCATGTAAGTCTTCTGAAATCACATCCTTAAATTTTCTTCTTGAATTTGGTGCCTTTGCTCTGTTCTTCCTTTCCCCGCAGCAAAGGATGTCTCCATGCTCTCTCCTCATCCACCAGCTCCAAGATGATGGCCCTTGCTGAGGTGGGGAGGGGACCTGAACTTTATTCTCACAGGGTGGCACCATAACTACCAGGCTGCAAGACTGGCTCCCCTCCACCCTTCCTTTGAAGGCTCTGCTCCTTTCTGACTAGAATAGAAAAATATTCATGGAGCCAGAAAGGAGGAAATCCTGTTGAAATAGCTACGCAACATATCATAGTTAACATATCATTGGTGGTTGATGTCCCAAGCCTGTCAGTGTTTAAAAGGCATTTGGACAATGCCCTTAATAACATGCTTTAACTTGGTCAGCCCTGAATTGGTCAGGCAGTTGGACCAGATGATCGTTGTAGGTCCCTTCCACCTGAAATAGTCTCGTCTCGTCTCGTCGGGAGGCCTATGTATTGTCTATTCTAACAGCACCTGGGACCCAAGCCTGTCTTCTCACAGGCGAGCGCCCTTCCCACAAGACTAACAGCCATTCAACTCCGTCCTTCACTTGCTGTTACTGGATTATATGCCACAGCCCTGTGGAGGGTTAAATGCAGTTCATCTCGGGCTATCTCATAGCATGGAAGTCCCAAAATGCGAGGTATCTATGCCCTCAGGCAGAGAAGCGTCCAGCTCTGGAGTCCTCAGCATAAGAAAGACATGGACCTCTTGGAGCAGGTCCAGAGGAGGGTCACAAAAATGATCAGGGGGATGGAACACCTCTCCCATGAAGAAAGGCTGAGAGAGTTGGGGTAGAGGAAGCCTAGGGAAGAGAAGGCTTTGGGGAGACCTTATTGCAGCCTGTTAGTACTTAAAGGGGGCTTATAAAAAAGATGGCAGCAGAAGCAGGGCCTGTTGCAACAGGACAAGGGGGAATGGCTTTAAACTAAAGGGGGGTAGATTTAGACTAGCTAGAAGGAAGAAATCTTTTATGCTGAGGGTGGTGAAGCACTGGGACAGGTTGCCCAGAGAGGTGGTAGATGCCTCATCCCTGGAAACATTCCAGGTCAGGTTGGACAGGGCTCTGAGCAACCCGATCTAGTTGAAGATGTCCCTGCCCACGGCAGGGGGGTTGGACTAGATGACCTTTAGAGGTCCCTTCCAACCCACACTATTCTACGATTCTATGATTCTAAGCAACTTTATTAGGGTAGACATCTGCAAATGCCCTAGCCAGTCAGCTGCTGGCTGTAAGCAGGTGAGCAGACACAACTTCTCTCCCTCAGTTTCATGGGAGGCCTATGTATTTTATGTTACTGGCTCAGGGATCAGGCTCTGAGAAACAGAGAATGGGTAAGAGTGAGCAAGGAATACCTAACTGGTATAGTCAATCATGAGGGACTATAGCCAGAAGATAAAATCCTGTCTCTTCAGAATAGTGAGAACTAATGTGGTTCTGGGTAACTGAAAGACTTTGAGGGACATGCTTTAGGAAACTGGAACTAAATTTTGGTTTGGGCACAAAATGGAGTAGGTAGGTACCTCAGCCTAAGAAAACCTCTTTGAAGATCTAGTGCTCTGTTTCTATGATGCACTATGTGAACATAACATTAAAGTGTATATGTCATGATTGAATCCAGAACTCTTTTTCCAGGCAAGACAAACAAATAATGTACAATTCCTCCAGAGATTTTGCTGAAATCCATTTCAAGGCTTTATTAATTATTGCTTTGTAGTTGTGACTCTTCCAGTACCAGCACCTGCTTACATAATCCTTGAAAATATGGGGCATCTTAAATGAATAAGTAAATAAATACATCATAAATAGAAGTGGGCACTCAGTCTGCACCCCAACAAAACAGCTGTGTTTATTTGCTTCTTGTGGCAAATTAGAAGCCTTGTAACTAGATGAGACAGTTTGGATTAAGGATGAAACAATTGGGATTCTGAATCCCAGAAGCTAAGCTCTGTGGTAAATGGGAAAGAAGTGCTCCACTGCAGTACTTAAAATTAGGGGAAGTACGGCAACCATCCTGCAGGAAGGCTTTACACTGCCCATTTAATTTTCAGCTTTGCTTTCAACCTCTACTAGTAATCTTCCTTTGTAATTTTACTCCTAGATTATACCTTCTTTTTTCCCAACAGTAACAAATCTACTTAGAGACTGAACCTCTCTCCACTAAATCACTTTTCGACTTACCTAACTCAATGTTTTTTCTTTACCATCTATTGCTGGTATTGTATTTGCATGAGTTTGTTCAGGGAGCCCTAGGCACTTGTTATATTCTGGAATTAAGTGCATACATGGGATGCAGGGCATGTACAGTGCTGTATGGTCTTATGATACTCCATTTCTATGGACAGAAAAGCACAAAATTGTGTATTTTAGGAGGGTCCACTTGAAATCAGAGTTTGTGTTCTGGAAGTTAGTATCTAGAGGATGGAGAAGTGCTTCATGAACTGGCTTAATGACAGGACCACATCACTAGGTGTGTTCTTAGAAGTGATGTGCAGCAGCTGGGTTACTTGTTAGAATTTTTTCTTGGCTGGGCGATACCCACGGAGGAAACCGTTGCATATCAAGAAGACTTTAACCAGATATCTTGCCTTGTTTCTAATTTTATTGTGCAATTCTGCACTTTGCTAGCATAAATAGATTTTTTTTTCCATTTTGCTTCCCAATAATAGCAATAGTTTTGGCATAATTTGACTAAAATTGGGAATGCCACTTCTTTGGCAACCCAATTTAGAGAAACATGAATAAGTAGTTCTAACATACTTCGGAGTCAGCATTTTTAAATGAGGGACATCATCACACAGAACCAAAGAAATTTGCCCAAAGAGAGACATAAAAGAGAGAGGAGGTAATTTGTAACCTGGATGAAGATGATTCATGAGGTTTGATGCTGGCACTGCGATCCCTTCTCACTGGAGCTGGCTCCAGTGTAGGTAATCCTGTGGCTGATGTTGTTGTGGTCCAAGTTGAGGACACTCGTCTCAGCAGTCCTGGAGGCAAACTTCTCCGTAAGCGCTAGAGAGAAATCAGTTGCTTAGAGTTTATATAGGCTTACAAAAACTTTAAACATGCAGAAGAAAAACATTTCAATTTAATTAATTCTGCCTGACAACACATAGTGAGGTACCTTAAATCTGGATTCTCCCAGGTATTATGGTGCCCACCTTCAAATCAAATAAAACAGAGTCGGTGCTTTAAACGTTTGGAGGGTCTGGACCACCCTCCTATTTCAAGTTTAAAAAAAGGTATATATCCACAGCCCCATAGCCACAGATGTTCAACATTTGGAGCTCTCACCAGAGTCAGCCAATGTTGGTTGTGCTCTTTAAAAATTTTGGTCTTATATGATGTCGCCAAAGGCACTTAAACAAGTCGTCAGGGTCACAAAGGTGACTGAGGGATTGGAGCATCTGTCATAAAAGGAAAGGCTGAGGGAGCTGGGATTTCTCAGTCTGAAGAAGAGAAGGCTCAGGGGAGATCTTACCAATGTATACAAATACCTGAAGGGCGGGTGTAAAGAAGATGGAGCCAGGCTCTTTCTAGTGACAGGACAAGAGGCAATGGGGCACAAATTGAAATACAGGAAATCCCACTTAAACGTAAGAAAGTATTTTTTACTGTGAGGATTACTGAACAGTGAAAGAGGTTGCCCAGAGAGGTTGTGGAGTCTACATCCATGAAGATACTCAAAGCCCAACTGGACATCCTCCTGAGGAACCTGCTCTAGGTTGAGCCTAGAGAAGCCTGCTCCAGGATCAGCTTGCTTGAGCTGAGGGACTGGACTAGACAATCTCCAGATGTACTTTCAACCTCAACTATTCTGTGATTTAAACTGTCATGAACGCTCAGAATCAGAGATTCAAAGCAAGAAAGGCTGTAGGAAAAACAAGGCAGGGGAGCTTCAACTTTTTTTCCTGCTGTATCTACCTAATCCAAAGATCACTCACTGAAATAAAACTTTCATGCTCTGGGGTATGATGTCTCCTGAAAAGCTTAGAGAAAGCATCACTGTTTACAGCAGATTCTTCTGACCACCCTGCATTTTTCTTTCACCTGACTCTTCCTTTTCTCCACTAATAGGACTGATATTGTTTTTCCGAATTTTTGACAGCACGCAGAGATAATAAAGGATGATGATAGAGAGTCTTTGTGGATGCAGATTTGCTGTTGCAGATGCTATAATTTTCTAAGATGCTTCTCTTGTAGTTCTCGTGAAGTGTTTATAGTTAAGAACTAAAATAAATATGTCTCTGTGATGGAGAGCTTTGACTTTGCCAGAGGGTTAAGAGATACTACATGGAAGACACTTGTGGTTCTGAAGCTCAGACTTAGAGATAAATATGTTAACATACTATCTGCTTAGCCAAAATGCTCAGTGTCAGATGCTTAAGGTAAAGACCCTAAATCTATATTTAGACACTGAAATAAAGGACTGCAAACTATTAGTTTTATGAACCGTAATACATTTAGGTCAGTGAATTCTTCAGTCAAATTAGTCCTCTGTAGCATTAACTCATTTCTTCATCCTTCATTTCTCTTCTCCTCACGAGGTATTATGCAACAGCAAATTGGTATCTGTTCACTGTGTTTGCTCATGTGATGGCAGTGTTCTTCCATGTAACTTTTCCCCTCAGAGCCCAGAGTACACCCATTATAGATATGTACACTAAAATAAACTGGAAAATGAGCTTAACAACCTGTGAACATCCATTTCATATATACAACTGCTACATAGGCAAATAAGTAATAATTATCATCACACTAAAATACATTAAAAAAGAATCACAAGGGTTGCAATTCAGGTGCTGGGAAATGCTGGAATGAATGCTGGCTGTGACATTTGAACTGTTAAAACTTAAAAGCCTGTGCAACGTACGCTGCCTATATTTAATTTTACAAGTGAGATTGCAGGACAAAAGTATTTTTGTTTAGTTTCGAAAGTGAAATGTAAGCCTTGCAGGACAGCTAATTAGCAACGAACCTGCAATTCAAATTACTTCAAAGCTGATGTGTTCTTTCTAGTTGTTCACTTACTATATGTGGGTGGTTAACACTGGTTATTTCCTGTTGGATTCCTGAGCATTCATAAAGCCATCTGTCAAGGCACTAATATATAATTTTTTGTCGTTCAGTCTTCTTTTTCTTCTCAAGACTATTTCTCATGAGCTCACGATATTTGTCATACTAAGCATTGTGGTGATTTTGTTTGTTTGTTTGGTATACATTTTAAACTTGATCCAAAGCACCTGGAGGTCATCAGTATAGACTTTTTCATTGACTTCGATAGGTTTCACACCTCTAGCTAGGGAAGGAAGAAGAGACTGAAATTCATACAGAATTTCAAATTCCAATCTTCAAAGTGGGCAAAAAGGTCCCTCATATTACTACTTAATTCCCCACTGCTCATTGACTAGGATAGTCATCCCACATGCAGTGGCTCAAATCTTTTGAGTGGGAGGGGAATTTCTGTGTGAGAAGTAATGGGGAAAACTTGTGAGTCTGGATGCTGAAAGGCTTTTGCTTGCTCTGCTCCCTATCATTTCTTCTCTCTTAAGCTCCAGCCAACACCTGCAAGGAAATATGCACACCATCTATGTGAACTATCCCATGTTGAACATCATCTTTGAAAGATGCCTGAACCAAAGTTAGCCCGGCCATGAGTTGAAGGATAGACAGGAATTGTCTTACTATGAAACCAACAGCCTGCTCAGCTGTCCTTTTATAGTAGAGTATGATTAGTGCTTAAGATGTTAATCTGAAGCAAACAAGCAAAAAGTCCCCACAAAACATCTTCCAAACATGTCCCTTTAGGGAGAGCCAAGTTACAAGATGATAGGGTCCAGTACTCACCTTGGGAATAGCTAGCTTCTCTCCTTTCTCTGGACATTCCTCTGAGTCAGAGCAGGTGTAGTTCTCACTGAAGGACACCAAAGGGTTCACCCTTGGCTTATGGATGGCCTGGAAGGTTAACTGCGTATTAAGCAAGTTGCTCACTGTTCTCAGTGAAGTACACACGTTGGGGGGCAGCGAAGGATCTGCCAAAAGGTCTGTAATGAGCCCATGTGCTTCTCCCATGACAGCGATATCCACTGTGATACTGGTACCAGAAGACTAAAGAAGACAAAAATAATACATGTAAGACAATAGAAGTGAACAACCTGCTGAGCAGTATCTAAAGCTGTGGTGAACTCTCTCCACAACTTTTCTTAAAGCGGTTACCCACAGAGTGGAAAAATAATAACATGAAATAATTCTTTAAATAAGGAGAATCATGCTGAATAGACTGATCATCAGGCATAATGCTCACAGTCCGCAAAGAGTTTGGAATTTCACCATATCTGATTTCCCAGCTTTCACCATCTGCAGCTGGCTTAGCCGATCTGAATGAATTGTTCAGGCTCCCTACAGAGACATAGTCAATGGCCAGGGGCTATTTGCACAAAGAATTTCGGAGACATAGCTTAGGATGAGAGGAGTCCCTCTTGAGAGATGCCTTTCTACTAACTACAGAGGCATCTAGAACAAGTAATGTTCAGTGCTTATGCTTAGATGAATAAAACAAATCCCAAGCATATACTAAGATTTTAAAAATATCTCCATGCTATTAAAATATAGCATTCTGGTACGGTGGCATCAACATTCTTCTCCAAGCAATTGTGTATTGGGCAGCTATACCAAAATTGAAATGGAGTAAAAAGTGGATTTTCCAATCTTTATTTTATTCAGACAGAAGTGATGAGAATAGTTACTCTACAGACTTGTATGACCAGTTCAGGTGGTCCTTACTTCCTCTTGGGTTTGAAATATATACCTACTTTACCTATATGATTTAGGAAGAATTATTAACTAAAGTGATGCATAAGCAGAAATAATACCAAGAAGCAGTACATATCACTGGCAGATTTTACACACCCTACCCAGCACATGTACATAATCGATCTGTAAATGATGCACTGCAAATCAACTGTGGCCCAGGCAAACTGTCTTCATACGTGTAGTCTATCCATCTTGCACACAGGTAATCTAACAGACTGGACTTCCAGTGCATGCACAAGAGGGTTGATCCATTAACACATCTTTGAGTTTCTCCAGAACTTCCTGACATTCAGCAGCTCCAACTACTGTACGTCCCGAGACCCAGTAGAGCAATATATTGCCACTAAAAGAAACAGTCTATTGCCAAAAGCAGGAAAGTTGTCGTCTGTGAATTGACAGCTATATGATACATTGCAAAAGACTGAGGATCTTTAAAATCTACTAGAACAGTGAGACTGGATGCACACAGAAGTAGAACTACTAGAAAGGCAGGAGGCATATGAACTTTCAATGCAGCAGTGACATTTCAGCCTCACTAGCTGGTGCACTATAAACCACCGTAAATTCTGCATGGAATCACTAATTCAAGACACTCCAAGACTGACCATTCTTCCTTTGCTGTGTTTCTGACACATAAGCTCAATCCTGCTGCTACTGTTTGGGACTTTTCAGCAGGTGTACTTGCAGTTTGCCAGAGAGACCATTCCAGGAGATTTTGTACTGATTTGTTTTCATGTATTTCTTAGAAAAATCTAAAATACACAGTTTTCCAAATGGGGAAGTTATGCCTGTGAAAAGAGCATACAGGTTTCTTGGAGTGGCAAGTAAATAGCATGGCGCATTGGGCAGACTGCTTAGCAGGAGAGTGATCAGAGCCCCGGACAGGAGTGACTCACCAGTGATAGCATTTATGGACCTCACAACACATCAAAGAACAGTGTGACAGAGCTTGACACTGCTTTGTTCTCACAAAAGGCTTTACAAGCAACAGTAAAGTATTTGTGAGGAAAATGATATGTTAGCTAAGTATAGCTAAACCTCTCCCCACTACCTTCCCGATTGCGTAGTGTGGACATCAGGCCCTTGGCAATAGCTGTTTCACTCCACCGATCCACTCCTCATGTCCTACTTCTTGCTAACACAGACGTAAGCCGCAGGACCAGAAGACAGGCCTCCTCACTCACCATCCTCTCACACAACCAGAAAACCAGCCTCTTCTTCCCACATTTCTTTGTCATGATACCAAATAAAATAAACCATAAACTGTTTGATATAATGAAGTGCTATTTCATCCTACTGAAAAAAATTAATGGCTGAAGTTAATTTAATGGCTCTTTCATTGCTTAACCTCTCAGGAGTGCATGCAGAAGATTCTGGCAGATGCTAAAGAAAATTCTTAAATTAAAAGACAAGGCTTGGGATGGTAGGAATCAATTATCTCTCTTAACCTCAGCCCTGAAAAACAGACCAAAGGGGAATGAGGGAGAATGCATCATTCAAAGTGCGATAGAAGCCTCATATTTTCAGCAAAACTGCATAATCTACAGTTTGAAATTTTATTAAGCCTGGAGCCTGGAGTTGTTGACTGCCGATCAGAGACAGAGATTAATACTTCAATGAAGTAAACAAGTCTGACTCAGCGGGCCATAAGCAGAGGCCCAGATTTTGTACAGCAGTACTAATATTTTGCAAAGCAGCCAGCATTGTTCTCCGTGATTAGTACCAAGTGGGGAGAGGGAGAGCCCTTCTCTTCTCAACAGTGCATTTCTGCCACACGGACTCCGACATGTAGGGAGGCCTTGTCATGTCTTGGTGACCCCTGCCTTGACTCTGGAACCCAGCAGATTTGTCCGTCTAAAATGCCAGGCTATGCTGAGTTACGCGAGGAGCTGGTGCTGAGGCCATATGGCCCAGGAAGAGAGATGCCACACAGCGGGTCTGCATCCTCCCTCCTGAGCTGTGTCAGCACCCCACTGCAAAGGACAGCCTGCACTCAAATCGAGTTAGGTACTTACACACGTAACACACAGTAGCACTGCTGCAGCCCATGCACTAGCAGAACAAATCAGTGGAAACGAAGCGATTCTCTCTTTGGAAGTGTGCCTTGCACCTGGGAAAGGCTTCAGAGTTTGGCAACAGCACAGGTATCACCTCACCCTCTGCAAGATGGCAGGAGCTTTTGCACTTTCGAACAAAAGGGCACTCCCTGCAGATCAGATGCTTTCAACTGACACCTCACATGAAACCCATGCAGCCATCCACCCTGCCCATATGGAGCACGCCCAGAGAGGACAGCTCCATGCCGGTAAGGAGGTGGAGGTGCATGCTGAGCGTCCCTCACCAGGGCTGAAACGAGACCTATATCCTGCCAGCATAGCCCAGCCAGGGTCATCAAAAAACATCAACAGTTACCAATTTGTGCAACATGACGTACTGCATTGCACAATACTTCAGAGTGAAAACACTTTATACAGTATTACAAAGACATCACTGTATTGTAGTGAGCTGCTTTAAACGGCACATATATATCATAGTTACAGTATTGTCTGAACTACTTATAATGCTTAGAATCCTTAGAATGAGAGCATATGTAAAAGGAGAACAGACCAAGCTTAAATTCCTCTCGAAGAAAGAAGTAGAAGAGGGTAAACACTGCTCTAATCCACACGATTGCAGTACATTAACACCACATCCTAAATTGGTATGGTTTGCATGTTGTCATTTAATTGCACAGAACTTGTATACAGGAAAACAGTTTCTTTTTTGAGCAGTTGGAGTATTTCATCTATCTCAGGATAAATTGAGAGTACTATCAGACTAGTCTGACAAGATAAAATTACAGGCATTTAAATTATTATTTTCTAAAAACAGTTACAAATTGAATGCATGAAAACATTTTAAAATATTTTACTTTTTGATTCTCTACTACAAAACAGCAGAGAACTGTGTATGCTTTGCAAGCCATTACTCAAAAGTAAACTAAAATGTGTTTCCCTAAAGGACAAGGAAACCTGGAATTTTTTATAAAATACATATGGTGATGTGCAACAATATAAAGATTTATGCAAGACAGTAAATTGCTGAACATTTTAGATTGATGTAATTGTATATATGCATATACACACACGTGCACACATATATACACACAGTCTTTTTTTAGGGTAAAAGTGCACACAAAATCCATGCTCAGACTTTGTAAGCAGTTTTCTACTAACGTGCATAGCCTCTGCATGAACTGATCTGGATTCTTTCCAAACCACTTTACTCATCGAAACTCAAAGGACGGATACTTGGGAGTAGAGGCATGAATAACATGTTTGCAATCAACACTAACAAACAACCAACTTGATAAAACAACAAAACGAAGAGCTAAGCTAAGGTGAACTTAATTTCACACTGGTCAGTATTCATTTACCAATCTATGCTAGTAACGGCAAATGCAGGTTCCTCCCATGAATTTTGGAGCAGATTGGCTTACTGTTCACTTTGTGACTTCATTCCAACTCTGATTTAAGCGATGTCATGCAGTGACTAAAACTGAAGGCTCTAGGGCTTGAGAATGAGAAAGCAAACAGGCTGGAAACAAAAGCAAAACCAGATCAACTAAACATGCTCATTGATAACTAAGGTAAGGAGCAAAATAAATTCCTTACAATGTTGAAAACTATCTGGTTTTGTGCTTCCCCCCCCAACCCCTTATTTTTTTAAACTGGCATTCGGGTGGGTGTTTTAGGCTATGGTACGACCTGGAACTCCTAACTGGGCCCAAATGCACTTGCTGTATGTTTTAGGGCTTCTTTTTACATACAGCAATAAAAGAAAGGATTTTCCCCTAAAGAACTCTCATGAAAAATAAGATGGCCAGATCACAGTAGGATGCATTAGAGACCAGGGACAGACATGCACAGTTCACAGCACCAACTGTGCAATCGTCTAAGTTTGAATGGGTGGGGGCTTACTGGGAATTTGCAAGAAAACTTTCATGTACCAAGAAGTGCACATACTGCTGCAACTGTAGGACCAAATCACAAGTAGCATGTCCCATTGTCACACAGACAATTTTTGTCAGGGCAGGAAACTTCTCTTCAAGGAACACTCTTAAATGCAATACAAAAAAAATATTCTGCTAAATTTTAATGATCACTTAGAATTTTTAGGTTTGAATAGTTTGTTTTGGATTCTGTAACATGGCTAGAAAAAAAACTTTCAAAATTTGCGTAACCTTCTGTAGACTTTTATATTACGTTTCACAAAATCCCATTCGTTTTCTTCTATTAAATTATATTTTGTATAAAAATCTGAGAATAGCTTTTTACTCACCAGGGGGAAAAGCAGATAAAACTGTGTAGGAAAAACGAATTTAGGAAAATAGGAATAACAAATTCCTTTATCCATAAGACCTGATAGATAAATTTAGTTTACAAATTGTTCCTGGTTAAGAAACAGTTGACCCACCTGTGACGCAGATTTGATATCCTTATACTTAACAGATGCCTTACTACAAGTCTTCCCCCCCCCCGGCATTGGTGTTTTGCATATGATTCTCATAAAACTGAACTCAATTCAGCTTAACTAAAAAATACTGCTCTCTCTCCACCCTACAAGAAAGGATGATTAACATGACAACATAAAAACAGTCAAAACTTAAGTATAATAAAAAAAATAGCAGAAAGAAAAAAACCCACAGTTATCAAACACAAACCACAATTCATGTCACACAGCCTCATGTTAGGGAAAAAATAAAATCTTCATTTGCTGTGGCTTGTACAAGGAAAAGCATTGAAGGCAGAGATGCTGGCCTTTCACCACATTACACTCAAGAACACTCTCTAAGCGAAAGAATGGGGGAGGCGAAGAGGAAAAAAAGAAAAAAAGCAGCATCCAGCATATCTTCAATCTTCACACAATTACGAGCAACAATAAATCAAAATTTGATATAGTTTCCAAGTCACATCATGAATGCTCAGGCCAAGCTGTCTGGAAACAAAATTAAAAGCAAATCTAATTCTCCATTATTTTAATGTCCACAGAGCGATTTGAAGGATAAACATGAATTGGCTTCTATGGAAATAATGAATCATTTTAAAGGCGCCACAGACTTAACTACTCCACCTTTCACTGAGTGACTAAGGAGAAAAGTGTGCGTACAATTCTTTGACGTTTCACTTTTCTGTATTTAAAGCTGCAGAACTGGAGTCGTACTGAGGCTTCTTATTTTTATTTTACTCTTGCCTTGTAAGAGTACACGAGATTTTGGGTTTTCTCCATCGAGCAAACAGGACATTTATGAGAATCTTTTCTTCACCTTAATGAAGCACAGCCATTTCACTGCTCCCTGCTGGTGGACCAGCCACAAGCTCCGTAAGGCATATTCTTTGGTAGGACTGAATATAGCACCTTCCCTTTGACTCATCACATTGATCAAAGAAAACCTTTCCTTATCAGCAACATAATCACTGATTTTGCTGCTGATTCGTTAAAGCACCCAGAGCCACATAACCATAAACCAGACACTGAAGCACAAAGGTGAGCCTGAGTATTGCATCCAGCTCTGGAGCCCTCAGCATAAGAAAGACATGGACCTATTTGAGTGGGTCCAGAGGAGTGCAACAAAAATGATCAGAGGGATGGAACACCTCTCCTATGAGGAAAGGCTGAGAGAGTTGGGGTTGATCACCCTGGCGAAGGGAAGGCTCCAGGGAGACCTTGTGGCATTCCAGTACTTAAAGGGGGCTTATAAAAAAGATGGCGGCAAACTTTTTAGCAGGGCCTGTTGCAATAGGACAAGGGGTAATGGTTTTAAACTAAAAGAAGGTAGATTTAGATTGGATGTAAGGAAGAAATCTTTTATGATGAGGGTGGTGAAACACTGGGACAGGTTGCCCGGAGAGGTGGTGGATACCCCATCCCTGGAAACCTTCAAGGTCAGGTTGGACGGGGCTCTGAGCAACCTGGTCTAGCTGAAGATGTCCCTGCTCTCTTCAGGGGCGTTGGACTAGGTGACCTTTAGAGGTCCCTTCCAACCCACACTATTCTATGATTCTATGATAATGAAGGAAGACTCTGGATCTTGCGTGAGCTGTAACGATTACGGTTCTGACCCCGGTTATATGGTGTTTGGGATGGCACCACCATAACAAAGCAGACCTTCCTGGTAACAATTACATTGAACTCTCATCCGCAGAGCAGAAAGTGTCATGACCGTCACACACAGCGTGTCTGTAGCCAGAGCACTCGCCAGCACGATGCCAGAGTGCAAGGATCACAGCACAGCCAGAGGAAATTTTTGAAAGTAGTTGTGCATATTTTTTGTCCCCTCAGCACTCACTGTATTGCAATGACCCCTTTCCTCAGCAACAGCCCTGTGGCCACACAGTCAGCAGGAGGCAGCTGTGCTTGGGCCTATGTGCATGCTGATGAGCATGTCTCTCTCTTCATAATCTCTCACTGTGTTAAACTGCCAGTCATCTACTACCAAGCAAGGCCACTAATGTGGACCCTCCTCTGGTATTCCATAGGTTGCCAGAAAATTTCTAGGAAAACATTAATCTCTGATGCTTCCTACCATCTGCCAAATTTGCTTGAAACCGTCAGGCAGCATGATCACACAAGCCTACTTTCATTAGAAAACCAGGATGAAAGCAACACCATCCTTAAATGGCTCTAACATTTAATCTATTCAGAGTAATTCCAAACTTTGCAAATAATGAATTTGGAACCTTTCAGAAAGAAGCACTGGTTTGAGGAAATGCTTCTTTTTTTTTCCTTTCTTATAAGATCAGGGGAATGTATCACCATTTATAGCAAACTTTGGGGCTGCAGTTGCCATCGCCACATCCTGCACCTCTATCTTAGGTGACGCCATCCACAAAGCTCACAGCTACAGCTGACTAAACTTCTTCCATTACAGGACCTTTCAGTTCGTGACAGCTTTGTCAGCCAAAGAGCTCAGACTGAAACGGCCTGTGCCAGGTATTTGTCTGGGGTGAATTATTTCAGCGTTTGAGAAAAATTGTTCAGACATTTACAAGAACACTGTTGGAGTGTTTCATCCGTGCTAAAAATTCTTAGTAAACTGATACCATTTAATCTGCAGCAAGCACTGAAGGTGCAGTAAGGCCTTTTGCTTTCCCTGACCTGCTATGTCCAGACTTAGTTATATAGCCCCTGGGAAAAACAAAACCAAAGCTAGCCTTGCATGACCTCTGTGGGTTGTTAGAAACCAGCCACCAAACTGCCTGAGGATGGTGCCTGCCCTAAGTCCGCACACCTCCACACACTGCCCACGTGGCCTTGTGCTCTGCGCTCAACATCCCAAGGGGCAAAGGATCACATTTAATCCAAGCTGCACTGTCAGTCTGCAACTCAGACTTACACCTCAATTAGTCTTCCCTCTTGTTGAGTGATGATGTCAGGATAATCGTTAGCACTGATAACACCACGATGATTGCTCCTCTCTTCAATGCCCAGGCTTGGGTGAGCATCTCCCTGGATGGGCCACAGCTGCTCAGAGAGAAGTCTGTCTCACAGCTTTAGCAAAGACATCTACATTTAAAAAAAAAAAATGTAGGAGATTCTTTTGCATATCATACACAATAGACATACCGACATGCCCTCAGGAAAGCATGGCTTCAAGGTTTTCACAGATCAGCGTTATGAATTTTTAAAAAAGGGGGGGGGAGAGAGAGAGAGAGAGAGAAACAGAGAATACATTTTACTCCTAAGCAGTTTTGGTGCCATTTGTAACTTTCAAGGGAAACTATCGGTTCTTGCTTTCAGGTCACCTAGCAAGCTTTCCCAGATCTGTAACATGCACCAAAAGAAAATCTCTTTGTGGTTGTTGGTAACCAAGCAACAATAACAAAAAGATAGATGCAGAAATCATCTCAAGCAGTGGGATGATTAGATTTGGTAAGATTCAAGACCTACAGACTAGGAAAGTCTACACCCGTGTGGATGCAAGTGCAAGTACTGGACATAACCCAACACAACAGAATTCCCCACCATTTATATCTGACAGAAAGGACCTCAAATTAACTAACTCCAATGGTACTGACTTAAAGTAGTACCTGGTTTTTCACATTGCGTCCTGCCACAGTAGAGCACAAGTATCTCAGCTGTTGCTGGAAAACCCCAGAAAGCGTAGGGAATGGGGGCAGAGGGTTGTCGCCCAGACTGTGTGGCGTGGTTAGCACCACCGCCACTCCGTGGCACACAAGAACGGTGAGGGGCAAGCTGGAACCAGCCGTACACACGCTCTGCCTTGGGCTCCTGGGGAAATCCCACTTCAAATGAAGATACCTGGAGAGTTTTGGTGACCTTCTGCATAAGGCATCCCATGAAGAGGATCCAGGGAAAGCAGCTCCTGGAAGGAGGTGAGAGCACGGGGTGAACTTTCTGGCTAAGAGCCGCCAGTTGCAGCTTGGAAACCTTGTGGAAACCTCGACGCTGATGTTTGATGTTCTCAGCAGAGCCATGGGGACTCAGTCACCCAATTCCAAGGGACTTCCCATGCAATTTGGCTGCCTAAAAACCTTAAACTATCATGACTATTCCAGCCTGAAGAACTACTTGATGCTGTGGAGCAGATCAGAGAGTCAGTCACAGTCAGGGTTTATTATTTAAAAAGTAGACACCGCTCCAACTAAACTCAGAACTTTAAAAATTATTACTTTTCTTTAAAACACAGCAGATGGGAAAAATTAAATACTAAATGGGGCTCAAATCTGCTTTGAATAACACAGACTGAGGAAAACAATTCCGTACTTCAGAGACTGTCCTCAATTGTCTTACATTATTGTTCTTCAATTTGTACATCAGATGGTCACAAATTGGTAGCTTGAAGCTGATAGTTTGCGTTCGTGCGAAGAAAACAGTGACAACTGTCTTCAGTCTCAACTTGAGATGCAGTAACACCAGCTGAGACCCAGCAGGAGCAGGACGCTGGGTGCACACACAGCGGAGGATATGCCATCTATTACATTTGAGTTTACAGCTCCAATATCCCAACTGCCTGCTTAGCATGGGAAGCTATTTTAATTCTACGGTGAACTAAAACAGAGCAGCCAAATACACAGCATGAGTTAAAAAAAGATCCATTGAAAGCAATAGCACCATTCTGCCTCCTGCGTACTAACTAATCCTCCCACATTTTCAACTTGACAGTCTCTGTTACACTAGAACAAAGCCAAAGGAGCCATATACTGCTATATTTTCTCCCTTTCAAAATATCTCAGACTCTTTTGGGATGCAACTTGAGAAGCAACATCACAATTAGCAGCGAGTTGCAGAAATACATATGAAAATTATCCCATCTAAAGATTCACATCCACCTCAGTCCTTCGCTACGGACTCTTTAACAGTATTAAGCAGAACAGCATTACTAAATATCATTAAAAACATAATGCAAATAAATGCAGCCTCTAAATTATGACAAAAGATTGGGGGGGGGGAGATAAACAATTGCTACAGAGAGTGTCAAACTTATTTTTAAATACTAAAAAGGAGTTGCCATCAGGGGAATAAACTGGAAAAAAGCAAACTCGGTAAAGTTTTAAGAACTGTTCACTGAGTGTTAAAAAACAGAATAAAAAGAAAATTACGAACTAGGAAATAATCATCAGTGAAGCTGCAGATACAGCGTCTTTAAAGTTCAGTCTGTTCTTACTGAAATTACGACAGGGATTTGGAAATGACGGCAGGAGCCAGATGTATATCTTGGGCCGTGTTTTGCATATGCCGTAGCAACAGGAGCAGGAAGATCTCATGAAACTCTCCAGGCAACCAAGAACACTAATGATATTTAGTGGCCCATTTTTTAGAACGTGCTTTCACTGAAGCCAAAGGCAGGCAGAGATACTCAGCACCTTTTGAAAAGGATAAATCCTGTGCTCATGAAAGTCAAGCGATTGCCTCACTGCAATCAAATTGGTCAAATTTTAACACTTTTTTCTTCTCCATCAGACCTTGTGGTTTGCATTATTTTAGTTCTCCTGATTTAAAGCGCTCACACTAATATCAGTTAATAACCATCTAGTGTTACAGATGCCTCCTCCTCTTTCTCATGACTTTATGTCACAAATGAACTCCTCTGTGAAAAGAAGTAATCAATTTTCTTTAAGACTTGGCTTTGGATTCTTATATTATGACTCATTCAAGAAAAGCAACTGTAGCCTGAGGGACTTGCAGCCCCCAAATCCTTCATCATCAGTGCTGCAGAGCTGTAATTTCTCTAAAGTACAAGCTACTTCAACGTCTAAAGCCAGGACCTGCAAAAGGCACACTAAGCATGCACTATATATGAAAATCCCCCACCTCTCCTAGACTATTTGTAGGCAGACACTTCAATGAAGATCAGAACAGAGAGAAACAGTAATTCATACACAGGGAAAAACACTATCCTCTACATGTCTTCTATGATATTAAAATGATTTTTTTCACTTAGCACAGATATAAGCTGACAGACCGGCAAGCCCTGAGGACTGCTTCCAGCCTACTTCATCCTTGACCTGCAAGGATCAACTTAAAGACACACTAGGTTAGTTTATACTATAGGCTTATTTTGTCTTTGTTGTCACAAATGAGAAAAAATATTTGCCTGCTGAGATATAAGGTATACAGCTGATCACAACAGTAGATCAATGCCTGCATAAGATGGCCATTTTCAGCCACTGCTGTTCTGGCCTATCATCTATGAACCGGATGCTAAAGGCCCTAGGACTTTCTAAGCAACCTTAGCAACCACCAATTTCTTTCATGAAGCTGCTGACTGATTTGTCCTGCACACAGTTTTAACCTAAGGAAAGTCCTAACTTTCAACTTGCGGCTTTCAGGTTGTAAGCAGTTCTTGACTTGCATTTTAGAAAAAGAAAAAAAGAAAATGCATACAATGTCCCTAATTATGATATGCTGGCTGCTTCTCAATTCTAATTAGAGATCGATCCAATCTGTACTTCTGCATCACGAATAGCTCACCATACTGAACTTTGACCATCTGGCTCAGGGTCTGCACTTTCTGATGGGGGCCAAACACTTCCGTGTTTTTAGAAAGCTTGGATTCAAATTCACATCTAAATTTAACAACATCAGCTTCGCATTTACAAAAGGCAACAGAACCATAGAGACCGAAAAAACAGACACAGATCGTGAAGCATTGGTGCTTACGCTGGCAACCCAACTAGACAATGATTTTTATTTCTGCAGTGACTTACGTTTTCTGCTTGGATGTAGGTATTAAGAAAAGAAAAAAATCAACTGTGGGTTACACATGTGATTTTTTAAATGTTAAATCCCCTTGTGAAGCTGAACTTCAGTGGTTCATCTGAATCTACTCCAGTAAGAAATGAGTGATGACATACCAGTGAGTGCAATAGAAGCTCTTATTACTACTGAGTGGAGTAGGTAGGCTGAATTTGGAGGGACAAGATGACCCACTGAAACTCTATCACTAGGACTGTTACTGAACTGTCACAAGAGAAACACTGAAATCACATTTAAAAGAGAGCAAGTGAATGCAGGCCACTTAAATCATCACTTCTTAGCACACAAGCCATCTGAGACAGCAGACAGAGCATCAGTACTGACACTCTGGCCTTTTAAAGCTGAAGGCCCAAAGTGCTACTACCTCTGCTGACAATGAAGAAACGTGCTGTGACAGTGCTGCTATAAATTAACTATGAAGTCCTACATGACCACAGGATCAACGCAAAATAAGCAGCACTGTACGACGGGTAAGTCACCTGCAGCACTGACAGTTACTACTTTTCAGACAAGTAATAAGGTACCTCTGCCTGGATGCACGGACATGCAGGTATATAAATAACTAAACATTGCATTTCTTCAACAACAAAATGATCGATTACAGACTGGGCAAGCTCTGCAAAGAGGGTCAACAATGCACAGAGCGCCCTACGCTGCCTGGCCAGCTGGCATGCCACGTACAACCCTGGCACCAGCTCCTGAGGGGTCAAGCCCGCCAGCGTCAGAAGAGTGCACAATCCAGCCACCAGCCACCACCAGGTGTTATCAGTATCAGCACAGGGTTCGAGCTGTCCTTGAAGGCAAGAAAAGCACAGAGAAGTATGCAGATGCATGGAAATGTATGGAAGCATGGAGGAGTATGGGAATGTATGGAGAATGCAGAAAGACAGGACCAGAGTTTGGAGAAACGGAAGATGTACTGACAAGTTGAAATCAAGGAGGAGGACGCAATGAGGGCCAGTTTCGAATTTACAGCTGGAAATGGTGCATTAAAACCACACAGAAGTTCACATTTCCTGGCAGATGGGTTAAAAGGCTTCTCTGAATTTTTAAAAGGAGGTATAGAAAAGCAGTATCAATACACAAATCTCTCTTTTAACACTGAAAATCAACCACTTTAAAAGATACATCAGAACAAAGCCTTGGTATTTTAACTCAGGAGGAATCATATTTATCAGTGGACATAGTATTAAGCTATTTGCTGATGACACTTCACTTCTAATCACACAAATTTGCCATAGAGCTCTCTTACACAGAGAGCAGCGGTGTCCTCACAAACAAGAAACAGCAGTTTAAACTAGGCAGCTCAAGGATTCTCACTGTATTGACAACTTTAGACAAACACCAAAAATATTTTGTACCCTGACAGAAAAATTATTGGGTTTGGAATTTCTGGCAACTGAAAGGGCTTGTTTTGGCTTTGCTTCAGCAATTTTAAAGCATTTTTATTAAAAGATAGGAACAAGAAGTCATGTCAACTTTGCAAAACTTAAATCTTCACTTTGAAAATGCTGAAACAAAGTTACTCAGTTTTTTCAAAAAGGTTATGACTTCTTGTCCTGCAGAACAGCCTGGTGCCCACATTTGCATTTTTTGCTGCATCAGACTTCTGCAGAGGCTTAGCGCGTCTCTCGCAGTCAGAGGCTCATTGTTACCTTAAATGGGACTGATCCATAATAGATTAGACCCTGGAGATGACTTCAATATTCAGATTTGCTAACACTGGTGACTTAATGCAGGGTATTGAAGTTAAAGATCTTCCCCCCCCATAGTCAGTTTAACTTTGGGGGGGGGGTGGTTTAAACTCAGAACAATAAAGATAAAAGACCACTTTAATCACAAGAAAACGCTTGACTTCATACCACTGACCTTGTTGAAGAGTCACGCACATCTCTCATTGTAATGTTTTATGTAAACATATTTGTTAACAAATTGAAGGAGACCACAAGCAAAATCGTTTGCCATACGGTGCTCTGACAAATCAGCTGATGAAGCATATGGATTCAGTCTTCCTACTTCTGTATTATCTCCCTGACTGCTTCAATCTGAGTGTTACAAGTGGTCCCAGAGACCCCATTTATCCTATTAAAGTTAAAAAAAAAAAGAAAAATTTACTGATCAATTCTCTTTGTATACCTCTCCTCTGCTCCTAATGCACTTGGTGAGATGTTTGGCAATAACTTTAGGAAGCAACCTTCTCTAAAATGAAGAATTACTTCAGTTACATTATTTGTTCTTTTAATTACTGTCATTCCCAGCAAAATGCTAACTCAGAGCAGAAAACGTATATTGGCAATGCTCGCTCTGTGCACCATGCTGGCATTTTGCCAGTAATGTGAAGACTGCCCTTAATCTGAGATTAATAATAATCTCTAAATAGAGATTTATCCATTTCCTCTTTTATCATGTTCTGAAATTGCTGTAGAGAGTAAAGCTGAAACATTCTATATGATATTACAGCAAAATGAAATACCCAACCAAATTAAACATGCACAACACTTTATCCACTTGCCCTTTTTATCTTTACTGACAGATCAAAGAAATGTGTTTGATTTCCTGTCAATAAAATCAAGGTGGCACAAGAAGGCAGTGTGGTGAGGTCCCACTTTGTTCTGCTTTTTAGGAAAGATGCCTTCAATTAGGATAGGGTTTCTCCAACATGATACAAATATGCCTTTAAGCCATAACTAACTATATAATGATCCACTTCTATATAGAGCCATAGTAATATACCTCACACTTAAATATGCTAATAGCTCAGTTTAAATGGGGGGAGGGGAATTAATTGGAAGGAAAGGAATTAACATTTAGTTGGCCTTTTTTTAAACAGAGAAGAAAATGCAAATCAAAAGCTGTCTCAAAAGACTAGCTAATCCTTTGTGTATAAAGAGAACCATATGAGCCCATGCCAGCTAAAAACAAACAGACAAGTTACAAATAGGACTTCATATTTAACTCTGAAGCCTGATTTGTATGGATGTGGGTGCACTTACTAACTAGTCAAAAAAAAAAAAAAATCATGTTCTGACTCTACATATAATTTAGGGGTTTCTACTCTGCTTTAAGGGCTTACTTATGTGATCAGCCTAAATGAGAACCAGTTAAAGGACGTTTCACCAAGTGCACAGAATAAATTATTTTAAATAAAACCTGTCCATTGGCAGACTTCTATCCACACACAGGAACTATTTTTGCTTGTAAAATGACGTTCATTTAGCTCTGTATAAGCAATTTATGAATCCACCTTTAACATAACACCACCTTTTCTCCCTGCACCAAGCCGACAGCCATGCAAAACCCCACACGGCTCCAGAGCAGCAGGCTGAACTCTGCTTCCCCTCCGGCAGCGGCAGCTTTGGTGATGATCTGGACGCCAGCCCTTCATTACTGACAAGAATGTAACAAGAAAGGAGATCAGAGTGCAGGTCTTCTGCTGGAATGGAGCCACAACCTCACTTATAAACCAAGCGATGCAGACCGGGAGTTCCCATAGGGATGGAGCAAGGAAGCCCAAAATGTCACTCGTCTTTCTAAGGGTTACTGCCTCCCGGATGGTCTGCTAGTGTCTCACGGGGTCAATGGCACAGGAAAAGGGGAGAGGGCAGGAGAGGGGTGTACGCAGCACAGCTATGAGGACATCCAGCTGCAGAAGTGAAAATCACAACAGGAAAAGGGGATGAGAGCTTCATAGTGGGGATGCCAGTGAGAAAATTACAGAACAGCTGGTTTGAATACATATTCAAGGCTAGAGCACAAATATTTCCATAAATGAGCACACTACCTAGGATACCTAATGCTAGGTAACCGCTTAAAGTGAGTCAGTGCTTCAAGAAAGGGTATAATATAACAGCAATGGTACAACTGAGCAGAACTTTTAATACAGCGCATTACGATCCTGCAGCTTTAGGTGCAGAAAAGCCTTTCCCAGGGATCACCAGATGGCACTATTCTTCCTTCAAATCGAGACCGTAACTCTGCTGTGTACATGAAATGCTACCATCAGTTTGGGAGGAAAAAGATCTTCATCCATGTTTTTTATATATTAGCCCAATAGTCTCTCGCTGTTCGCATTCTTTCCAATGATCTTGAAAATCTTGTACAAACAACAAAGAAATTTGTATCTGGGGGAGGTGGAGGGAATCTCATAACATTTTGAACTGACATATTAAAATATTCTGTAGCAGAAGGATTACAGACATTTCTGTAGGAACACAAAACTCCCCAGAAATACATGCAGTGCTTAACAACCGTATTAAGAAAGCAGCATTTCTTTCAGAGAAATAAGTCAAACATATAAGGGTAACATATACGTGCCCCTCTTCTCCCTGTTTTTCATTTCTGTCTGCTACCAGAGCTGTTGAAGATGCTAAACTCCATCTACAATTGTGCAGTGTTTAGTATGAAAGTATTTCCTAAATTTGAAGATTATTGAACTTTTTTTTAATAAAGCTGCTGAGTGTATCCACATACAAGTAATAATGGAAGAGAAAAAATGAAACAATATTGCAAAAATGCTAATAATAAACCATCAGCGCGCACACACACACACACATGACTGTTTACATGTGCACGTTGGCGTAAGCATGCTTTCTTTCAGTTTGTTGATGTGATGTGCAAAAGGATGCAAAGTATTCAGCAACACGTTTGCAATTAGGTACAAGTTACAGAAGGCTGTGGAAGAAAATCCAGAATACAGCTAATTTGGGATGGAAGTACAGAAGGGGCACATTCAAACTGAAG
>NW_008825614.1:5321981-5332194 GCF_000699105.1 Pygoscelis adeliae
AGGCAATGCAGAACTCAAGTCTGCCGGCTGTGCTCGCGAGCCGAATTCCCTCACAAAACAGATTTTTGTTTTTCTCTAAGCAACTCTCCCCCCTTTCACCTCCCTAGAAGCTGACAGGCTGCTTCCTGTTCCATGATCTGTGAATCACGATGTGAACGCCAATCGCTACTCCCCTGTGAAATTAAATTAGGTATCGGAGCACAGCGTGAGCCGTAAGTTTCCCTAAGACACCAGCCCTAAAGAAACTGTACTCTTTCTTCCCCCAGCTGAAGAATGGAGTTATGAAAGCAGGGTCAACTTGGTTATTACTCTTCGTACTCCACAACATCAACCAGTCTGCTCTGAGACAGCTTAAAATAATTTCTCCACTTCCTAGTCATGAATATAATGGCACCAAATTTAGAGTCTAATAATTCATTATATTTATTTGTGTGTTCTTCTGTAACCACTTAACACCATGTGAATTGCAGCAATGCTTAACATGTACAGAATACCATGATAAATCACCAGAACTTAGTGCATGTCATACAGCTGGAAAATTGGTAAGACAAGAGTAAGCAATATTAACACATGGCTTATCAAGCAGGAAAGGGGAGTATGTGATGCTGCTTGCTTCATGCTTTTCCATAGCACTTTGTTAAGCCATAAAATATTCACACTTGGAAAGATCATAGGGTTATGTTGCCCCATATTTTTTTCAGACAGATGGCCCTTGGTAACTTACACACATCTTTGTCACTGCAGTGTACTCTGAGCAAGGAGGCACCACAGGGGCACATTTAAAAGCTGAAATTGGTAGAAAATAAAATAGCAATGTATTAAAAGCTGGTTTGTGAGCAAAGATTATTGCTCATTCTGGAGCCTGTGGTAATCTCATATAGGTTTAGGGGAGTTTTAGTTTTAAATTGTGATGCAGGAGTCAAAACCAGACTACTTAGCCTCCTTTATGCAACACCACAGAGCCCATGTGCTCCAGCCAAGGTACCTTGCGTTTGCTTCAGGGAAAAATAGGAAATGCTCCCGCCTTTCATTCTCAGACAGAAATGCATTTCTCCTCCCTTTGACCTGAGAAACTAGTCCAAGGACCAGCTTCATAATCTGCAAGAAGCAGAAGGCTTCTGCTGCCTTGTGCTCCCCAAAATTAAGTCTGGTTTCTCCTTCTCCAGCATCCATGTGTTCCCCTGAGGGCTTTGGAGGTTCATCCAGGATCACTTCTCCAAGATCTCAGTCCACTGAAAATCTAATCACAAGCTCTTTCTCTTCTGGGTTAGCTGCCAGACAAGGGCTACTGTTGGAGTTACCACGTCAGTACGAGATTGTTCTTGCCTTCAAGCATTGCCATGTCCCCTGCCCAGCTGCTGTGGGAATGGCTCAAGCACAGCAAAGTAAATTGGTTTAATCTTGTGCATCTGGTACCGAGTTCCCAGTCATCTGTTCAGGGGTATAAAGGGACTACGTTCCATTTCAGTGCATCGATCACGTCACAGACCAGCTCTAATGTTAGAGCCTGAAAGCTTCAAAATCTAAACCCAGATAGCTCCTCTTCTCTGCTAATATTTATCACAGTGTTGGACTTGCATGTTTGCTCTGCAAGCTACTGAGTCACCTGGATCTGTGAGACTATATGTAACCTTCTCAGAGCTAAGCTGTAGGTCTGTTTATTACCCTAAGTTTGCAAAAGTATTCCTTTGTCATTTTAAAAAGAAACCCAGAAAACCTCTGTGAAGCACAACCGTCTGGAGGCTTTCAATATTTGGTAGCCAAATGAATGCGAAGCAAAACCTTCATCTATGCATGCCTCTTATAGGATTCACTTAAGGTAACAATATCCCACAGAAGGCCCTCTGGGTCTCTGGAAGGTGCAGAGCACTCTTTGCCTATACAGCGAGCAAAAGCTTTAGACCACTTCTGGGAATGCAAATGAATGGGATCCACGTGACCCCGGTAATAAAAGGCTCCTGTCTCTTTGCAAAGCATTGAAATGCCATCTGGCAATTTTGTTGACGTCAGCAGGCGCAGAAAAACAACCACCACCTCCCCCAAAAAAGCAAAAGCCTTGGGCAGGAGGGGGAGGAATGCAGCCTTCCATGGTGTGTGTGCACTTCAGTCTGGTGTTACTAAAAACCTGCAGCAGAGCTGTCAGCCCAGAGACCCGTAATTCTGCGGGAAGCAGCGCAGGCAAACATTCCGTCTTCTCCCGCTCTTGCCTATGCAGACCTCCTTGAAAAAAGGGGTCTCTCTTGCTCTCCTTAAGCTACTGAAGGTTTTCAAAGGAACTGCTTAAGTCTCTTTCAGACGAAGTTTTCAATTCTCTTAGGGAAGGGGAACTGTTGCGAGCAGAAGGGGTAAAGGAAGAACACTGTGCATCTAATCTCTGACCTTGCAGAAAGCAGGAGTCTGTCACCTCGTGGTACTGTCTCTGCATCGACAAGTCCCAAAGCACACACAGAAGGCAACTGTAACCTCTTGCCTCTATTTTATACTGCTGAGCAGCCATGGGTTCCCTTGTACCCCAGTTTCAGAGACTGCTACCGAGCACCAAGCAACACGCTCTATATCCTCTCCGTTATTTTGCCTTGTCACTCTGTCGGGTTGCTGAAAGTTTGCACACGAGGAACAAATCTCTCAGTGTAGACTACAGGGAAAGATAGAAAACTTCCAGCAATACAACAGTAACTTTGCAGGGTATGGAAGATGCATCACTCATTTGGCTACTTCGACTAGAGTTCTTGCACATTGATCTGGAACACAATGGAAGAAATCCTGTACTATTTAAAGTAAAATCTCACACAAATATTTCACGATGACAAAAAATAAATGACCTAAGATGCTGTATAAATGCTGTTCAAACCCTGCAGGGGTAATATTATAAGCGCAGCTACTAATTTTATATTATATTTCATAGAAGGCACAATATTGCTCCTAAGTATTACATGCCACCGGCAACAGAAAAACCCTCAAATATTCATGTAAAATACCAATATTTTAAGTCCGTAATGAAAGTTACCTTTTCCGTGATGAGCTAAAATAGTACTATCAACACGCGTGCATGCAGACTAAGCAGGCATCTTTTTGTATTAAAGTACATTTTGCTGTTAGCAAAGACTTCTTCAGTTATTCCTGATCTCTGTTAACAATTCACATCAAAATGCAGAAAAGGGCAACAGTACACCACCCTAAGCCAAACATTAAAAGGATGGATGTATCCTCCATGTGCCACATTTAAACCCTGAAGTGAGGAGCTTCTGACTTACTTTTAATAAGGGATGAGAAATTTTATAGTAGCTTTGTGAAAGAAACTCAATTCCCTCAATACTATTTCCAAAACATTAGGACCCAGAACCACGCAAGATGGGCGACGATGAGGAGGGAGAGATGGAGGGAGGAGGCTGACCTGCCATCTAGGGCCACATAACGTTAAATGCTTTAAGTTGTCTCACTGAAGTGGTGTAACATAAAGCATACTCCTAAGGCTCTACAGGATCAAGGTCTCACTGACTGACGTATGAAACCTGCCTGAAGTACTAGTCCTTTTTCTTTCCCCTGCTCACTCCCCTGCCCTTTCTCCCTCCCTCACCACATCTCCTCTTACTGAATGAAACGAAGGCATTTTGCTTACAAAACTGCTCTTTGAATTCCTAATCTCTGCCTCAGTGTAATTTTTTAACAGCAAGTCAAAGCAGCACTGTGTAAATAACTGCAATGAGACAGCTCTGCCTGGAAACTGGAAAGTTTTCCTTGCTCGCATCTTAAGCTTGAAAGCTTATACTCAATTCAATTAAGAAAATTTATGGGTAATTCCACAGTTTCTCCCCAAATCCTTATGTTCTTAGGCAGCCAACCCAGAAATAAACAAAACACCCAACAACTGACTACTTTCTGCTAGCACATGGGCAATTATGAGGAACGTGTGTGTTTAATTGAGCGAGTCGTAAATCCTGACATAGGAATGAATCAGAGGATGGAGAAGACATACAGCTATTTCCCTGCTGCCATTTCAGGTATAATCACTTCTGCTTAACATTTCTTTATTGACTTCATAAAATACATAAACAACAAAACCATCCTACCATAATTTTATGGGTATTAAGCCTCCACTTGAAGCTGTAGGAGAATAAACTTAAAGCTACAAAGGTGACAGACAAGATGGAGATTTTCTGAATTCTCCTCCTATCTCTCAGCTCTACATCATGTCACGTCTGTTTTAAATATAAACAATTTTCAGACTTCACAACTAAATCCCACTCAGTGATTCTGCTTAGAGCAATCTCCAGTAGAGCTTACGTTCAGCAATAAATAAGAAATTTTCATGCCTTCTTTCACTGGTCCTAGGCTAATACTTCAATGAACTCATACAACCCCTGTACCTAAATGGTCATCCAGAGGATTATGTTACCTTCAAAAACAGCAAGATGCCTCTCCATCCATTCCAATCTTTCACTCAAAAGAAAGCCAGCCTCCCCGTGTCCATATGACAAGTGTGTGAGTTTCACCTTCTGAAGCTGTTGCAGATCCCGGAGCTCCTCAGCTAAGACAAGAAATGGCTGTTGTGACAGTTCCCAGGGAGACTCTCAGAAGCTCCACTCTAATGAATTTTCAGCTTCTAATTAACACAAAGTCCAGACAGATAGCCAAATTTCGGGATTCTGAAATGAATCTTGTTTTCAAGGTTTGTGAGGATTATTCAGACACTGACACTCACTGTAATACGCATACGTTAAATGTAACTTATTCAAAGGGAGCCCGTCACTTCGACAACAGTAAGCAGTGTGAGAGGAAACCAGTACCACTTGCAGATTCTCCTCTACAAATATTTGTTTATTCTTGTATGGATAGCATTTCCTATTGCTATTTCCTGTTTTCCAGTTGCACTGTTCTGCTTTCCAAGCAAGTCATCTCCCTCTCTAATCAATGTTATACCTTCCCCTGCCAGGCACACCTGAAACTTTATTTGGGCCAATTCATCTATTGTTCCAACTACTGCAATACGCAAAACCAGCGGCCTCCCCACGTGAAGTAAATACTCAGGCCTCGAGGAAGTCACTTGCCCCTTCGCTGCCCACCCAGAGAGGTTGCCCTCTCTTAGAGATCCTTCCATATTTCAGTCTGGAGACTAGAGCTGAGCAAGCTAAAACCCACGGAGGCCCATCCTGGGCCGGGAAGTTTCAAACCAGCCATTACTGGAATAAATCCAGCACAGCAGGTTGACAGGTGACCGTCTGCCCTGAAGGACTTCTCTAAGCTAGGAGGCCCTGCAGGTAGTAATTCAGTTGATCTGCCAATAATGGCGTACAAACACAGACCCAATTTGACGTTAATTGCTTTCATTTCTTATGTAGCCTTTCTGCGTGTGAGGTGGTGGGAGTCAGGCCTCGTTTAACCTGCATTAGTCTGACCTTGCGAACTCAGAATCATTACCTTAACTGAAGTTAAAGTAAACTAAAAGGCTTCTAAAAACATTTTCAGACTGCTGAATTTAATACCGAGTTGTTCATCAAAAAATTAATATAAACCCAAGGACATCCATGCGGTCATGCCATTTGAGATGATTCCTCTCTCCCTGCTTGTGTGCCAACCCCTTGCCGAGAGCTCTGCGTTTCCCAATTCACAGCTGATAGTGCCGTAAACACCCCTGGCAGTGGAAAGAATGTGGCCTTGACACAATCCGGGCAGCCACTGCAGACCCAGCGAAGGAAGGTAAAATATGGAAATCCTGGCCTCGTGCACTGATGGCTAAAACGCTTGCAAGGTCTCCTTTTATCACACTTGTGAAGCAGAGAGCACCATGCTTATCAAGTGCGTGAAAGGGTCCCGAGGAGCCCTTGCTGGCTTCCTCTGAAGGCTGCGCATCCTCATCCGAGGACAGTTTCACAGAGTTTACGACACTGCTATAAATCACAGTCAGAAACTCAACTAAAGGTTTACAATGCAGGTGCGATGCTCACATTTTTATAGGCCATTAGCGAACAAGCTAACTAAACCTTTGCACTAGACTAAAAGTGCAAAAATGTTAATATCCTGGGAAGAATAAAAATGACAAAGGCTCTGGATAAAATCTTTGTACTACGATGAACAATGGTAAGAAATTACAGGTCATTTGATTACATTACTCACATAATAGCCATGCAAAGTTGTGGATTGCCGAGGGGGTATGACCTTACCCTCTCCAAAAAGACACCAAAGAGGAAAAAAATGAGTAACACAGATTCCAATCCAGCAAGTTTTTTAAAGCAGGTGTTTACTTCATTACTGAGTTAATTCATAATGTTATTACCAAATTTGGTTCTCATGCTAAAGTCCTTTAACACCTTTATATCAGCCTTCAGAACCTAAGCACGGGTGTGTACAATTATAATTTTTTCAAGAGAACATACTTTTGACTGCTGGCAGTGTATCTCAATAAGATAAGTAACTAAAACCTTGCTTTAGCCACATTTTCACCATCACCACAGCAAGAGAGAAAGGATTTCAAGGTAAATGGGAAACTACTGAGAAGCCACGTGCAGACTTCAAACTATAACTGTGCTTACAGTCAAGTATCTCACCAAATCTGGGCCACTGCAAGTAAGAGCTCTTGTCAGTGCGTCCAGCGTTAGCTTATGTAGAAACACTCTGTACTTGTAGCTGAGCTTTGCCATTATGGCTTTAACCTTCCAATTTTATCAAGACAAAATTATTTCTGACAAAGGGTAGCTAATTCACTTTGTGAACTTGCCTTTCTGCTAATGCCTGCGTCCTCTGCTGTTCTAGCCAATCTAGCACATACATCATTGAGAAGAGTTTTAAATTTAATGTACCACTGTGTTGAAGTCTTTAGTGTGGAGCAACATGACAAATTTTACCAACACTTATTAAAAATAAAAAAAGAAGGGAGCAAGCCATAAATAAAATAAAGCGCTGGCAAAGCCTGGAATGCAATGAATACATCTGCACTTACAGCAGTGGCCAAACTGTAGTGCTTTATCATAGAAAAGTAGCTTGAAATAACTTTTCAGTGTATTTGACGTATGATATTGCTTTTTTAAAACCAAGACTAGAGCAAGTTTGGGAACTTCAAAGAGAAGCCATTTCCGGTGGGAGGTTTATTTTGTTGAGCTTGACATACTGTAGCTGTGACACTGAGCAGAGTTGCAATGTCAGGGTTCGGGAAGTTCACCCGCACTCTAATGACAGGAGATCACATGAGCCTGGCTGCAAAAAATGTCACGGGTGGGGGGGTTCTTCCAAAGTTTAATTTCCCAAGCAGTTTATCTTGCACAGATTGCACCCCCCCCCATACTCAAATCTCAACACAGAACGAGGGCTGAAGCGAATGTTTGAGTTTCTTTCTGTCTGGTGTATAATAAATCTAATTCATGTAAGGCAGTTTTGGCACTAAGCTATGTATTTGCACATTTCTATTGGCTTAAGTCACACTTTCTGTTAGGAAAGCTGTTCAGAAAAGGTTTATTTCCTCCACTCTTCTAAATTGTTGGCATAAACAACCATTCAAAAATTTAACCTCAGTTATTTGGCATTCTAATGATTTACACTGAAGCCCACAAACTCGGGTTTCTTGTTAAAATCAGTGTTTGAATTTAAGTGTATTAAGCTTCAAAATATTTAAATTCAAGCTAAGAGAATAAGAAGGGGGTGGAAGACATCTGACAGCTACACCGCTCACTTCCACTGCTGTCTCACTGGAGAGTGGCACGGGATAACCCACACAGATGAATCCTGAGCTGGCAGGAAGATGAGATGGGGAGATACCGTCTTTTTTTTTTTTTCCCCCCTCTTCCATTTCTATCCAGGTTCCTCTGCAAAACAGTGTTTCCTGTCTCAGCATTACCTCCATCTTGGTCTTGATTCCTTTCTACTTCAGCTATTTTTTTTTTTTTATTTTTGGGGGGGGGGGGGGTGGGGGGAAGCTCCACAAACAGCGTAAACATTTTAAAAAACAAGCTACACAGTAACTTCAAAGAGGTGTGCAGTCAGATGGGGCAAAGGATTTGGTATGAAACACCACAGTACTTCAACAGTGGCACAGATTCACCTGAGTCATGCCTGCTGGGTGCTGCAGTATCTCCAGTCTGAAAACGAGGAGATGAATAAAATATGTATTCAGTCACTGACTCATACACATGCAAGCACACAAACTCTTTGGCATTTCTCCCCCTCTGAAATAATGCAGAAAAAAATAATCCAAACAAATAACATAAGGAAATTTATTTTGTGCTTCACAAATTCTGTAACGGTAAAGAAGATTTATATACAAGAAAAATATTTGTGCATGCAGCTGGAACTGAGCTTTTTGAGAAAAGTACTGAAGCACTGACTAAGTCTTTTATGTCTTCGTTTACCTAAAACTTGATTAGCACATTGACATGCAAAACACAGACACTTTCCAAAAAGGGTTACAACACATCTACCACGGGAAAAGGAGCAGTGCCAAAACGACATCATACCATTCCTAGTTTGCTACAAACTCAATAACTCTGGTCAGTTAAGAGGTCCTTAAATGATTTTCCTGACATCTTTGCTACGTCATCTGAGACTGGTAAATCAAAGGCAGCTTTCTTTCTGCTCCCACAGCTTCACCGGTGATAAACACTCTGCAGCTGGCTATGGAGGCAGTGGTGGTAATAGTTTACAGGCAGGATTAAATCTGGTTCACTCATTCAGAGGACTTTTTTGTGTCCACGCAAGAGAAAGCAGGAGAAAGCAGGCCAGTTGTGTCAGGAGCGCTTTTCAAGGAGCCATCACTCCTCTGACATGAGCTGCACATTTAGCTAGTGCTGAGGCAGTAGCTGACATCGCAGGAGAGCAGAAAAGCAATACGCCTGGTGCAGTTTTCTGCACAGTGTGTTGAGAGACGTGGAGTTTCCACATCGTACGGTATCGAACTATTTCATTACAGCGCAAAGACAAGACGCTTTGATCTCAAGCAAGAGGGAAAGTGTTTGTCAATCAGCACGAGGATGGGGTTTCCACTGTGCCCTGACCTTGGGCTCGAGGCGTTGGGGCAAGTTTACTCGCCTGAGCGGACTTGCCGCCACCTCCCCTCATCTCCCTGCTAACCCCAGCTGCTCAGGAGCTCACACAAGCACTTTGTTCTTGATGTGGCACGACAGAAACAGTCTCGTCTCGCTGTAACTTGAGGCCTCTGCACTTACCCTGCCAAACTGTGCTGCTTTTTTGATTTTAGCTGTGTTGGGGGTTTTGTTTGTTTGTTTTTGAGATGGAATTTGCTCTATCTTCTCTGAACTATATCCACTGCACCTGGTGTCTCCCTCACATGAAAACAGTTGAATTTTAGTAATCTTTTTCTAATTGTCTCAGAGATGAGGGGGGAAAAAAAAAAACCCACACAAAAGGCAAGTAAATAGTTGAGCAATTACAGATAGTCAAGGGCACTGACAATTGTCATAAAACTCAGATGCTGGGTGGTTTAACTGCAATGCTTATGGAGCGATGTAGCATGGTACAGGGATACCAAAGCTAACCAGGAAAGATCTCTCAGTTACTAGAAGCAGACAAGCCAGGTGAGCTGAGAAATGGGATATGTTATTGAGGATATCTACCTGCTTCAGTATAGGTTGAACTGTTCCCCGTACCAAAGCTAATTTGCTTGTATCTACACATCAGTGTACTGCCAAAATCAATAGTCCTCCCAAAACAGGTTGACTTTAGTAAGTTAGGAGAGAAACGAAGATGCCACACTAGAAGAACTCTTCAATCTTTTTAATCTGCCAGACAATTATGAGTGTGCCAGCTTGATTCAAAGACATTTGTTTTGCACCTTCTCCCCGATATTCTTTAGTTATGTTCACCATGAAATTTTACACTGTTTGGAAGTCTTTAACAACAAAAAAAACCCCAAACCCCATAAAGCCACACCCAAAACTCAAGTAGTGACTAGGCACATCATTGGATGGTCACATCCAGAGGGTAGTCTCCCCGATATTCTTTAGTTATGTTCACCATGAAATTTTACACTGTTTGGAAGTCTTTAACAACAAAAAAAACCCCAAACCCCATAAAGCCACACCCAAAACTCAAGTAGTGACTAGGCACATCATTGGATGGTCACATCCAGAGGGTAGGGGTCAATGGCTCAATGTCCAGATGGAGATTGGTGACGAGTGGCGTCCCGCAGGGGTCCGTATTGGGACCAGTACTGTTGAATATCTTCATCAATGACATAGACAGTGGGATCGAGTGCACCCTCAGCAAG
>NW_008825614.1:5333491-5333860 GCF_000699105.1 Pygoscelis adeliae
GTATTGGGACCAGTACTGTTGAATATCTTCATCAATGACATAGACAGTGGGATCGAGTGCACCCTCAGCAAGTTTGCAGATGACACCAAGCTGAGTGGTGCGGTCAACATGCCAGAGGGACGGGATGCCATCCAGAGGGACCTGGACAAGCTGGAGAGGTGGGCCCGTGTGAACTTCATGAGGTTCAATAAGACCAAGTGCAGGGTCCTGCACCTGGGTCGGGGCAACCCCTGGTATCAATACAGGCTGGGCGATGAAGGGATTGAGAGCAGCCCTGCCGAGAAGGACTTGGGGGGACTGGTGGATGAAAAGCTGGACATGAGCCAGCAATGTGCGCTCGCAGCCCAGAAGGCCAGTCGTATCCTGGGC
>NW_008825614.1:5333954-5338599 GCF_000699105.1 Pygoscelis adeliae
TGGATGCCCCATCCCTGGAGACATTCAAGGTCAGGTTGGACGGGGCTCTGAGCAACCCGATCTAGTTGAAGATGTCCCTGCCCACAGCAGGGGGGTTGGACTAGGTGACCTTTAAAGGTCCTTTCCAACCCAAACCATTCTATGGTTCCATGATTCTACTCTGATTTGTACATAGGCTAAGAAAATGAGAGGTGGGCGAGATCAATATTGAGGCAGAGGAACAGATTCTTCTGTACTGCATCTATTCTATGCAGGAAACCTTTCCAATGCCCTCTGCCGCCTGCTGGCCAAAAACCAACACAGATTCTACTCTGATTTGTACATAGGCTAAGAAAATGAGAGGTGGGCGAGATCAATATTGAGGCAGAGGAACAGATTCTTCTGTACTGCATCTATTCTATGCAGGAAACCTTTCCAATGCCCTCTGCCGCCTGCTGGCCAAAAACCAACACACCCCACAATGACAGTAGATGTCTAAGCATTCAGAACCTCTGTCAGATCACGAACTCTTTTTGAGTGAAAAAATATTTCACTCCAATTTCTAATAAAATAATTTAGGTATGTGGACCTATACTTTATCTTATAATTCAACACCCAATTCTGGGCTCACATGGAGTCCAGCAGCATTTAAGCAGCACAAAAGATGGTATCTGCTTTGAAATCTGTTTTGCCTCTTGCTGTGGTCACATGTTCCTTTTGGTCTTTTTAATGTTAATGTAATTATATTAATTTTATCAGAAAACAGAGGGAGGGAAGGTGATCTAATTTCAGTGGGAATGTCGAAGGAAATTTGTATCTGCTGTGGCAGCAACTAATGGTGTGTCTGCATCAAAGAAAAGAAATGTATTCTTTCAGTTGTCCTCCTGCTGGGAAGTGCAAAACTTCTGAAAGACCTATGATCCTGTTCTTTAATTTGTGTATTTTATATGAATGCTACCAAGTATATTATTCATTTTACACTCAATCAGGGAAGTAATCAGGACAATAATTACAGGTACATGCTAATCCACAATTAATGAGCACTCTTGGAAGTATTGTATGCTCCTACTTATGTCAACAAACTTCAACACAGAGCAACCAAAAAAATTACCCGAACAGGCTAAGAAATGCTCTAGTCTCAACAAAGTATCCTTGGCTGGAAATGTCATCAGTTATTTCTAACAGTCTAATAGATGCAGAATGTCTGGCATATCACCTTCGTTTTTTATACACTGGCAGTATTTTACTGAAATAAAGATAATAATGTGGTACTTCTCTTCCTGTCCATCCCTCAGAAGCCTTCTACTGAAACAACTGAAATCTCTTGGCCGATCTCAACCAAGCCTGACAGCAAAATAAAAGCCAAATGTATTTCAATTCTGGCAAGACTCCTTTACACGACCATCAGTTTTCATGAGAGCTAATGCTTGGTATGACCTCCAAAGTGGACAGGGAAAGGCCTCAATACGAGGTCAGTAGTTACCTGGCCTGGCCAGCCTGCCCCTACCCTCTGTTGTCCAGCTAATTCCTAGTGGGTTTACAATAGTGATAGGGATTAGGGAATTGGGGTGTATATGGGATGTGAAACATAAATTATTGACTAACTAGGTTTAATTAGATTGTCTGCTTGCAGAGCAACCCATTTAGGTTAAGCTGTAATTGCAAGCCATCTAAACCTAAATGATTACATTTACACTAGGAGCGCTGCCTAGCTGCTCTCCTTCATTGGTACTCACTCCGTGCTCCAAAAGGGAACAGTTGTTCTTTCCTAAGATTAGTACTTTCTGCCTTGCCTTCTAAAAGATAGTAAGACGTTTCAATCAACAGAAAATGAATCACTTAAAAAAAAATTTAAAAAATCATTACGCCTCAGAAAACTCCTCAAACTAAGAAAGGAGTCATGCAACTAGCTGGAGAGCCAGAAGACCTGGAGCTGCAGACCTATCTGCACTTCCCCACAGGACTGATTAATAGGGAGCAAACAACAAATAAGAATTTGTTTTAAGATCCTGCAGTGCAGACTTGTTTCATGGTCAGGAAGTAATTTCCAGAGCTGAAAATACAGGGTCTGCACAGATGCTGCTTCTGCTTTCTCCATGGCCAGTCCTGGAACCAAACAACCCAGCACAACACGCACCAAAGCTGTAAGTGGTTCTCCACAGCAGACCTGTCTGATATAGCAGATCCAAATAATAAACAACAGGAATAAGATTTTTGTAACAAAGACATGACACATTTTCTCATGTTTTAAATTTTTTTTTGCATTATATAAGATGGCTTTTTAAATGCAGCATACACCCACATCCCTCCCACATGCCTACATATACGGTCTATCCATATACCAATGGAAAATATATTATTGAAACATAACAACAAAACCTGCAAATCTGAAGAAACTCCAGCTTGACAGCAGAGCAGAAGAAAAGCTGCACCGAACTGCTAGATTTGTCCCACAATATCTGATAACCCACACATCTGAGAAAGGGATGGGATCTAACACCCTTTCTTAGATACATAAAGTATATGTTAGGGGCTGTTACGATATGAGGTCATCCAACATCACAGGCATAAAGTGCTGTCACTGTCTTGTTGAGCCTCTGCCAGAAATGCCTTGGAGAACATCTGCCAAAAGGAGGACTTTGCATCTGACATCACCAGCTCCCAAATCAGCACACGCAGCTCGGTAGGAAACACTTCCTAACGCAGGTTCCCAACTTGTTTTGGGTTGGAAGGCACTACAGTTATTTGACTGCAGTCATCATTTGTGCCATTCACCAGCTGAGACTTGAAAGTGTCACCTGCCTTCCCTTTAAAGACTAGAGAAAAGAAAGCGCATCTTAGCAAAGCATCAGGGTAACTTCATGATTACAAGACTGACACCAAAGTTGTAATAGAAAAATAAACCAATAAAATGCAATTCTTGATTGCATTTAAGCAATAGATTTCTCTTTAACTGCTCCAAGATATCAGGTAATCTAGGGGAGAGAGACAGATGACTGGCAATTTACTCCATCGCCTACGGCTATTTGCCCTGGAGAAGGCTTCTTTTTTTCTGTCCCTTTGTGCAAGATGGAATATTCCTCCTGCCTTTTTCTTCAACTATTTTTTCATATAACTAAATGCAATACAACTTCAGGGGGGAAAAAGGCCATGAAAACTCAGTTCTTGCTCTCTAGGACTGGGATTCTTCCTGCTCCCTTTTTCTCTGGAATCCAATTACAAAATGTGAACATAGCAAGCACAATACTACCTTCTTCTGCAGTCTTGTCAACTTTATATCCCCTTTCTATTTGCTAATTATCATACATACATATCTCTCTCATAATTTGAGAGTTCTTGTTCTTAAAATGTCCAAGAACGCTATCACTCTTCACCATTCATACATTATACAAATTATTCACTAAATACATTTTGCTCAATCTCTACCTTGCTCTTTGCTCATCATACACACCACAAACGGCAGGTTAACCTGCCAGTTTGGACCGTACATTTCTATTCTTTGTCCCTGAAGAACTTAACTTGTATGCTGTTGCATGACATTTCCTTCTATCACTACAGTCCTCCAGACAACAGAGACAGACTCAGCGTCAGAGTCCCCTCATCCTCTTCCCCACTGACATCACACATGCTGTTTTTTCACAGTTGTGGTGCTTCTGTTACCTACATCAGATGGGAAACTGTTAGTCTGGCTGCTGCTGCTGAGGACGTTAGTGACAAAAAATCTGAGGAATCACCTATGAGGATGTGTCAGTGTGGACTGCAGAGAGATCATTTTTTTAATTTCTCAAAGGCCGAGTCAGTCTTAGGAAAGATCACAATCAATATTCTTACCAGTGAGACTTCACAAGAATACAGTCAGCAAACAACACGTGCTGACGACAGCGTTCGAAGACACTGCGCCACACAGCACTGAACTGGGACATGATAACAAAAAACTGGATGAGGGGTGGAGTGATAGCAATGGACACAATTCGGTAGTGCAGCTAAAGGCTATACTCCTGGAGACTAGTAATGAGAGCTTTCCATCAGCCCAAATTCAAAGATTCTCCATTTTAGATGGTCAAGATCGTGTTCACTATTCAATTCAAGAACAAACATAAGGCAATGATGCAATGCGGTCGCAATAAGAAAACATAATACTTAGATAAAGCAGAAAAAGCCTTTTCGCTAGGTGCAGGGAAGTTTTATGCCATTGAACAAGGCACAGATTAGACGTCTCTTGGAATATCACATAGAGGAAAAACTTCATGCTCTGAAGTTGAACTAAATGGCTTGTGCTTTACAAGAGGATTAAAAAATAAGATTTATACTTTATTTATGTTCTTTCCTTTAATCAGATACCTAGGTGGACTCTAATTTCTATCCAATTTATGCAGGAAGTTGAATTCTACCTAACTGCAGAAAAGAGTCTTTAGAGGAAGGAAGGAAATAACCTATGGGCAGACTAGAAAAAGGAAACCCTATTTAATGTAGCAGGCTGATGGCTGAGACGGGATACGACTGCTCTTTAAAATACCCTAGAGAGGGGGCTGGTTTATGCTACAGGATAATGTTGGACTGTAACAAATGGGATGGACATAAATATAAGTAGGTAATTAGAAGACTGTTCCTTACCACTAGAGGAGAATTTGGGGGGGGGGGGGGGGGGGGAAAGAAAAAGAAAAAT
>NW_008825614.1:5339659-5344242 GCF_000699105.1 Pygoscelis adeliae
GGGGGGGGAGGGGAGTGAAGTAACAGTAAGATAGAGCTTGGATGAGGTTTATGAAAGGATTACATAGCGCTCTCTTGCTAGCAGGAGGCAGCATCGGAAGAATTGTCCTTGCTTACGAACTCAGATGTAAATGCTGCCAATTCCCTCCTATTTCTTCCTTCTACAGTGCATCAAACATGGAAAAAATCTTGTCTCTTCCAGCAGGAAAGCTAGTACAGGAGAAAACCAGCAAGAGTTTTGCATGTGGCCTCAAAACTTAAACCACAGAGTCAGGAAGTGGACAACGTGAGGCAAATGGTGACGTCAAGGTCTCACAACATGCTGATCCATGTTAAATAATTGAGAAGTCTTCTGACAATTACTGAGCCCAGAAGGCAAACCTGCGTGCAGCAATAGCAGCTGAAGAGATGAATTCACTGACACAGGACAGGGCAGTTTTCTGCCAAGTTTCATTTTGAAAACTGGGTACACAGCAAGTGCTCCGGCGTCCTGGCGGCACCAGAAACCCACAAACTGGGCCGCTATCCCCCAATACCCTTCCCACCCCTACAGCATACTCAGTACACAAAAGAAATCTGGATACATTGGTACTGACCATATTCTAGATGCTGGCAAAAAGTAGAAGGCAGTGAGTCATTTTCTTGCACTTATGCAAAAATCTCGCTTGATGTTAATATAATACCCTCAACACAGACATAACAAATTAAGGCATCACCTGGATGGCAATTCTCACTGAGCAGTATTTCCTGCTGCCAGGAATTTAGAAATCAGGTTACACCCCACTAAGGCATCCAGAGCACATTATACACGGGGCAGCCTATTCCATCCCCTTGACAGAGTGGCAAATCCTGCCTCAGATTTTCACAGTTTTTACCACCTACTCCTATTTATAATTGCATCCCCCCCAGTTCTTTTAAATCATTCATCCTCATTAATGAGTCACAATATAATAAAATAAAATAAATATTCACTGATTAATGACTTTTTAACAGAAAGAAGGCAAATAAAGTCAAATTACATGAAATACACAAAGAATGTATATTTATAAACTGAAATAGCAGTGCCAAATTCACTTTGTTCTCTGGGTGGCAAGCCAAAAAAATGCAGAAAACAGTAAAAACATGGTCACGTCATCTGTTATGATGTTTCTGTGAAAGTACTGTTGCAGAGATGGACATTTTCTGTCACCTGAGTAAAAAAAAAATAATTAATTTATATAGTAATATGAGAGCCAGTTTTTGGTCTGTAAATTATCAATATTCTCATGTAAGATAACAGGTGGTGTAGTATAATAAAGGCCATAGGATTTGGCTTATAAAATGTAATAGCAACAAAAATGAAAAATTGTTCTGAATAGAAAAAACCCCAACAAATACTAAAGATCAGCAGAAACTAAATGAAGTTATAAAGAAGTTTGAGAGTGTCATCTTTTGTTTTCCTGGTTTAAAGTGAGTCACTAGGGTATGAAACTGTCAAATGGCACAGTGGAAGAGTTAAGTTTAGATACAGGATAAAAACTGAAAGGTACAGATAGGCTCTGATGAGAGCAGATCAAATTGTTAGAAGTAGTAACAGATGGACAGGAATAATGAGAACAATTTGAAGACTTTGTCCTTAACTGAAAAGGGCATTTTTTAAAGATCAAAGCAATGGACGTTATGGGGATTAAGGTTTAAATACCGAGAATGCATTTTGTGGATAGGAAAAGTTGCCTATTAGAAAGTTGCAAAAGGAAAAAAAGGTTGGCAAGGCTAAGGCAACTTTGCTTGGATTCAAGGGCCTACACAGAGCCAAAGATGATACAAAGGAGGCCTGAGAGAAAGCTGGAAGCGAATTAAGAGGAAGCATAGGTCTGAGGTCTCTATACTAGGCTTCTGATGAGTCAAAAAGTAAAGTTAAGAGGCATTCGAACTTTTCTGAAGAAAAAAAAAAGGGAAACAGACCCTAAAGAGTAAATTAAGCATACGGAAGAATATCATCAAATGTGGAGGTGCAGAAAAGTTAGTAAGTGCTGACATGCACTCTGGTCAGCTGAAAACATGTGTCTAGGATGCCAGTAGTACACAGCAATTTTCATAAAGGACTGGGCATGCATTACAGTTGAATGGGAGAAGTAGTCAGGCTGGAGTCCCTGAAGTAATATCTGGAAAAATAACAATCATGTAGTACTGAGCTAAAAAAACGCATTTAAAACAGGCCCAGGATCAATATGTATAAAAGAATTTATGGCAGTGTGAGAAACCTACAGACAAGACTAAGTTAAATTCCAATTTCGTGATAACGGCCAAAACAGTACTTGATGTCATCAGCGTTACTCCAACATGGCAGGGGATATGAATGGGACAGGTTCTAACTAGTTAGCTTCATACTGGGAAGGATGATCAGGCAAGTGAGAGGAAAACAAGAGAAAAGTACTCCAAATGAGATCAAGTGCCACGACGGGACGAACTATACCAGTTAAAGTAGTACTGCTTATTTATTTCCCTAGCAAAGGCAGCTGAGATCAAAAGACACCAATTTCTAATTAAAGAGAAATAGGAGGTACACTTCCAAATATCACTAGAAGAAAAGTCTGACCCAGAAATTGTGCTGCGCCTTTATGTGATTGCCACCTCAAGTGGTTCCCTCTAGAGCACACAGAAGACGTGTTGACAAAGGAAGGTTCATCTGCCCTACTACAAGGACTCCGAAAAGCCTGACTTGAAGAAATGAGCAGAGTGCAGGTTACATATCTATTACACAATAAACACCTCCCAAGCATTGAAAGACTGAGGCAGAGTTTTCAGTGAAAGACAGTTGACCATTAGAAACTGGACTGGGATCACCAGATCATTTCTCTCAAGTCAGCTGTTGCTAACTTTGTCTTGACATTTAAGTAGAGCACTTCCCTTTGGCAACAACAGAAATATGTGTGCCATATTAAAATATCTTGGATTTGTTTCTTTCTGCTCCCATGGTGAGGACTTGCTAAAAATTCCTGGACTTCAGAACTCCAGCAATAATTCCAAAACAAAATGTTGGAAGTACATTTTTTTAAATGCCTGCAGCAACAAAAATAGCACATCCCTAGGACCTCGAGCATCTCAGGAATCCACTGCCCAGTTGCATAACTTTTCCAGTTTCTTCTTCCCAACTCTAAGACTCAGTCTTGGGGGGGAGTGGAGAAGGAGCATCACAATCTTGAAAAAAAGGTGCTGCCTATGCAGTCCCAAAACCAGTAAGTTACCCCACGTCAAGAGATTATGAGATTTACTCCAGAAAACATGTCTGGTACAGGACAAGATAGTGTGCCTTACTGATTCACACCCCTCTTAAGGCACTTCCATTTCAGTTTCTACTTTTCCTCCTTTTTCATGCTCTACTTGCTCTTTAGCAAAAACATACAGTGCACAGCATGCCCTTTTCTGCTATAGTCTAAGCGTGCTGGGCGGGTTATCACAACTGAGATGCTGATGTAGCACTGTCCATCTGCACTGTGTCCTTTGATGAAGGAGACACTGTGCCTTGTGTTGCTCCTCCACCACCAACAAGCTGCATCCATCATCGATCCTAACATTAGTAATAGCTCAAAAAAGAAAGCTAGTCTCTGTTCGTAAGACAGGAGGGTGGCAGCTACACACAGAAACCACATGTACAATCATACTTTTTAACAACTCCTATCTGGACAGAAATGAGTCAAAATCTACAGTGTGATTTTGTCCAGGGGTTGTTTCTGTGATGAGAATGCAACCACATCAAAATCCCAGCAACAATCGCCATTCTGAGACTGCACTGTCTCAAAGGCAACGTTGATCCTTTAAGATCCTAATCATGGACTGCATCTATTCATCACTTTCACTTCCCACAGAGTTGTAAGGAGTAGAAAGTACTACTGCAGCTTCTCTTGTCAGCTACCCCCTTCCCTCTTCTGCATCTTAATGAAGAACTTAATATAAAATAATTATTTGCAGATTGTTCACTCAACTCCAACTGTTAATTTAAAAGAAGCAAGCACATAAACCCCTCCAGGAGTCCTAAAACACAATCTTTATATGCAGAGTTATTATTTTTAGACACCTATAAAAACTGGTCTGTGATAATGTGACACACAAAAAGCTTATTGGCATTCCACATTTCTGTCATATCTGTCACCTAACTTTGAAGATTCAGGTCCTCCTATCCTGGGTATGAAAACTGAAAATGCCATGTGTGAGGTTTACTCTGAAGCTGAGGGCACATATATGAGAACAGCGTATGAACTTTCAAAACTGTACACGACAGAAAATTTCAAATTGTTTGTCTGTCAGATACCAGAAGACTAGTAGACAGTATTAACAAATGACATTTTCTCATTTTTAGAGCTCATTTTTAGAGAAGTGAGCTGTTGTGTTTGAGAAGCAAAGTTACTGGAAGCAAAAAGAAAGGTTATCTGGGTTTCTACCAAAATACTATCCATGTAGTCTGAAAAGGGATTACATGTTTTAAATCACTACCTTGGTAGCCAGTTTTTAATAAAGCTCCAGGTCTGTTTGGAAAGATTTTTTTCCAGCTCCCCTTCTCCATCTACAGCTTTTTTTCCCTCCTCCCAATTTTTGTTTGCGTGT
>NW_008825614.1:5344576-5365926 GCF_000699105.1 Pygoscelis adeliae
GGGAAAATGAAGAAGCAAACATCTGCTACTGCCATGTGTCTTCCAGCTACTGGATGGGGCTGAGATTTAGAGAGGATGAGTCTTTTCAACTCTACAAGCTCACCTTCTGCTTCCACACCTCAACAAGCAGGATAGGATCACTAACACTGTATCCCTCACTCTCCCTGTGAGCTGCAAAGAGTTAGTGGAAAAAGATTCCATTCCCCTTCTCTCTGGACTTTTTCCATCCCTTTTACCAACATCATCCAGAAACAAGGAGGAGACCAGTTAATGCATTATGATCTGCCAGTGCCACAGAATGGTATGCTGTGGCAGCACACTCTCAGCAGGATCTTCTTGGCAATTCTGCTTACCAGCAGATATGTGAATATTAGCAGAGACAAGTATCTGGTAGCACTAATGCACCTCATCACAGCTTTGAGCTTCTAAATTTAGTGAAAAAAAATTTCCTGTAGTTTAGGGGAAAAAACAGTTTCCCAAGGAAGCCTATCTTCATGACGACATGCGACACAGAACCACAGAAGGGTTGAGGGTAGGAAGGGACCTCTGGAGATCATCCACTCCAACCCCCTTGATCAAAGCAGTGTCAGCTAAAGCCGGTTGCTCAGGACTGTAACCAGCTGGGTTTTGAGTACCTCCGAGGGTGAAGGCTTCACAACGTGTCTGGGTTACCTGTTCCAGTGCTTGGTCACTCTCACTGTGAACAAGTTCTTTCTTATTTTTAAATGAGAATTCCTGTATTTCAGTTTGTACCCATTGCCTGTTGTCCAGTCACTGGGCACCACTGAGAAGAGTCTCACTCCATCTCCTTTACTTCCTCCCATCAGGTATTTGTACACATTGATAAGATCCCCCTGAGCCTTCTCTTTTCCAGGCCAAACAGTCCCAGCTCTCTCAGCCTCTCCTCACATGACAGATGCTCCAGTCCTTTAATCATCTTTGTGGTCCTTTGTTGGACACACTCCAGTATTTCTGTCTCTCTCTTGTACTGGGGAGCACAGACCTGCAGCCAGCTCTCCAGATGTATCTCACCAGTGCTGAGCTGAGGAGAAGGATCACCTCTCTCAAGCTGTCAGCAATACTCTGCCCAATGCAGTCCAGGATACCGTTGGCTTTCTTTGCCACAAGGACACATTGCTGGCTGTCCCAGTTTTGGCTGGGATAGAGTTAATTTTCTTCCTAGTACCTGGTATAGTGCTCTGTTTTGGATTTAGTATGAGAATAATGATAACATGCTGATGTTTTAGTTGTTGCTGAGCAGTGCTTACACTAGTCAAGGACTTTTCAGCTTCCCATGCCCTGCCAGCGAGAAGCTGGGAGGGGGCACAGCCAGGACAGCTGACCCAAACTGGGCAAAGGGATATTCCATACCATGTGACGTCATGCTCAGTACATAAACTGGGGGGAGTTGGCTGGGGGGCGGTGACCGCTGCTTGGGAACTGGCTGGGCATCGGTTGGCGGGTGGTGAGCAATTGCATTGTGCATCACTTATTTTGTATATTCTTTTATCATTATTATTATTATTTTCCTTTCTTTTTCTGTCCTATTAAACTGTCTTTATCTCAACCCAGAACACTGGCTCATGCTCAACTTGGCATCCACCAGGACACCCAAGGTCCTTCTCTGCCAAAGTGCTCCCCAGCCTGTCAGTCCCTAGTCTGTACTGGTGCCTGCAGTTATTTCTCCCCAGGTGTGGGAGGACTTTGTATGTCCCTCTGTGGAACTTCATAAGAGTCCTCTTGGCCCATTTCTCCAGCCTGTCGAGGTCCCTCTGAATGGCAGCACAACCATCTGGTGTAGCAGCCACTCCTCCCAGTTCTGTATCATCTGCAAATTTGCTGAGGGTGCACTCTGTCCATCATTCAGGTCATTAATAAAGATACCTTTTTCATGTTGCTTTTTTTTTTTTTTTTTTACTTTTTTTTGCAGTTCAATAACTGATGCCTCTACCTCTCCTCTAGGGGCTTGTCTATTCACTGTAACAAGTAGCATTTTTAGTTCTGCATAAAGCCCAATAACTCAATAATTATGAACTCTAGATTCAGGCTTGATAATCTCCAGACTTCCTTTATGGACTGCAAGAATTCATACTGCTCTTGTAACATTCAAGGTTATTCAGGAATTGAAAATTGAGCAATGCAGACCCATTACACAATGAACCTTTGATCCGTAAAATCCAACCCAACATGAAATTTTCTTTTTTATGACTTGACTTTAAGATTTACTCCAGCTCTGGCTTATTCAAAAATCTCAGGAGGCTGCTCCAATAATTCATGTTGAGATTTTGAACATTGATCCATCAGACACAGAACAAAATTATGGCTCACTACTAAAGTCAAGCAGAAAAAGAACATCTGCTGTTGAGAACAGAGCTGATCAGCTGTGAGCTTTTCCACTGGGAAACTCATAAAATGAGCTACTAGAGACTTCAGCATGTGTTCTTGTAAGGAAGGAACAATAGGAAATACTTTCACTTATTTATTCTTTAAAACTATCCCAGAGAGCAGCAATTACAGCATACATGTCTTCCCCAGTATGGACACAAAGCACGGGGTGGGGGGCAGGGGGGGAACTAAAACAGCATTAATAAAAATGCTTTTAAACCAAAGTTTCCATTATAGAGTGAAGTCAGTCAGTTCATTCTGTCCTCATTACTGAAGACATCTTCTGACACCAATGGCATTGTGGAAACTCTGTAAGGAAGGTTACAGCAGCCCACATCCTCTAGCAATGCTACTATTAACATACCAGTGGAAGCATCCTGGCTGAAGACTAGGCATAATCACTGCTCAGTAAAAAATTAAGTACATTAATCATGTTCATTCCGTAACTGGGTTCATCTCTGAAAACAGGAAGCCAAAAATTTATAATGATTGTGTTCAACAATTTGTTTGGGAAGGTGACAAATACCTGAAACACATATGCAATGAGTAAAATTTAAGATGTTATTGGAAATAAAAAGAATACCTTGTGGCACAACTCTCAGCTTTTAATAGTTGCGAGGAGCTGAAATTTAGTCTTCTATCATCACAAAAGCCACAGTGCTACATAATTTTAATGTAGGGTTTTTTTTCATTACAAGGAAGCTAGCTGTATCGCCCATTATTACGTTGGCTATCGCTTCCCTTCATAAGATCCTGTTTTCAGTTGCTTATACTTTTGTGAAACTTTAAACATTTGCACTGACGTGTCCCCTTGCAACTGTTAGCCTGTATTTAGAAAATTTTATCCAGCATAGCCATTTCCAGAAGACCAAGGGACACTGTTTTACTCATCATTAACTACTAACCTCTTTGAGGTGCACCACTCTGGACTCAGAATATTCTCAGTGTAGGGTTTTTTTCAGAGATTGGCATATGGATGCCCAAATTTTGGCAATTTGAAGAATTTGCAATCTGAAAACATGCAGATAGCTTTAGCTTGTGCTAGAGCAGAGGACTTGAATTTCAGCAGATTAAACTCTCTGAAAGTCTACAAGTTTCTCTATGGGTACTTAAAGGTAACCAGCAACTTTGTCAGATGCCAATACATTTCAACTCCCTCTGAACCCAACAAGCAAGTATAACTGATGCCATAAGCATTTTTCTTAACAGTTTACAACTGGAAAACTGAAAATGGAAAAGTGCACGTGAACAAAATCTCTTAACTGATGTTTTTTAACATTAAGACCACAAGCCTCTGAACTACTTCAAAGGAATTTATAAAGAAGCAATTGAGAAGTACAAGCTGTAGCCAGTAAACTTACATTGTAAGTGTAAAAACAGGGATCTGAAAACAAACAAACAAACAAACAAAAAAAATGGTGAAAACTGCTGGACCAGAAAGATACACTGTGATGATGAGAGAAATGCAGGAAGATAAAGGGGTATTTTAGGAGTGTGGTCACCCCAGAGAGAAAAAGATCCACTTGCTCTGCTTGAAATGATGACAGTTCACAATCTCGTCCTCCCAGTTCAATTGCCATAATCAATCTATATCTGCACTACAGAAGTGGATATGCACTTTCCAGTCTCAAGCAATGCTTGGGGAAAAAAAAGACAGCATATCAGCTTCTTCCACTATCTCTGCTTTTCAAAATACTAAGTCAAATGTCATGCTTTCTAACTGCTTATTCTCTCAACATGCTGCTTCAAGGAAACATTTCACCAGGATACCGTTTCAGATTGCCATTTGCATTTCAGTGCTGATTCCTTTTGCAAACTGCACTGAACTGCAGCATGGCTATGATCCTACAAATTGCAACCTTCCTGAACTGGAACTCATTCACCGAATAAAGTAAAATACAGACTGAGTGTCATCAGCAAGCTTCTGTTCTGTTCCACACGACTGGACTGCATGACTAGCAGCAAGACTTGCACTACAAACCTGGGAGGATTAACAGTAGAGAGAGATTTTCAGGGCAGGCAATATCTCTGGAAATCTGTGTTGAGCTCCTGCTTTGCCTAACTATGAAGAATATTGACATGACAGAGTGACTGAGTCTTAAAAAGAGGGCTGTCATTATCAAGCTTCCAATCCACTCCTCCTGTCTCACTGCCAATCATGTTGGGATAGACCAGTTGACAGAGAAAGTGATTCATAGAGTGGCTGACACCATTTAAAAGGTTTTTCTCCACCTTACAAGTGATGGATATGGGAGGTTGCAGCAGGAGGTTTGCCTGCACCATCTGTGTCACAACTGCCAGTGAGACATATCCTGTCTTTTGTCCTGCCAGCTTCTAGCCTCTTACAGCTCTACATCGATACTAACTGCAATTTTTCTATTGCACTTCAGGCTCTTGTGAATCACTATGGACATTTTATTGCCATTTGCCAGCATGGAAGGATGTATACTGCCAAGACTTCCCCTCCAGTTCTTGCCTGGACAAAGCCATGCAAGATGACAAGTATATTTCTGGTGCTGATCCTTCTGAAATGAACTGGTCTCTGTTGTACTTTGGAAACATTGGCTCCCTGGCCTAAATGCACATCTTGACAAGCCTGGCTACCCGCTGAATCTCTCCGGTCATCTCCTGAGCAGTGGTGGTGGTACATCAGCAAGCCAGAGCAGTCTCTCTCAGGTGCCAAGCTCATTACCACCCTGTTCCCCTCCTGCACATTCATTAAAGCAGCAGGGTAGAAAGCCTGGGGGACAAACAGAAATGGTCCCACAGTCACAGCTAGTGCCTGTGCCTCAACTCCTCACTTCGAAGAGAAGCAAGGCCAAATCTGAAGCAGATTATTTCTTCAAGATAGCTTTCTGCATTACATCATTTGTTTGCTGCATTAGAAAGCAAGGAAGTATTTTATAGATAATTTCTTAATCCCAGTCTCAGCTTTCTGTACCTTTCCTGCTGTGCAAAAGCAACTCTTCTCCCCCAGCCCCGGCTCCATATTGCAACCAACCCACAACCCTCCCATGAGGCCTCTTTCTCATAACATCCCCAACTCCACAAATCTCTGCTCTGCCACTAAAGCTTTGAAAACTTGTCTGCTGAATGAAAGGATAATGTAAGGTTTTATTAACAATGAATAACTGTGGAAAACCACAAAAACATACTTAACAGGAAACATTTTTTTTTTAAACTGTTTTCAGGTACAGTAAGAGGAATTGTGTTAGATACAAGGATCACTGCTGTGACGTGTCCCAGCAGGAACACTGCTTCAGGCATGTATTCCCCATGGGCCTTTCTAATGCGAAGATGCAGGGAGAGATGAGCTATGAATGAAAAGGCTGTAACACCTGGGTGCATGGATTTGAATAAGCTGGAGATACAAGGGGAGCTGGGGGCTTCTGCTGAGCTCCTGTGGTGACTTGCACTGCTGCTCCTGCAGCCCCTCTGACTGACTGCTGGCACACGCTTCTTCTAAGTAAATACAGTGATACAAGGTAGTGCATTACCTCTACCTTGGCTTGCACTGCCTCTCCACGGATGTGTGTGTTTATTATTCCGCTGCCACTGAAACCTCCTAAAAAGACTGTGCTGTGGTGGTGGTGCCATGGCGAGCATGGCTCCCACCACACGCCTTAGCCTGCCTGGGAGACAGGTTGTGCAAAAGGAATAACGAGGCACAACCCACCGCGTACAGGCACTTGAAAGGAAAAGGAGCTTCTTGGTTCCAGCTGACCCTGGCTCTATTGCACATTTTCCTAACCCTTAGGTAATCTGTGAGCCAGGGAGACCTACACAGTCCCACACCGACTGCTCTAAGGCCTCCTCGCCCATAACCATTGCTTCATCCCCTTCCTTACGAAGAGCTTCATGACCTTTGCACAGAAAGAAGGCACACACCAAGAATCCTTGCTGCACTGAGGTTTTCATCCAGGTCCCTGATACTGTCCTGCTTATAAGCCAGCCTCCGCCGTGGCTCTTCCCTATACAGACATTCATACTAATGCATTCATGCCTGCTGTCGAGATGTAAGAACTGCTGCCTTGCAGAGGCTCATGCTTCCTCAGCATGAAGTTCCCAACGAAGTGGGCTCTGGTTGAAGACAATCAGCAGTGCCATACTACCGTCAGGCTGCTGGATGCAGGGGCAGCTGGACAGCAGCAAAGAAAAGTCTGAATTTAATGGACATCTAAGAGAAAAATAAAGTACAGGAGCTCCAGCCTTCTCATAAAGATATCAGATATGATGTATCCATCCTCATGGATGTGTAGGGGTTATGAGTGAGGACCATTCAGAGTAGAAAGGCAAGATGCAACTAGCAAAAAGGTCTGTGGCCGAGTAAGCCATTAATTAAAAAAAAAAAAAAGAAGAAGAAAAAAAACCAAGTGAAAACACAGTTCCTGATCCTGACAAAGTGAACCTCTTCCATTTCTTTACAGCAGCTTTAATCCATCAGAACTACTTCATACATGAACACATGGAAAATATGGTGGCTGCATGATGTAATGTTATATCAAGCTCTCTCTTGGAAAATCCCTGGATTTATCATTTCACAGAGTTATGACTCAAGTCATATTGGGATCAGTTTATTTGCTGTTTAGCACCCTGCATAGGTTGTAGGCTATGGGAGTTTCTCCTATCTACCGGATCAGTGGTAAGGAACAGGATATTGCACTGTACACGCAAACTGCCTCAGGCATAGCTGTGCTGTAAATCACTGGCAGGTAAGAGAGGCATCACTTCATGGGATTTACACAAATCCATCAAAATCTAAACTGGTGACTTAATGGTACAGAAAGCATCACGATTGTTTATACTGCTATAAGCACGCATTTCTAGCTAAGAAATATTACTGATGCATGTGTTTGCCTGCACAGTACATTCCTTTGAACAATCTATAGCTATATAAATCTGTATATCAATTATGGTGTTATTTGGCTTTTATATATTTGTATAAATCTAGTTCCTGTTTTTAAATTCACAGTCATCAATGAAACAAAAGTTCACATCACAGGCTAATGTGTGAAGACTTTTCCTGTGTTAGGACTGGTATCAAATACAACTTACACTCAAAGGCTTATGAAATCTACAGGGTATTTCATAGAATCATAGCATAGTTTGGGTTGGAAGGGACCTCTAAAGGTCATCTAGTCCAACCCCCCTGCCGTGGGCAGGGACATCCCCAACTAGATCAGGTTGCTCAGAGCCCCGTCCAACCTGACCTTGAAGGTTTCCAGGGATGGGGCATCCACCACCTCTCTGGGCAACCTGTGCCAGTGCTTCACCACCCTCAGTGTAAAAAATCTCTTCCTTATACCTAGTCTGAATCTACCTTCTTTCAGTTTAAAGCCATTCCCCCTTGCCCTGTCGCAACAGGCCCTGCTAAAACGTCTGCTGCCATCTTCTTTATAAGCCCCCTTTAAGTACCAACAGGCTGCAATAAGGTCTCCCTGAAGCCTTCTCTTCTCCAGGCTGAACAACCCCAATTCTCTCAGCCTTTCTTCATGGGAGAGGTGTTCCATTCCCTGATCATTTTCGTGGCCCTCTTCTGGACCCACTCCAACAGGTCTGTGTCTTTCTTATGCTGCGGGCTCCAGAGCTGGACGCAGTACTCCAGGTGGGGTCTCACCAGAGCAGAGTAGAGGGGCAGAATCACCTCCCTCGACCTGCTGGCCACGCTGCTTTTGATGCAGCCCAGGATACGAGTGGCCTTCTGGGCTGCGAGCGCACATTGTTGGCTCACGTCCAGCTTTTCATCCACCAGTCCCCCCAAGTCCTTCTCAGGCAGAGGGAAATTAATACTCAACATCCTTACAGCAAATATTTAACACCTCATCACCTTTGGCTCATTTGGTTACCACAGCATTTTAAATGCATATCCATTCAGTGAAATCATTCTCAGTTGTAGCTATCAGGGATAAAAAATTAGGATCGGTCCAAGAAACAAGATCCTCAGGCACATACACCGAATAAAACCAACAGAGAAATTTACCCGAAAACCTGCACTGAAACTTCAAGAAAGACTTTCAGGCAATCCAAAGTGCTGCATGGACAAGAAAGAAAAGCATTCATAAATTCTTTCCTTAGATCTATAAAGGTAGTTCCTTGTGAAATTATTGAGAGATACAAAGACATTCAAGATTCAGGCACTAAGAGATACTACAGTTTGTTGAATAGAGGCTAATATATAACATATAATTCATCACTATTTTGCTTAAATTTACCCATGCAAAACACCCACAGGATCAGGTTCTCCCACATACAAAAATGTATAGCTAGGTAAGATGTTTCTCATCAACCAAAACCAAAAAGATCTAATTCAGGGTTCACGCTCAAACCCACTTTCCTCACCCTTTCACACACACAAAAAGCCAACAACCAACCAAAAAATTCCCTTGTCATACCAGACCCCAGAAACCATAGAGACTTCTGTGCTGTAGTGTCTGTGAGCGTAAGAAAGATCAAAAATAAAATTATACAACCCCCCCAAAAAACCCCCAAACAACCCCTCCCCAACAATATTGTCTATAGCTATTGTAACTACTCTTGTTTTTTCTCTACCCCTACTTCTCAGCCTGCTCACGGTTCTGGGTTTCATTCGATTTGATGTAAAGTACGTAAGATGAGGAATGAAAATCACTGAATGACTGTTAAAAGATACAAAGTATGTTCAAATAGAGTATCAGACTTCACTGTGGACTTACAGCTCCCATGTCCTTAAAAGTCAGATCTGTAATATTATTTTAAACTAGAAACAAGATCAAGCCAAAAATCCCACTTTCAGAATTCCATTTTATTTCTTTCCTTTAGTCTTTAAAAAAAAAAACAACTTGGTAATACAGTAAACCAGTCTGGAGAGGTTTTATCATTTGTTAATATAAATAGCTTTCATCTTCTCTGAATAAAGAAATAACCTACAATGTTACTGCTTACCTATCAAAATATACTATCATTTCCTCCAGGTTAGCCTAGAACATCATAAGCTACTGCATCGCTTTAAGGACTAAATAATGAAGTTGCACCAAAAGGCAGAGCTATTATTTTTATACGATCCTATGAACACGATCAGCTCAAGAAGTTTCCTCGTTGTGGTTGCCATCTTACATAGTAACTGCATTTTCCTGTGAGGCACTGTCGAGCAAGGGGGACAACAAGCAGAGCAGCCCCACTCCACCTGTGCCACCCAACGTAAGGAACAGTATGAACAGCCAGAGAAATATCTATGTGTTTGAAGCTGAACATCATCTTCCCTCCCTTAGTTTACCTTCAAACAGTCCTTACAGATTCACGCTATGCTCAAGTCAACTCCATCTACATGCATCACTTACTAAGTCTCACTTCTCCCAAAGTGGTAGATGAGTCAGGGAAATTTCCTTTTCTCTTTTAAAACCCTCCAGAGGCGTTGAGGGGCTGATGATGGAAAGGGTACACAGCTCAGTGCAGTCAAGCACACCTCACACCTAGGTAAGGAATACTTATTTTTCCCAAATACATCATACTGTAACACAGGATGATGCAATGCAGCATCAGGGTTAGAGTGATTAAAAGGGAAAGGCAACACTGGAAAAGTGAACTGGTTAGCAATCTAAATGCAACAACAGGGATCCCTTACTGGTCAAATATTTGTTCATAATAAGCCAAGGATTTGCATTTATGTCAGAGGAAGAAGGAAGCCAAGAGGCTGAACTACAGCTTTCCTTTGAAGCGACACTAGTCTCCCTACATCTTCTTAACAGAAACAAGATGACAAATGACTCACTTCATAACAGAGCATTTCTTTACCCCTCTTTTACCCGGAGATTTAAGAATGCCCGATTGAACTGGATCAATTAAATTAAATTTCAATACAATGAAATTGTATTCATCAACAATGCCTTATTATTTTTATTGTGAATTTTTTATTGCGAGTTACCAGAGAATCTGATTACTTTGAAATTTAGTATTTCAGCTAGTTTAAATGATAGCAAACCAAAGCAGAAGAATAATCTAGGTATCTGTTCAGGAAAAAAAAAAATTAAATTTGGCATTCAAACATGTAGCAAATTGACATGGTGGGAGATTTAAATTAGAAAAAGTCAAACAAAAAGACATTATGTTAAAAAAAGACAACATTGAAAAAATAGAAGAACTTTTATCAGAGAATATGGTGGATTGTTATTCACTTGAAGCCTTTAAATTAGGACTGGATATATTTAAAAGGCATATTCTTATTCAACCAGAAAACATAGGTCTGATGTGACAGGATGTGACAGCATGATATTTTTTGACTAGTAATATGTCTGAGATCTCTAGATGTTCACAGTGGTCCAATTGGGCTTTAAAAATCTACAACTCTATAAAATATGGCATATAATCTGCCCTTCCCTTCCCCCTCTCAATGAAAAGGGTACAGGAGGATCCTTCTCAAAAACTGGGAAGTATTTCTGTAGTCCATCCTTCCTTCTGTTGAAGAATTTTCTCCCACATTGCCTCTTTCCCATTGATAAAGGCACCCCTTCATAGTCAACTGCTTTATAAACAGAAAACTGGCTTGGAACATGTAATAAGCTACTACCTCCATTTTCCTTTCAATATTATTTCTAGAATTATTTCTTTTAGTGTCTTTACATCCCAAGTAAGATATTGAAAAAAATTTCACAGAACCCTGGAGTGCCTGGAGCAAGAAGCAGGAAAGGTACTAATCGTAGTCCCATTCATCACGTCTTAGTCCTACTTATGGTGACGATCCTTGCTCCAAACAGCATCCCACAATTTTTATGTTACATCTGGTCTATATAATTTACATCTGCTTTAGTCTCATCCTTGTTAACATACTTGAAATGACGCATCAACCAAGATGATGCTGAAAAAGCTGAGGTTCTGCCAATGCATTGCATCTACTTGTAATCAGTGATTTCATACATACATACATACATGTAACATAGGAAATGCAACAAAGACATGCACCGAGGAACCCATCAGCAGTAGACTACACTTTCCTTTAGCCACTCAGTTTAAAATAGTCCTAAAACCTTTAGAAAAGTCTCATTTTTGAGACAGGGAGATTCTGTCGGTTACTTAAGTCTGCATTAGTGGGCTGTCATGGCACCTCCATGTTCACAAGCACAAGCTCTTGCAAAATCGGCTTTACCAACATTTTGCACTATTCACCACAGAAACGACAAGTAATGATCAGCTGGTTCTCACTGTATGCAGAGGACCCCAACCACCACCGTTAAATCACCGTAAATCTCTTTACAGTGGCATTGCAAGGGAAGACAGTGACACAACAGATTCACCAGAGCACAGTACCTGATCAGTAGCGGGAATTGACTCCCATCTACGCTTCAGCAAGTACAGAGATTTCCGGCTCATGATTTTGAATCTGCTCTAGAGGTTTTTCCACACTCGAGAAAAAGGCTTCTCCCAAACCAGTGTCAAGAACCTTATTTCTGACTCCTGTTCTTCATTGCTGTAGACGGCAGAGCTCCCTGATGTACACAAGTTTTTGCAAGCTGCAAGGTTCAGACCGGTTACACCGAAGCTTCTCCCGTTTCTCTAAAGCATCCGTTTCCTTATAGTGCCACGACAAAGGGAATCGGGCGAGCTAGTGAAAAGCCTAGCTTTCACTGACGAATTACCTCACAAAAGCATGAAGTAGGTAGACAACACCAGACGCACTCAATCTGAAAATAGCTGTTGCTTAGGAACTGGAGGGGTAAAATGCAGCACCTCAGATATATAATTGAGAGCTTTTATATTTAAAGAGAATTAAAAACACTGGACCTCTGCATTTCTCTCCCATTTATCATCATTTTATAATGCTGGAGGAACGATTGCTCGATTCCACTGACTCCTGGGGCTATGCCTACATCTTCAGCAAGCCAAACAAGTCTTGATGACAGAGCAACAAATAACTCCCACACATTGAAGGTCCCTCGTAAAAACGCGTACACGAAGTGTGTCGTGGCTACCACCTGAAATATCTTAGAAGTAGCAAGTATTATGTTTTAGTAGAATAATTAAAATACAGTTTGCATATTTTTTCTGCAGAGGGATAATATGCCAAGGATGAATTCTGCTCGTCACGTTTTCTTGTAGCATGTATTGATATTAGAAATGGGTATGAATGTTTACCCCTCACATGAGTGAGCTGATGTGGTTTAACAGACTGCACGTGTATATTTGAGAGAGAGAGATTTCTTTAGGTGGGTTAAACATTCCTAAACATTTAGGAATTTCTTCAACTTGGGACTCAATTTCGAAGTTTCATGCCTAAATCCTAACCTGTATCAATTTTAAAAATTAAGCATGGAACATAATGAAATTCACTTTGCACTTTCTGCATGATTTCAAATCCAGCGAGTAAGTTCTCTGCATGAAGCATTTACAGCAGGAAGTGTTATCTTCAGAGATCAAAAAAAGAAGGGGGAAAAAAAAAAGAAGTAGGTAGCCAGGAACTCATTGCTCTTTGTAAGGCAACCTATAATTCACTCTAATTACAGCAGCCTTAATAGTGTAATTATTCTAAAAGAAAAGGAATCCTACAACATACACACATACATATACATATGTGTAATCTATAAAGAAGTGAATGCAGTGTTGGTGTGGAAGCCAGGAGCAAGTTAAATATTGTAAAGACAGCTTTTTACTTGTCCCATTTACATTCTATTGAATTGCAGATGCTTATCAGGAGACAAACTCCTGCAAACAGAAATTCCCATAAGCCTCAGAGTATTTCATTTGACATCCATCTCTACCTGTAACTACATCACTTCGCATTTAACTCCCACGTGCAGAAAAGGAACGTATTTTCCAAGTGGGTCATTAAGAAGTATGACATGCACTGTAGTAGTTTCCTCTCATGTTTCAGCACACACCATAGAAAACCTACTAGTGCTTTAAAAAAATCCTAACAGAATTAGAGTTTTGTTTAATGAGTCTTGGTAGAATAATTTTATGAGTTTATATGTGGATTTTAGTTTTATATTATGGTAAACCAGTGGTTCCACTTCCCTTTCTCGCAAGTGACATTGCTAACATTCACACACACAGCTGGCTTCCTAAGATCTATCTTCCCACTTTCTTCACTTTACTCCGGAAGAATTAAAAGATCATGGAAGACTCCCAATAACATAAGCCTAAACCCCTTCCTCCTCTCTCGCTGCTTGCCCGAGCAGCGCAGGCTACCGCTGGCCAGGAAAGACCTCTCCCCCCAAGTCCCATTTCTCTGCTGGAGGAAAGCCCCACAGACCTAGGGAAACACCATAAGCAACCCTGGGGCAGATCCTGCGGGCAATTGCCAGTCCATCTTTAAACACCTGATGCGTTAGATTTGAAGTAGAAGTATACCTAACAGACTACTCATCTTAATTTTTAAGCAAGGTCTTGTTTAACAAAGGGTACATTTATTAAGGACACAAATTGGCAGCAATACAACGGAATCACAAAATGATAAAACAGGTCTTTTATATTACATGCAAAAATCGGAACCTCCTAAATTTCTCCTAACCTTTCAAGGAACTGGTTAAATTAGGTTTAACACTATTCCTATCAAAGACAGTTTTCAGAGCCATGTGAAAGAGAGAGTCTGAGGCTACAGTGGAATAACTGAGGCTTATTTTCTTCCCCCCAGTGAAACTTTTCTTCCTTGTTTCTTGTGACTGGGCACTAGGATACCAAACGGTAATCAGAGAGCTTGGGTCATTTTCTTTTCCCACCCTATTCAAGATCCTTTAACATCTCTGTGGTACATATTGATTGTTAGTTTTACAAGGTTCTTCCAAGATTTATAACAAGTAGCTTCCTAAAAGCTTTGCAGAACACCTATACACAGCACAAACGAAATAAAGAGTGCTTTTAGGATGAAATTGATTGAAACTATGCACTTCTTTTCAGATGGATTTAGAAGGAAACACCTCACTGCTCTGTCAAGGAAACCCTACGTATGGAGACTTTGTCCTGTTTTGAAGGAACGCACTCTCAGGGGTGAAGTATTTTTGCTTATTTTGTTAAAAAAAAAATTAAAAGACATTCTGCCTAAGAAAAAAAATAATCAGCAGGAGTCTTCTACATGAAAATCTGATACAGAGTTTTCTAGAAGAATGTTTTTAACAATTCAACAATAGCCTTCAGGAAAGGTTCAAACGACTGCAGGCTGACCTGCAGAGAATTCCACTGAACTTCTCCTCACACCCTTTTTTTTTAAATATGACATGGTGGTGGAGTACCTAAAATATCACACAAGGAAGGAACAAAACCATTCTCAGAAAGATAGAGAAAATTTTAAAATTTAGAGTTATCTTCTCACAATTATCTCCTTCCCAGCCTCTACTGAAACCCAGAGAACTTCATCTATATGTTTAGTAACTAGTTATCTCATTGTGCCCAAGTACAACCTTCCCAAACAGTACCCAAGAAATGGTTTTACTTGCACTCCATATAGATGGGCCTCTGCAGCAACTGAGTTAATGCCCACGAGACCTCTTCCTCTGAAATTAGGCCATGCCATGCAAGCCCTCCTTAGTCTCAGGAAGGGGTGAAAGAGAGAAACCAGGCAATACATTAATTTCTCTGGAACCCTCCTTGGAAGAAACCATAGCCTCATGAGAACAAATAATTAAAAAATTCTTTGGGAACCATTTCATCCTGTGAGTTCACGTTTTCAGAAAACTCAAAAGGGATCTATTAAACAGCCCAAGTCCAACTTCTTGCCACAAGATACATTTTTCATAGTCAACTCGATCCGTCTTACCTCTTAATTTAAAATCTATTGGACCAGATTGATACCACTTACCTTCCACCTAAATCCCTTTCTCTAACGTTTCTTATCGACTAGCTGTAAACCTTCAAAAATGTCTCACCAACAACAAAAAATCCTTCAAGCATGGAGGCACATAGCCAACAGGATGTATCAGGCATGAGGACTTAGACAGGACTTAGGCCTCTACCTCTGATGCAACACCAGCGCAGACTTCATATGCACTCCAGTCAGCAGTCTCTAAATATTTCACTGCCATAGGCAAAGCATTAGGACTGTAGGGCATGGTTCAGAGCATACAAAAGACTACCCATATTTTCATATGCATACAAAAATTAGATGAAGATTTGCAATAATGCTAGAAAAGTCTAAGAAGTCTAAGTCACCTTAAGAGTCCTTCAAGTGACTGCCTTCCTCTCAACAGTAGTTTAGAGGAGTCCAATTTACCTTCCACTCTTTGGACCAGAAGAACACGTGATCAACTAGCACATCAGATGAGGCAGGAGTGATTACATACTGAACAGGTCTCACCTTACTGGATAGGATTTCCCAGATTTCTGAAATTCCTGAGTTACCACTGAAAACTAGCTTGCTTTCTGGTTTTTTTAGCTTTTTTAAATGACAGACTGTCACCTGAAAAAATCAGGTCTGCAACCCATCTTAAACTGTTGAATGAAATACTGAATTTCCTGCAAATTTCAAGATGGTTTTGAAATGAGATGCAAGACAGAAGCTTAGAAAACTTCAGAAAAAAAATGTAGAATTCTGCAACAGTAAGGGCAAAAAAGCAAACTTAGTAAATGAATCTTGCATTAAAAATAGAAAATCTTGTCTATTAAAAGTAGCAGCTTCCTGATTAACATATGATATTTTCTCATTAAAAAGGCAGGTACTCCAGTGATTTTTGCAAGGGGCATTACGAAGGTTAGGCTAGGAACTACCCTACTGAGATTAAGGTTGCAAACATGTAGCTCCACAGCAGCAGAGCCTGTTTATTATAGGTTTAGACATAGATGTTCATATTCATATAAAAATCCTTCACCTGAATGAAAAGCAATTCCAAAATACTGGAGCCCTAACTATGTACTTATACAATTTCAATACCAGATGGGAGAGACTGCTTTACCCAAGCAGGAAAATTCTTAAACATCAATATTGGTAACAATGTCTCCTTTGCAGCAACTGTAATTGTACAGATAATTTAAAAATGTATGAGCATGATACCATTAACACTACTAGCATAACTTCCTTTCAATGATGTGTCAAGAGCAAACCAATAGCTACACAGGGCTTTCCTGCACCTCCCCACACAGTTCTAACACTGCTAATCCTTTTATTATTGAACAAGGTGAGAGGGCCATCCAAGTTTTACAAGTTTGTCAGGTTTAAAAAAAAAAACCACCACAAAACATACACACATTATTTGAAATGGCATTCCTTTGATATCCTGATGGACACAGCTGAGTAAGAAATGCTTTCTCAGTACATCTAATCCATCTTTCTGCTACTGAAAGAAACTTTCTGTTGCAAGACTCAGCTCTGTCTGGATCAACTGTTTGGATTACAGCTCAAAAATTATATTAATGAAAGCTGTCACGGTTTTATGCTTTTTTCCATTGATTCAATCCTGCAGTTATTAACAAAATGAACAACTTTGCCAATCTCAGATGGAAAACTTGCTTGAATACCTCAAACTTACAAAAAGCCAAAACCAAACACAAAATACTGAGCAACTGACCTGTGAGCCTCTGGGTCCCCGTTTGTGATCCCATTCAGAATGCCCCATGAGCTGAAAAACAAAGAAAAGCACAGGTAGGTGAGAAATTGCACTCATTAGCTTTAATTGAAACATTCACGCTTTTATATCCATTACACATTTGCTTTGAAAAAACAGGTTTGCTTTTACAATTTATTTCACACAGCTTTTAGCTTCATAATGAGAGTGAGAAGACTTGGGAGTTGTTACTATAACTTTGTACCTTTACATTCAGAGCCAAAACACATCTAGCATTACAACACTGCTCATGCCAATAAAATTCCCACTGCCACAGATCCAGCTTTAGCCGAATGTTTAATACTGATCTGGCAAAAGGAGAGCTGATACATCAACAAGGAGATTACCAAAACCAGGGGACATTTGATTAAATAGCAATGCACGGTCTATACCAGGCATGAAAGTTAGTGACAGCTTTAATTCTGTCTCACCACTGAATTATTCTCAATGTAATAAAAAAGTAGAGGTACACCCTCCAAAGGAAAACAGGCTGGGGTCATTACATTGCAGAGGAAAGCAAAGAGAGAGAGAGTTTAGAAATGATGCGTTCTTGTGGAAATTAAGATTTGTGATGGTATACAGCTTCTCAAGTTGAAGAGAAGGCAAGCATTAATTATAGCCCAAATTCAGCTGTCAAATCTTCTGTGCAACCCTACAGGAGACTGTGTTGTGAGTCAAGTGGTCAGACATTGGATGGTGCAGATGGACTCCAGAAAAGATAATTTGTCTTCTCCCATCTTTTTTCTACTGTACTTCATAACTGTATACTAACACAGGCACTCACTTTCTTTAAGCAACACACGATTTGCACACAGCAGTTCTTTCCATGTATATCATGGTGGGGGACAAAAAAAGAGGAGAGAGAATACCCAGCAGGCTTTATTACTGCTTTATGTATCCGAAGATTATGGGCAAACATGAACTGCTGACAATAAAGCTATCCTCACACCTGCCTAAAAAAGCCTGGAAAGCACCAGGGAGTGCCCAGGCATGGCTCTGGTGGAGCCCGAGCTGTGAAGCACACAAGGCGGCTGCCGCTGCTAATCCTGCCTCTGAGTGCTTGGCCGGTGCGTGTTCCAGCCTGGGAGCTGGCTTTTTTTTTACAGCTACTCAGGGATCTCTTCTGGGTAATGCTTTTTCTTACTCATACGAGCATAACTTAATGCAAATATAAAAACATGTGAATGAAAGACAGGAGGGTTAATGTAACATGTAATGACTTACAGCTACGAACATTTTCTTGCTCTTTTTTCCTCAACATTCTTTCCCAAAGGAAATGCCTTCTCCCAGGTCAGAGGTAGGCAACAAGATTTACAACCTATGCTTATTGCAGAACATGCTTTTGAAACACTCATCCCAGGAAAAGAGATTAAAACTACTTTGAAAAATGAGGAAAGCCACATACATCTCATATGAAATCTTTATCTTCTCCATCAACTGTTCCTACTTATCCTTTCCTTCTCCAAGGGCCCCTTCATTTCTTTAAGTTATTACTTACGATTACCTACCCCCATAACTGGAGACAAACTGCACTGCAGACAGGCATCAAAGATCAGAAATGTCACACCATTTTTCTACCTGATACAGCCTCACGACTGACCCCCTCGTTTTACTGTAATTATTTCCTTTTTCTTATAGTGTTGGTGGAAACACTGGCTGTGCCAGGTTTCCCTGTTTGTTTCTCCATACTGTTATGTTTGCTCATTACTGTATGAAGCCCAGCTTTGATGTTTATGAAAGCTGGCCTCTCAGTAAATAACCAGCATGCAAAAACTACCAAGAGATGCATCTACCAAAGGTTATGTGCTTCATAGAACCTCTGCCAAAACCCTCATACCTGTGCTTCCTCCCTGGCTCCTGCCACTCCGGACCAAGAAAACCTCTTCAGTTTTAACTCCTCAGCCCCTATGCCTTGTGGGGAAGTGGTGCCTGCTTTCTTAATTTACTTGGCTAAAGAAAAATTAATTTAGCATGAGTCTGACCACCTGCGATTCCCAGCATGATAAGGGATATCTTCACCTACAACTTCCTACCAGTGAAATTAGCACAAAAAATATGCCTGTTATCTCACAGTTAAGAAAAAAGGATTAATGTTACAGGCCTGGCTATGGTTACTGTGGTTCTCCAGGCTCTATAGATATTTGGCAGCACATACCACACCCTCAAAACCAAGCGTAGCATGAGATCCCACTGCCAGCTTTTTCATGCTCCCACCCTCGCTGAATCCATAGTTTACCGAAAAGCAAAGGGTTGCTTTACTATTGCCACCAAAAATAAGCAATGCAGTTAAGAGTCACGCTTGGAGTTATTGTTCCCATTAGAGGAGGTACACTGAATGTGGGATGCTCCCAGTCCAGCCAGTCCCAGGAAACCAGACTGACGTGTGCCGGGGTGGCTACTTGTGATCACCACCAATCCTCAAGCCCAAATCAAGTCCTCTTAAACATTCATTCTTCTTCAGGCATGGTTTGACCACCCCATTCCCAAGTTACTGCCTGGTGCTCTACATCTCCACACAGAGTTTTTCAGGCCCCGGAGTGCTCTCCTGTGCTTCCCCAGCCCCATAGCCAGCCCCTGCTCTGCTCCGCTGCTCCTCCTCCTCCACAGCTTGCAGGTGCCTTTTGGCCCAGGTCCCCCATCTCTGGCCCCGCTCCTCTACCAGGTGTGGGCAATCCTGGGGTGCTCCACAGACTGGATGTTGCAGCAGCAGCTAACGTTACAGTGAAAAATGAGTCCGAAGGCTGTAACAACTTGTTCTTGCTCCATTTCTCAGCATCTAACTATCAAAATCACTTATGGAAGAGAGGCCAAAGTCACCAATGAAGCAACCAGTCATAAATGCATTGGAACCAACAAAGTGACCCCTTGCTTATTCTGGCACCGTTTTATTAGCAAACTGCTAACTCCTCATAGCAAATTACATAACCCACATTTCATTTAATTTCTCTACAAACGTGCCTTTGTGGAATCAGCCGTGTTTGTATTTTTGCTGATAGATCCATTGCCCCTAGAGTAAAAGAATTTCAACACCATTGCTCTCTCTTTGTATGTCACATACTATGCCAGGATGCTCTACCGAGTTAAACCTGTCGTTATCACCTGGTAAAACAGTGAGCATGAGAAAGCAAAGGAAGAGTTCTAGGATGGTAAGAGACCTTGCCAATTCTAGGCAGTTTTCAAGCATGGTAGTAAAATGCATGATCCTATGAAGCCAACCTTTTCTTCCCATTTTTATAACCTACCAAATCTTACTTGGCTTTAAAATGTATTTCTTCCTCACGATCTAGAAAACAGTTTTCATCTCATGCTAGAATGTTCTTGGCATATCTGCAATTATCCATAGTAACAAAGGAGTGAAGGAGGAAAAAATGAAATAAAAAGTATATCACACTTACAAAAGGGCCTCAAGCTTTAAGACAGAAGACAGAAAACAAAACAATTAAACAGGTAGAGCAGTTGTAACAAATCTCTGCCAGGCCAACGTCCTACAGAGGGATGATTGCCTCGGTATGACACCCTTTAGCTCAAGAAGCCACGACGTGCTAGATTACTGCCGAACCTGGAAAAGATTTTCTTTGAATGGACAAAGAGTAAGTGCTGGAGTACGATATGCAGAAAAGGAGGAAAGCAAGTATGCCCAACCTATCGTGCTAATTGGAAATCACAATTTCCACAAGCTTTATAGAAATCAAAAGATGAAGAAAATAGTATTAAAAAAAACCCAAACAACCACAAACATGCAGAAACATAGAGTGTGCATAAATCCACTTGAGTCTGAGTCAACCTTCTGAAATAAGAAAAAAAAAATATATTGTTTAATTGGTGCATGCATGAAAACAGAGATACAGACACAAAAATGCATTTGGAAGTAGAGGGATTTATGTTTATCACTAACTGAAGGGTTAGTGATAAACAGACCCCACCACCTCCTCTAAAAATTACTATGAATCAATTTGTTCCAGAGTGATGGTGAACAGCCTCACACCATCCAACTACTTTTCTTTATCATTCTTACCGACCAGGCTGCTGAGGCTGAGCGTACCAGCAGCAGCAAAGGAGAGATAAAACCAAAATCAAACTCCCACATGGCTTATACGCGTGCAGTCTCTCTCAGAAGGAAAGTATCTACTTTACATTTCATCTAAAACTGTCCTGGAAACCCAGCTCTGACAGTTTTAACACCATGAAGGCAGCTTTCAGCAACAAGAACAACTCTTGCAAGTTCAAGAATGCACAAAAACATGGGCTTCGCTAAAGTCAGCTGGCTCGCTCTACCCTACTAATTGACTATCAGGTCTCCAGGGAAAACAGCCTCCCCCAGCCCAGCTGAGTGTGAGGACTGTGCATGGAAGAGGAGGCAGGAATGGAGAAGACCCTAATACCAAAACCACAGTCACAGAGAGAAAAAGAGAAGTGAAACGGGGCTAGCTCGCTCTGAACACGTAGGGTGGTAGCCAGTGCTCT
>NW_008825614.1:5366017-5382932 GCF_000699105.1 Pygoscelis adeliae
TAGGCCTCGTGGTTGTAAAACCAAATTTTAGATGTAAACCAAATGTTCACTAATGCAATGATACCTGCAAAGGAGCAAGGAATGGTGTAAGGGACTGTCTGCATTAGATATCTGAGATACCCATACCAAAGTAGAACAAAGAAATTTAAAAATTAGCATCCTCAGCTCTCAACTCTCTAAATGCAGTTCTTCTCCTATTTGGTGATTTAATTAAAGCCCCAGCATATGATTACATAATAATCTCAACTTTCATTAAAATTCATAAACCATCATTCTAAGCCTCCCTAGTATTAGAGAACTGCAGGAAAATGCGATCCACACATACCGTAAAAGTTTGAAATAAATAAAAAGACAGAAAGTAAAGAATGACAATTCAAACCTTTTAAGCTGTTTCTAGGTCTTGTTTTTCCCTTAAATCATCTTTTCTGGCCTAGGTTTTTGAATTTGGCACCCTTGAACCAGCCAGCAATACTGCTAACTATGCCAAGGCTGAACACACCCCCCCCCCCCCCCCCCCCCCCAAAAAAACAACCAACCCAATAAACAACTCACAGAAATAGAAAAGGCATAATCTTATTATAAGGACCTCCACAACTGGGCACAAGTGGGAAAACCCCCCAACATTTAGAATATGAGCAGTCTCATGTATATTCTTGGGGAAGGAGTCCTCAGTAGCAGAATGCAACAGCATTTTGAAACCACGGGGGTTTTTTATCTAAGCAAATATAACACTCAGCACAGTTTCATTAGAGGGAACGAGCAGATCTTTTCAGGGTAAGTACTTAAGAGGACCAATGAAGCAGTTATACTTAGTGTTTAATAAAAGACTTTAAATCAATTCAGAGCCTATTCTAATTCTATCCAGATTATAGTCTAGTACTCTGGAATTTTATTTAGATATATTATTTACGCATACACAACGCTTTTACAGTTATAAAAATAATTAGATGGTGATGACAAAGGTGAGCTAAATCAGCCATAACTCACCAAAGCTAGTAAATGGGATTCAAATAGACTGAAGCAGGATCACATAATCCAAATGCATGTGTCTGGACCTTGCCCCAACTCACTGGCTTCTTCCCTCGGACTTTAAAGATTTCAGACCGTTGCTGGACACTGTGTTTCCATTACAGTGAGCATAAGAGAGCCCTGCTCTCCTCTAGTGAATAAACAAAAGGTGAGCGCAAAGCAAAGCACAGGAATGCTAGAGAAATTGCTCTTCTGCCCCATCTGTGACTGGGAGCCAAACACTTAGCATCCAATATTCTTTGCTGAACTGGCTGTGATACATGAATAGGATACCCTGAGCTACCCCAAACAGCTGAGAACCTGTAAAAATGCCTTTTTGCCACTCCTGCAAGGGTTTAGAGCATTTAGTAGCAGGAAAAATTAATTACCAATGAGATTCTGAGAAGTTCTGGCTGGGTGGTAGCCAGCAGTTTTAAGAGTTGCTTATATTTGGGAATCAGTGTCCAGTAGAGCTAGATAGGAGCATCCAATCTGGCTGGCACCTGGTTTCAACCAAGCCAAAATAACAGAGCCTGTATTTAAACATGAGCATAACATCTTCCCTCTTTGGAAGAGATTTTGTTGAATGGGCATGTTGAGGATGTGGAACAGTGTCTCACTGTTGAGTTCTTTGACACTGCCTCCTTACAGCTTGTGCTGAATGGGGCACAGTATGATACATATTCTCTGACTGAATGGATATTAGCTATGCTTCAGTCAGGATCATATTTCCACCGGTAAAAAGAAACTGTTTGTTACCAGCATGTAGGCACAAAATGTTCCCGATAAATTTCTTTTTCAGTAACAAAAAAGCACAAATTATTTCCTTGATTACATATTAGAAGAAACATTTATTTTTACAAATATGCAGGAGGCAGGTCATACGGAAACTAACAGTGTTTTTTGCACATGCTATTTTGAGTAGGATTCCTTCTGTTCGATAGACTGTTCCCTGCACTTTCATGGTAATCAAGATAAACGAGGTGACTGACTGACTTAGGGAGTGCAGTTTTGGTGTGGACACCATCAGCAGGAGAAGCTAAGCAGGCTGTAGCTGCTGAGGTTCTGCACTGCCAGATCCTGATAACGTAATGGGGGAGAAACTGCATGGCTGCACTGACCACCTTCTCCATCAAATGGCACAGCTGCAGCTTGCCCTGCGGGCATCCAAAGTGTCAGAGATGTCTTCCTTGCTGTGCGGTGAGCGTGATCATACACAGGCACGTGTAGGCTATGACACACAGATAGCAAAGTGCTCCAATATTTGGAAAAACAATCCCTTTTCCACAACCACTCGCCAACTCCCAGGGTCAGCTTAAAGCACGAGATGTCAGAGCTGTGCTGTTCAGCCAGATATGTGAGCTGCACGCTCGCCCCATCGTGGCCTCTGGCTGTGCAATTAGTGGGGAGGAAACTCTCCACCCAAACACTCCCAACGTGTTGGAGCCCTGCAAATCATCAAGGTCAGCCCCCGTCCTGAGACTGGTTAAAAAACAAAACAAAAAACCCCCACCACAATAAACTAACTAAATGAATACATTGGGTGGGGGGTGGGGTGTGTGTGTAAGAGCCTTTCAGCCGCTTCCTAATCAAATAAGTTGTTTCAAAGGTTTGTGGGCTGCTGGACAACAGCTGGAAGCAGAGATAAGATTTTTAAACGGAGGCACAGGCAGAAACTTGAAACTTGGCATTGCTTTGAACTGGAGGCAGGGGCAGCGGTAGAACGATGGGTCTGGAGAGGAGCTGCAGTGAATGGCTTCCCTGCAGGATGAGCCCCGTGCAGTTAAGCCCTCTGAAGCTGGTACCCTGGTGAAGCTGGAAGCCCCAGAAGGAGCTGCCTCCTTGACCCCTACAGCCCTCTCACAGCCTGGCTGGCAGGTCAAGCAACGAACCACAGCGCCGCCAAAGGCTACAGGAAACAGGGGAAAAAACATATATATCAGGCAGATACTCTGTTGAGACAGTGAACATGATACTGAGCTGCTGTGGCAGAAGGGAACAGAGAAAACAGGGCACTTGGTGAGGTAAGGCTGAGGGGAGGCGAACGGGCACTGCGGCACAGGAGGACAACCTGGAAGGCACCAGCAATGACTGTCCTGCAGGCACGGCAAAGAAACAGTCCTGAGCACTTAACCAGGGACTCAGCTCCAAAGGAATAAAAGGAATGAGATCATATCTGGCGCTGGGCGAGACGGCAAGAGAGACTACATTTTTGAGGACTTTTCTCATGGCAGCATGTGACCTTTTAGAATATTTCCAGACAATAAACTGCATCTGACTTCTTCAGGGATCCTGGCTCCCTTGCACAGGGGCAGGAGGCACGAAGACGTAAGACACAGCAAACTGGCAGCGGTGGGTTCGTGGACAACTGTCGTGCCCCTTGCTCCACGCCACTTCTTGAAATGAGCAGGTTTAACTTTAGATAGTGTGAAGGTACTGTGAAATAAAAAAAAATAGGTAGGAAAAAGGCAAGGCAGTGGAATATGCACCTCCACACCCTGTATCTGGATTTATATAAATTTTTGTCACAATTACTTAAACAGATGACAGTAATAAAACAAATCCCTACAGGTTTCTATTATTTTCAGTCCTGCCATCGAATTTCTCAGGTCCCTATTAATCTTTCACACATCAAACAGGTTATTAAACAACAGGTTTTGGAGGCAGAGCTGGATTCTGTATTCTGTAAAATACAGAAAAGGACTGAATTTTTTGTTTGTTGGTTTGTTGGTTTTTTTTTTTTTAAAGAAAAGCAACTCTTATTCTTCAGTGATCCCAAAGGATGGATGCCACACAAAGAGCTACTTCCAGATGTGGAGCAGATTTCTTTTAGCAAAGGATTCCTAAGTTAATAATCTTATCTTAATCTGGATATTTAAAAGTTTTCCAGAGTAAATGAATGAAACAATTAAACTGATCATAAATAGATTTCTTATCCCCTTAAACTGATCTGGTGGATTAATAATAGGCATGTTGATCTGGCGGACTAGTATTCAACAAGCAAAAGTGTTCACCAAATTTTCCATGTACTCACTTTCCCATTCTGAGCATAATCACGAAGACCAAAACCCTAGAAAAAAATGTCCATACTGGTGAGATAAAAATTGTGGGCACAGATACTCTGATATCCTCCCACCTTAGCCATGGCCATAGTTTACAGGCAGTAACCTACAGAAAATTCCTTGGTATAGGAATGCCAGGGCAACACAGCAATATCAAGACTCCTAAATGTAACAGCAAGCTGACAAAAGAACAAAAATAGATTGTTAAAAAGAAGAAAATTACTATTTAAACCTTGCTTGCTATTCAAAGTAGACACATTAAGTTCCTGGATTTCAAAGCTACACGGTCAAGTCCATTCTGGTGTAATTAAGTTCCTAGAAAAAGTCAGAAAGCTTATTTACTTTTTTTCCATTGGGAATCATTAACTATGCATTAAGAACCCCAGTCACAATACCAAGCCTGGCAGAGGCTTGACAAACTAGCTAGCTACTGCAGCAGACGAAGTCAGCATAGTCTGAAAGCACGTTTAGGTATCTAAAGCCTATTATTTATTTTTTAAAGGAGTCTAAAGACTTCTACAAAAAAAATCTGCTCTGCAATGTATGTTACCAATACCGTTCTCTCCTTAGTGCATAGTTTTTCTCTCACTTTCCACCCTTTCAGAGATTCTAGTTTCATACACGGTATTTGCACTTTCTGTTGTTACTCAACATAAGCCTCGAAGAGGACATGCGCTCTTTTCAGGTGGTTATCAGTGCGCAGGAGGGTCTCTGCTTCTAAAGAAATTAGTTCCTTGAAGATACAGGGGATGTCTTTTCGCATAGCAATTAAAAACCCCACTGAAAGAGTAGGAAAACTTCTACAGGATTTTTCAGTCAAGCTCTGATTTTAGTTGAATCACCCACAATACTAAGACAAAACATGAAAGGTCATATGGAAGGCAACTTAGTCCAATTAGTTTAGTAAGTGCATTAACCTAACAGCTGACCACTTTCTGGTAGTCTGCATAAAAATAGGAATTTCCCAATTCAATTCCCAGTGGATAAGTGTCTACCTCACAGGAAAAAAAACCCTAAACCAAAAACCAAAACCTTGTCAAATTGACATCCTTACTGGCAGTCTCAGCAGAAAACAACCCTTAGGACTGAGTAAGCGTGGAGGTTTCACCAGACATTTAACCTTCAGAAGTGGTTCCTCTGAAGGGAACTGAGCCACAGAGGTGGGGGTAGGGACAAGCGTGACTTGCTTGTGTCCCCGTTGTACTTCCCTCGTGTGTGCAGGGTGGTGTTTTGTCATAGCTGTTGACTCAAAACCTCTCACCAGAGCAAAGACCCACTTACAGAAAGGAAGGGGGTAGAGGGTGAGAGAGTGAACCCCCAAAACCCAACCGCTTGGTCAGAGAAGTCAAATAAAGGTTGCAGTGCCATTGCCCCCCAAAATTGGAAATTCTGTAAGCAACAGAATCCAGTAGTTTGAACAAATCATCTCTCTTCTGCTACCATATGCACTTACTGAAAAGGAAAAAACAAACTTTGCTTTTTTTAATATGGCAACTTAATGTCCACCTGGTGTGAAACACAAAACACAGTGATTACAGGAATCGGCCCCTGGTGAGGCTAAAATACAGTGAGGCAGAAAGCCAAAAGCATAATTTCTTACAGTTTCAGCAGCTCATTTTCTTGAAACGCATTAACTTTAATGGTAGCATACTGAGGGATAGCTGAGATTTAGTATTGAAAATTTTAAGATACTGACAATTTGGCCTTCCTCATGCTAGTGCACAGAGCAGACTGACCCACAGTGCCTTCTCCCACCGTGAGAGCAGCACTGTGTCTGGTCAGGTGAAGCCTCAGCTTCCAGGGTTGGCCTGGAAAAGAAAAGAGCATCGCTCTGCCAAAGCTTGTTCCAGCCCGACACCCACACAAACAAGCTACTTCTTTCATTAACACCCCATTTTCCTGGTCTTGAGATTTCACAATGCAGAAGAATAGCACTGACATTTCAACAGCTAGATCCCAGCTAGCAAATGTCCTAAAATTACACTGTAGAGCCTGGTGTAAAAAACCTCAATGTCAAAACTCAAAGTACATTCAGTTTAAACACACCCTTGGGGGGATTTTATACTAACTACTTTCTATTTCAGACTATTCACTTTAAGCTCAACCAGCAATGCTTCATCACTCATCCAGGAAAACTCCCCTCTCTGCCACCCAATCTCAATCAACCTGCCAAATTAATTATCACCCTGCATTTGTCTATTGCTAAGAGGGGGGAAAAAAGCAAATAGATGAACGTAGCAGTGACCCGAGCAAAAATGAATCATCTGAAACAGAACTAATTAAATCAGTTCAGTGATCTTCTTCCCGCACGACACATTTCACCCACCCCTTCCCCAAGCAGCCCAGTTGCCGCATCTCCTCCAACTGTCCTCGGCAGGGTGCTCACATGGGGCTCAGATGTCTATCTAGTAGCAAACTAGGGTTCTTTTCTGCTCATCCCTGTAATCGCATGTTTTAAAATAAAGAAAAAAACCAACTGTCACAGAAAACTCACCACGATAATTTCACAGACACTTACATGCAAATTCGTGGCCACAGAATATGTGTTTCAGCCAGATCGCAGTAGGATTTGGTTACCTACCTCAAATTTATGGGACCACAGGCACCAAACTTTGGTGCTTCGCTGGCTCTACGAAACAAGCAGAGCTCAGAGCGCTGGCAGGGTGAGGCTTCCCCTTTGGTACCCCAGTCAGGCCTTGCAGCAGAGCTGGCAGGACTAACACGTAGGGAAATTACAGAATTTGTGGATTTTCAATCACTGCCATGAGTCAGACACTAAACCTTGCGCTAACTGCATTCCTAACCCAGCAAGTACATGTGCATGCACGACCGCAGCATCGGTGACCCTGCTGACTCGAAAGGGACTAATTCAAGGAAGCAAGTTACACATGCATTTTAGACTTCCCTGTCCTACAATTTTAAGTCACAGTCCAGCTGAAATGCATGTAAAAATACATTTGGGCCATAAATTTCCCCACCACTGGAAATGGCATCATTTTCATTGCAGTCATGCTGTTGGACAATGCGTGAAATTCTGTACCAGCTGATAACGGCGTGCCTGTGCAGTGAGAATATCGAAAGCTGTAGGTGTAGGACCGCAACAGAAACACCAACCGCTCCTCCCTCAGTACACTTCACTTTCTATCACTTTTCTCTTTATGCAGAACACATTCAGAGCAAGAGCAGAAAAGGGAAAGGCAACTCAAATAGGGCAAGAAATGCGGGGTGACAGCCCACCTGGGGAACAAAAAGACACCAAAGCAGGATCTCTTTTTACTAGGGAGTTCAAATATAAAGTCAATCCCACCTTGCTTTTCTCCCCATACGATTTTTAATACGGTCAGTGCTTCCTTAGACGGAAGGCACATCATGAACGGACATCAGTACTGAAAGGTACTGAAATCTGGATGCCTGCACAGGATCCCTGTCAAGTTAGGTAAAGCTTCAGACGCGGGAGCCCTGACAGTGCCCTCTTCGATAACGGCGCATAGGAACAGAACAACACCACACAGAGGCAGGACTCTGAGTAATCTCTAGGTAGGTGCCTACACAGGCAACAGTTTGTCATTCGCACCCATCTGCTGCTCCAAATCACACACACACGCTGTCACACGTGCTTTTCCCCATCTGGATTGCAGAGATGCTGGATATAAACAGGCAAAAGCCAGGAAGATGAATACCGGGCTTGTGCTGTACAGGGGGGAATCGGCAGTCAGCTTCATCCCCTCTAACGGGAGTAATTTCAGTGGAGGTTTCTAGAAGTCAAAGTAAAAACAGATTTTTCACAATGGCTGCAGGTTTTTCCATGATTTGAAATCCTGTCTTTCAAACCAGTATGACTCTCTAAAAGCTTTGCTTCTGAGATTTTATTTTTGAAGTAATAAGACCATGCATGTTGTCTTAGAGGGATACCATAAAATACGTTCCCCTGCAACATTGTCTGCCAACATTTAATTCCACGTGGTCACCCAAGCCATGTTTCCATAGCGTCACAGTACTGCTAACAGCAAAACCAGAGCCCACAAAAGGTGCAGTCTTTATCATGGTATAAAGGATGCACAGAATATACACTATCCAGGGGTGTCACGGTGCAAATAGATATACCAGGTGGCGGTGTAGAGTGAGAAGGAGAAAGGAAGAGCAGGGCAGAGGGGAGAAGAGCCCGTTCTGGAAGGGCTGACCTCAAAGGAGCGGGCTTGAGAGATGTGCGGCTGCCCTGTCCCCTCTGTTTTAGGACCCCAGTTTTGGTTCAGTTAAACCGAGTCACACAAAAGCTGCTGAAATATTCTTTGGCGGAAGAATCTTCCATTGAAAAAATGTCATTTTGACTAATCTGCTTTTCAGAAACAGGCTTCAACAAAATTAAGTAGTATTTCTATGGTTAAAAAAAAAAGAAAAAGTTGCATGTCAAAAAGGTCCATCTATTCAAAATAGAAAGTTCTGAAATTTGCTTTCTTTTATATGAGCAAGTACTTCCCCCTCCACCATTGGTCCTTTTTTCCCCCGAATTTTATTTCTTGCATAATCTAACTTTGCATGCTGCTGAAATATACTTCTAAAGCAAACTTGATCAAAAAAAGCAATATTTCCTCTTCATATGGCAAGCTGTTCAGCACTCCCTCAGAAATAAGAGCTTTCCCTTCTATTAATCTCATTACGATGTCTTCAGCCCCTTCCTTTTTTGCTGAAAAAGTAATTTAAGTTCCTTCTTCCTGTGTTTCAAATATTTTTCTTTCATCTTCTTATATTCAACTTGTGTAAAAATGCTATTTTGATTCAGCAGAAGTGTTGTTTTTGTAGACACTAGTATACATCACTTTACCCTAACCAGGAAAGTCCAGATGGAAAGGTATTTATATTTCTAGCTACCAAAACAAAACAAAAAGGCAAAAAAAAAAAAAAAAAAAGGCACTGTTAAGTGCTAAACAGCTGTGCAGATCTGGTCCTATGACTATGAGAAAGAGATCTCCAGATCTGTATTGATTACAGATACAATCCTGATCCCCTAATGCTAACAACACTTTCATCAATTCAGCATGGCCTGGATGTTGTCCTTTGTTTTTCCTCCTACGCCTGGGAACCAGCCTGGTCTTCCGGGAGACACAGTTAAACACAATTAGTCTGAGTCTCTGTAAGATAGCTTTGAGTCTCTCCCTGCTATTATGTATCAACTGCAAATCAGAGAAATCTTAGTAGCAACCACTTCTAAAGCACTTATTTCCAGACCACCATACAAACTTGTTAGCTCAGACAGGACCTTTGTGAGAAAAAAGTGTGATTTATCTCCATTTCACAGATGGAGAACTGAGGCATTTACCCAGCACAGTACTGCTAAACTGGGAATAGAAGCTAAGTATCTTCAGTTCATGGGATCAGACCATAGGCTTCATTTTGGTCAACTATTTCTGTCCCAAGTTCTTTTTTGGGGGAGTTGAGGGCATACACCAGGGAACAGAATTATTCTCGTTTTCAGCTGCCAGGAGATCTTATCGCTCTTTCTGAAAATGAACAGTTCAGCCCTCTAAATATCAGAAAGAGGACAGGCTTCAAATATCAACAACTGTCCTTTTTAAGAAAGCACTAGAGTGAAACAGGAAAGATAGGAAACCTCAAAGGATCAAAAATAGTGAAAGATTTTCCCCTATATCTGTGGCCAAACACCCAGGCATCCTACAGTCCTCTTTATTCAGTTAGAAGGACTTTAGCTAGAGAAGATGACTTGAACAAAGTGAAAAACCAACAGCTGTGCCCCAGACCTGAACTGAACCTTCCCCAAGCTTTAAAGACATTGAGTCCACTTCAGCTCCGCACACGGATGCAGAGATGAACAGCAAGCGGAACGGATGAAAAGCCAAAATGCCAGGAGGAAAAAAGTGTTCTCATGAAGCTTTCTGATTTATTTATCAAGATCAAGTGATTGAGATGCATGAGGCATCTCTGGCATGAAGGTGTTCACCACAAGAGCTCTGTGAACTGAAGAGTATTTTCTCTCCTGCACTTTCCATTTTTCTGCGCAATTCCTTTTTCAGAAAGAGAAATCATAGATAATTGCAGTTTACCTAGTTTATTAGTATCAAGACCTGCACTTCCACAAATACATTGTCAGGAGATAAGCAACTGCATGTTGAATGTCGGGTGCCTGTGCCTGCGTGCCTTTGGCCCTCTCAATGGGTCCCTTTATCAGGACAAAGTCTCCTTGAAGGGGAACCAGGGCCACCAACAACCTCAGTTCAGGCAAGAGCGACAGAGGCTGAGAAACAGATGCTTTATGAGCTTGAGAGAACTGCAAAAGGAAAAAAACCCAACAACTTCCCTTCTCATACCTAAATATAGAACATAAATAAAAATGTATATATCCTAAATATTTTTCCTAACCTAATACTTTTCTTCCCACACATCCGCCCCGCTCCCCCCAACACACGCGGTGTGGTCCTGGAACTGGCGTTTTCATTTGTTTTCAGGGAAAGACAGTTCGTTTTAAAACACCCGTGCCGGTTAACAAGAAAGTCAGAAAGTTCAAGGTGGACTGAGGAGCTGCCTACGTGCATCCAGTCTGACGAGAGGCAGTTCAGTTCTTACCAAGGAGCCGCACAAAAGTGAGTATTCGCGGTGGAGAGAAAATGCCCTTCTCAGTGGCAGTCTGGAGCGCGACACTGCAGAAGAGACGGCCACAGAGAACAGGGGCTCCCAGGCAACACCCCACTAAAAGCTTGCAATGCCACACTTTGTTGGCCCTCTGACTAAAAAGTGGGGTTCAGCCTCCATATGCGTAATGCTACCAACATCTTCCGTAATATTTAATAAACAGGATCAAGAGATAAGGGGATGGCAGTGCCCACACATAGAAATAACGATAAGCTGAAAACATTTGGAACCTCTTAAGATGACGGTACTAAATACTCTTATTGCAACTTACAGAAGACACACATGCTGATTTTCCGCAGTTGTACAGATTATATCTGAAGTGACAATATTTCTCACAGCATTTCAAGTTTCCTTAGAAATTTCAGTTCCTGGAATCTGAATCGTAGGAAAAGAAAAGGAGAAAATAACAAAAAAAAGAAAAAAAAGAAAATAAATTTCCTCTAAGAGAGAAAGGAGGCTTCTAACTACCAGGACTGTGAAGCGGGGGAAAAATTAAATACAAGGATTGAAAACTGGGGATTTGTGGCTGATCTGTGACCTCCAGAACACAGAGGGCTGCCCCCGTGTTGGTGGGAAAGCTGCCGAAGGGCAAACCTCAGCTCTGCCTGGTATCAAAAACCAGCACAGTAGATATGGTAAAACATAATAAACAAGCTGCATCCTTCCACTCTGTGAGGAGGATGGGCAGGACAGAACAAAATGCCAGAACTAAAGCAAGCGACTGCTAAAAATAACTTTATCTCTCCTTCTCTATCTCAAGGGCCAAATTATCTCAGTTGCTACTTGAGAAGACTAGGCAATGCCAGCATCAGAAAGGTCAGAAAGCATGTGAAAATTTACCCAGTAGCTTATCCACTGCCTAAAGATCTGTTATTGCAACAGTACAGATTAGCATGACAATTCCTACTGTCTTGCTGCACAAATACATGCTAAGTCTTTACTTGAAGAGCACGAGAGTTAAGAATGCACTACATGGATACCATAGCTCTAATGTCCTCACACATTAATACACGAGGTTTTTGGTTTACTTTTTTTTATTTTATTCAATGAAATAGACTTCTGATTATTTGCATAATCAGTGCTTTCAGACTGATATGAAGCGTATTGTAGAGGTACAGACTAATTCCTCATCCCCCAGAATGCAAAGAGCACCTGCATATAAGCAAATAACACAACCAGTTGACCTGACTGCAAGAATTAAAAACAGGTTTCTTCAAAACTGAAATGCTTCACAAACTGAATTCGCTAAAGACTTTGTTTTGGATGCAAGTACTGGAAGGAAGAAAGAGGATATTTATAAGACACTGGAACCTCATGTTTCAATATCAAGGGACAACAGCATTTCAGTTTTGTTTTACTACAGTGTTGAAATTAAAATTCGAAAAGGACAAAAAACCCAAAACCCAGGGAAAAAATTCCCACTATTGCTTCAAGCTCTAAAAGGTTTACTGACTCAAATCAACTTTTCTGCTGTTGTGGTAAAGAAACTTCATTCACAGAGTTTCTCAAAATATTCAGGCTGCTTCTGCTTGAAAAAAAAAGTTGCATTTGGAAATCTTTCCTGAAATGCCTTCACAGTCTTCCTTGCAAATCCGGTCATTGGGTGGCTCTTGATTTAGAAAGAGTGGACAAATTTTCTGACCTTACAGGCCGGTCAATCTTTCTAAGGTCAAGAGGCACAAGATGCACGCATGGGAGAACGCAGGGGAGAGGCAGCCAGGAGAGTTTCACAAGCAGGAGCCAACAGCAGCTCACCAGGCAGCCTGATGCCCCACTGCGGGATGCCCCACAAAGCTGTGAGCGCTCAGGCTCTAGGAAAACTCATGACACTGAAGCCTGGTTTCCTTCCTCCCCTCCCCCTGCTTTCAGGTCTGGATCACCCCAGGGTAGCCCAGATGTCCAGGGGACCTGGTACACAGGAGCAAGTCAAGCTCCTTGTGAGCTGCTCGAGAGCCATGCTTATGCCACTGCTTGTGCCCAGCAAAACGGCTCCCTGCGTGCAGAACGGTAAAGAAACACTTATAAAGAGCAAAGCTGTAAGGACGAAGGACCCAGCAGACTTCACAGGATGTAGACGTCAGAGAGCAAAGACAGAATGAGGTCAGAGTCTGATCTACAACCCAGGGAGCACAGCAAGCTATATCTAGGCCAACAATTTGCTGTAATCTTGTCACTTAATGGGAGGCAGAGGGAGAAGAGGGAATACCCTTGGTGCTCATACAACCGCCAAGTAACGTGTGCTTAAAAGCAGGCTAGACCAGGGGTACAAACTTAAACCACTCTAAACCATAGCACAAGCACAGCCACACAAACCACTCAGCTTGCTAGCTGGCACTGCCTGTCACATAGCAACGATGTGGTGCAAAATGACTTTGGAGTTACGGCTGCCTGTTCTCCTACTTGTGATTCCCACCTCGCCAGCCATCTTCTGGCATGACGGCATCAGCTGTGCATCCTCCCGTGTGCAGACTCACCTCTGCTTGGGGACCCAGGTCTAAAATAGATTCCTTCCCTTTCATCTTCACAGCTGGAACGGGGCAGAATATAGCTGTGTTTATTCCTGAAGGAGCCTTTAATTTTCATTACCATCTAAGTTAATTTCCTAATAGGAGGAGGTTGGAAGCAGGATGTCAACTTTCTTGGAAGAAAGAAGGAAAAAATCCCAACCAAACAACAAACCCAAACCAGAAATGTGCTAAGAACATGGCAAGCAGATGGTTATTCTTGTTTTGCTGCGTGTGGGGGAGTCATAGGTCCAGGATTTCATACCAGGGAGGAATTTCACTTTTACAGGTATCAGCAGAAAGCCTTTCTAACACTGCTTATATACCGACTTTGAGCCAAACACATCCTGTGTACATCATATGCTTTTGATACCCTGGCTACTCTGCTCAGTGCCAGCCCTGTGCAGCTGTGTGTGCTTCGCCTGGCTGGACACAACAGCAGACGAGTGCCGTGCTGTAAAGACTTGTCCAAAATAAAAGCATGGACTCCCTCTCTGATTAAGGTGGGGCAGGGGGATGAAGCATTTGGGCAGGGAGGTAGACTCACCAGGGAGGAAACACATTTCCTCGCCAGCTCTTAATAAGAGTGTGGAGAGTCTTCTGACTCTCGAACTATTAATTAATACATATCTGACAGATACCAACCTGCATTTAATCACAATGGAGGGCATCTCCGCAGAAAGAGATGATTACTGAATAATACTTAATGGAAAACCTCAGGCTCAACCAAATCTCCATGATCCAACAGGGATAACACTGGGCATGCCAGGCCACGGTGAGCCTTTTGCTTTCCTCCAAAGAAGCCAAGAAAATATGAGGAGGGACAGGGCATACAGCTCACCCTTTTGTCTACTTGATATACCTAACTGCTCAGTGAACAGTAAAGTCTTCACTGGTTTTTTTGTTTGTTTTATAAAAGGCCACACTGCTACCAAGGGATGCAAAATCCATCCCTAAATTAAGCAAGCGAGCAAGAGACAGTGATTAATTGGCCAATTTAGCTCCTCCGATCTTCTCGCCAATCTCCCCTAATTGTCTCCAAGTCCCTGTGGGAACAACAGTAAGCAGTAACTTCACTTTAGAGGAGAACAGACCCACGGGACTAGCTGTACCAGGGTGGAGTTAATTCATGATTTTTGTCAGATCCTGGCCAAGACCAGAAGAAAAAGCCTGCCCCACTGTCAGGATAGAAACTAGCTTGAAGACAGTAATGGCTTCTTAATGAGATAAAAATGACTGTGTTAAGAAAAATTCCAAGAAACAACTGCACAGTGACACAGTTGTACACAGTAGCCTGCTTGGTTCACGGGGTGCGTAAGGCATCGCCCACGCTCCGCACACCCAGCCGTTCTGCCTTTTGCTCCGGGTGCTCCATTGCTCGCGTAAGGTATCCCACCTGCCTCAACAGAACAAAGATAAAAAGCATCCTCTGTGTCACTTGTGATGTACCAGGATTTGAAATAGTATCCACAGTAACTCAGCAACTTCATCAGCAAGCACAGAGGAACAAAGTCATTTTAATGCAGCTTAATAGTTTTCAAGTCCTTTATCGCTATGCAGGCTGTTTCTACCACAGGGGAGATAAAGCTAAGGAAACTAAAATACAATAATAAAAAAAAAGTTATTTTACTGCCAAGGATTTTTCTGAACACAGATATTGTGTGTGTATTTCAGACAGCCGTAGATTTAACTACGGGAACCTGAGATATGGAGGAGGTATGAGACAAGAGGTTAATTCGTACCTTGACAACTCAGGAAAAAAAGTGAAAAGAAGAGCCCAGTCTTCTTTTTCACTCTTGCCGTTTTTTAATTTTATTAGCATCTCTCCTAAGCTATAACTATTTATTTTCAGTTTTTACCTCACACAGTGCATTGCCCAGCAAACTCTTGACTGCTAAAAAGTTGCACCAAGGTGACTATGTACTGCTGGAGAATTTTCATAGCCCCTGTGTCATAAGAGGACACAGTCAGTACAGCACCAACAGCTCAGCCTTCAGCAGCCGAAGAGTCGCTTTGTCACTGAATGCAGATGCAAAAAGCCAGAAAAACAACTCACTGCATTTTAAAACATGAATTTCCCAATGCGAGGGCTATGCTTTTACACTCTGCATATCATATGGGGGCTGGGTGGCATTGAAACAGTTTAAGGTAAAACTTTCCTCAAGCCAAAACTCGGTTTGACTGCAAGTTCTCTGGGGCAGAAGAAAACATCTTTCTGTCCTGGTTTTACGCAGCTTCTAGAACAACGGGGTCAGATCCCCAGCTGGAAATCCTAAGGGTTACTGTCCTGTAAATAACAAAACCCCAAAACAGCAGTTACACTTGACCAAAAATCTCTCTGGCTACCACTGTAAATATGGATTTAACTAATCAATCAGCCTGAAAGACTAATAAAGGTCAAGGATGATCATTTAAAGTACCAATTATCACAGTAACTGACAGAGGAACAGCATGGTCGTGCAGCTCTTAAACCAGGGACTAGATGCCCAGATGTACAAAAAGCTTATTATTGAGATTGTTAGGCTGCACTCAAATAGCAATCCTCCTTGAAAACAACCATGCTTATAGTATCCTGTAATAATAAACTAACACAGGGAAAAGCAAGCAAGCAAACAAGCTTGAATATCTATATAAAAAAAAAATAATCAAAACCAAACAGGCAGTATTGAGTCTACTCCGAGAATGTGCTCAAAACTAAAACTTCCTCCTCATAACAGAAACAATTGGTCCTGACAAACTTACTTCACTTTATATATGAAACAGATTTGAGTCTAGGCAGTTACAACAGGATAACTTCAGTCGGAGAAACCTAGGGAAAAAAGAATATCAATATCAAGTTTCTGCTTCTCAGACTCCTCTAACTAAGAGCTGATTAGGTTTTAAAAAAAAAGTTAAACAACAATATGATGAAAAAAGAGGCCATGCCCCTGGCATATGGTATTATAAACACAGGAAAGTGCCAGTATAAACCTTTATCGGGAGACTGGGTTCTTTGTCAAGCCGTGCCTTTCTTCCAAAATATCCTTGCTGCCATATGTCTGCATCTCGCCAGCTGCAGACCTAATAAGAGACTTCTTATTCATGCTGTATAATGTTTTACAGGTTTGCCACGGGGGTCACTCGCTGTGAGTCATTTACGTCACAACCCCAACAGCCTCGGAGCTGACGGGAGCCAAGAAATGTAGGTTGACGGAGGGGAGAGGAGGGGGGCGAGAGGAAATGGCGCATCAGGCTTGGAGCTCTGCGATTTTGTCTCCTCACCGGCACGCTGAAAGACGGGCTTTCTAACTTGCTTTTCTGCTCTGAGGGGCTCTGGGGCCTTCCTGCTGTTTTTACACTTAGGAGAAGAGGGAAAATCAAATACACGTATTTAGATGAAGACTGCTGAAAGACTTTATTCCCCCTACTCTTGTTCTGCGCTTCATTATTTGCAATAACTCTGCAGTTCTAACAGGCCAAACATCAGTTTTTGCAACCTATTTTGAATATTTCATGCATTTATAAAATGCAAATGAAAAGACGCCACGCATGCGATGCAGCGGGTGTAGGCATTTATCTGAGCAGAAATGGAGCTAGCTGCCTGATGAAGTCAGTTTTTTTAAAAGAAAAACCGCTACCCCACCCTCACAATTTATCACCCCAATCTGGCTCTCCATAGTGTTTTTGGTTTTGTTTTGTTTTTGGATCAGTATCCAC
>NW_008825614.1:5382953-5403721 GCF_000699105.1 Pygoscelis adeliae
TAGGGAAAATGGCTTTTCAAATCTGCGTGTTATTATGATGCTGGAACCACGGAGAAGAGAGAAACACTCACTACAGGGAAATCTAAAAAGGCAAAGGACCAAATCTGGAGCTGTGACTGGAGTGACCAGAGCGTCTCTTCCATCTGCCTGCAATCCTGGAGGCAGGGAAATATTTGCCTTTCCTCCTCACTCCCTTTCCCATAAACACAGAATGACAGAGATGGGTGGAAAAATGAGGGCAAGGTAGAAAATTGCTCTTTTTGCTGCTGGAATAATTTGCTCATTTAATGGCCAATGAACTGAGCGTTGAACAATCCAGTCCTGCACAGCCGATTCAGAGCCATGCCAACAAATTCGTGCACTGTAGGCAGCAAAGCTGCCATGTAATCATCCAATAAGTGATGAACAACAAAGGCTGGATCTTTTAATTGTTTGTTTCCAGTCGAGTCCACATTGCAAGGATTTTTAAGTGCAGGTGTTCTGTAGGTGTAAAACTGAAAGGGGAGGGAGCACTCTTGAAACATTTTCAATTCTTACTCCATTAAGTTGGGGCTTTTGCTTTCCTTTCTGTCTGACTTGGGGAATAGGAAGCTTTTTACTTCAGTATTAACCCATCCTTTTAAAGGTTTCAAACTCTGTACAAGTGTGAAGTCCACAGGAAGGTGAGCCTTGCTCAGACGCTCACCTTTTTTCTTTTTCTTTTTTTTAAAATGCTAGCAAGTGACTAACAAAGCAGGACATTTTATTTAGTAAGGAAACAGCTGCAATGGAAAGTGACTTGGAAAATATGAGGCAGGTATTTCCATGGAAAGTTTAATAGCTACAACAGTTGGCTTGCTAAAATTTTCAACATTTAAATGTTTTTGGTTTTGGGTTTTTTTTCAGACAAAAGACAGCAGGTTTCTATGTCCCTGTCTCTCACCTGCTCCCTATACAGCCGTGATTTGAAAATGAGCATCACAATATAGTGTGCTTTAAGAGCTCCAAGTCTTGAAGTCACATAGCCATACAAGAACTGCAATTTACACTTTTGAAATACTAGCCTTCCGGACTGAGCCCATCACACCAAATAAAACTTAGAAAATCAGCAAGAACAGCAGAAGGTGAAACCCATAACCAAAGAAGTGAAAGATTCTGAAAGACTCTTTTAAATAATTCTCTTTGTTCAAAATTACATATGTCTAAAAGATGCAGCACCAGTACTTGCAGGCTATGAATGCAGCATCTGCATAAGTGCAACAAAACCCTGTGCATCCCCCCATCTGCAGCTTCTGTAGGAGGGGAGAGAGGTGGAGGAGCAAAGCACTCTGGGCAAATCCAGAGAGGCATTTATAAATTCAAGAAAGCCTCTCGCTGGAGAAATACAGATCTTTCAGGTCAGTAATCCCTAATCAAGGCTGCAAATAGCACTTCAGAGCTATGACGCATTTTATAGCGGCATGTTAAAATTAGTATTATGAGCACTGAAACTACAGTAGCTCTGCCGGGAGTCCTGTTAATGAATGTACAGGAAATGTAGTACTAAAGTCCTGTGGCACATACACACACACACGCTCCTGTCAACTAACCTATAAACATTATGTGCACTAAATCCAAAGTCACGGTCCTAGTCTATTTTTTGCCATTCTTCCCATAAGAGAAACTAAAAATAGGCCCATGAGAACCATGCATCAGACTCTACTCTTCAAATGTTTAACTCTTGCAGCAAAAACGGCCTAGCACTGTTTTTGAAGATTCCTCAAGGACTTTGCATTATATAGATGAAGGATATTTTTTTTTAATGTATATGTATACACACACACACACGCACATATGTGTACACACACACACTGAGCTAATGATAACCCTAAGAAGTTGTGGGTGCACCCTACTGCCTACTTACATATATCTCCAAAGTTTATTTATGTATTATTTATCAAGATAAAAATAAAGACCTGGAGAAAACAGGGGCATGACCTCATGCAGCTCTGAAGTCCTACTCAGATGCACAGGGGAGGAAAAACAAAAAGCAAACCAAAAAAACCCAACTCTCTTGAAGAATCGCTGCTATGTAATCAAGCAAGGTTACATAGCCGGGTGTCAAAGAATCTTGCTGATACACTGGAAAAAGGAAGAGCTGTTAAATTTAAAATAAAAGATATGCCAGTAAGAAAAACCCAAAAATAACCCTGCATGTGCAGCACCTGCTGTCTGTGCTAGAAGGCCTTTTCCACGCAGTACGCAAGACAGCCAAATTGCAGGAAGGCTACCCTCAAACACTGCAAGTGCCAAACAGCCATAGAAGTATGCTAAAACCAGTAAACCTCCACCTTCCCCCCTGCTCCTCCAGAGAAACGCTACCCTGGTATTAGGGTAGATAATCTGCCTTTTGCTATGCCTCAGCCGTCGGAAAGGGCACGTACAGTCTCCGGCTGCAGCAAGCTCAGGGGAGCAGATGGCGGCAGAGGCAGATGGCAGCACGCACAGGTTCTGCAGGGCTGGGAACGCAGAGTACTGCATCTTCCAGTGAGGAAAACAAATGTTGGGAGACACCAAACTCAGGCTGAATTGACTTCCTCAAAGCCTATGATGTTTATTTTCAGGGGCCAACACTTCAAAGAAAAGAACTGCTAGATTTCTGCAGTCACGCTCAGCACTAAAATGGCTTGAAAGACTCCCTGCACCTCGGTGGAAAATTGCGTGAGAGCTTGCCTCAGCCTACCATCACGAACTCCACTTCAGTTTTACCTCATAACAGTGGTGCTTTGTGCTTACAGCCTATTGAACTGCTTCTTCACAGATTTTGAAATACTTTTGAGAAGGAGACTAAACAGCCTTATCTCCTTGGTAAAATAAGGAAACAGAGGGGTAAAAATTCCCGTTGTCTTCTGCTGTGACAGCTGAGAGTCACCGCCAGGAAAAAAGCCTGAGTGTCTCAGGTCCAGAGTCATGCTACGTCCACTGCAAGTGACTGCAAAGTGATAAGGTCATGGGGAATTGGGGGGGAGGGAGAACGATCCTGGGAAGAAATGTGCAGTATCAATGAGTAGGGGCATGGGGGAGTTACAGGTCTATGGTGGGACTTGGCAAGGAGCTGGGATTAGCCAGGTCACAGTGGGAACTGAGGCAGTGAAAGAGATGGGGAGCCAGCATGGTACAGAGAGGGACAACAGGATGGAGTAAAGATGTGTAGACTGGGATCCTCAACAAAACACACCACTGGTGAACTCCCTAATGGTGAGAACAGGCCGGGGACCATGAACAAAGATTAGAAATCTGAGCCAGGGAAAAGACTTGTAAGATGCATCGAGAGCGGCGAGACTTGGGAGAAATGTGCCAAAGCATCCACCCAACAGAAGCACATGCACATTTCAAATTTGGGCTAGGACATGCGACCCTCTTATGGCCAGAAGGTAGTCAGAAATCCAATACCTCTGAATTACTGGTTCACCTGAATAATGAAAACATTAGGAATGAAAAAATATAAAGGGCTGCAAACAAACAAAAATCCACAGCGTTATCTTTAACTCTAAAGTCCAATCTTACTTCACTCTTTCTTCCATTGCATAGCATAGAGCTTAATGAAGTGGCCACAAAGTATTTCACTGCAGGGTCCTATCTCATTTGGCACACAGAATCCGTGCTGCCTACAAAGGCTTTTGAATGAGCAGCTGCATTTTCTTCAATATATATAGCACTAAAATTTCTTAACTCCAAGCTATGGAAATTCTCCTATCTGTTCTTTTTTTCTGGGAGCTTTTAACACTCATCACCACAGTATCTGAAAGCTTCAGAAATACTTATTTGAATAAGACTTCCTTAAGGAAGAGAGAGCTAAGACAAAGAGCATCAGGTCAAATACATCTACTAATTTGAAAGGTACAATATGAGAAAACCGAAGCCTATTTCTGAGAATTTTTCATATTATATAATACTTTCCATATTCAAAACAGTTCCCATTGATCTCTGGAAGCATTCAGTAAATAAGATAAGGAGTCAAACAGTCATAAAAACAGGAACTCACTTACAAAAATCTGGATTTTAAACGAATTGCCTAGTGCTGCACAAAAAGTCAGCACTCTAGGGCATCATTCACCTATCTTAACACTGAAATTTTTCCTTCTGCAATCTCCTGACTCATTCTCTAAACACATTCTGGCATCCTCAAAAATGTGATCTAAGAAAATACTGCTTCCCTCAGTAGAGAGCACAGATTCACACCCAGCACAGGTTTATTCTGTGAAATGACTGGATCAAGGAACCTATAGGAAAGGAAATACGCTGAGATGCATAGGAGGTGTATGTTATTTTAAAGGCTTAGGACAGAAGGTGAACATGAAGGGGATAATGGGATGTAGACTAGTTAAGCTCATGCAGGCTACCATAATTTTAGTCTTCTCCTTATTTCTGAAAGCTCAATAAATCCTTTTACAATGTTTTTCAGTGGAGTTTTATGAGGTATACAGTTGGAAAAGTGAGACCTGTCTTCATTTCTGCTTCAAGTTTCATGAATATTTAAAAGATGCAGCAAGTGAAATCATCCAGTGTGAATGGGCTCAGAAATTGTGTCTCGTTAAAGTATAATAAAAAATCATTTTAGGCTCAGATTTTTTTTTTTCCAGTTACGCAAGACAGCTTCCATTTACCTGATTCAGTAGAAACATTAGTCTCTATCTGAAAGATGAAACCAACCCTTCAGTCATAAGCTTGGGTAACGACATGCTATCTTCAAGAAGGAAAAAAAGGTTAAACACCTCTCCTAGCTTCTAAATGTATTCTTCATTTAAGACCAATATTGCTTTGCTAACAATCTATTTTCCTGGGACCTTATTCTTTAACCCAGTAATTTGTAAACTTGAGCTTTCAATAGTGTTCTTCCAGATGGGTTTTTTGACATGCACTGTTATTTAGTTATTGGTGCTTCTATGTAATATACTTCATTTTGGAGGAAAGAAAAAAAAGGTGAGAAACAATGTTACAATGAAGCCTGGCTAAGGATGAATGGGCACTTGCATTTTAGGCTGCTGCTTTACCAGATGTCTAACTTAATGGGGGATGCAGATGTTTGTGCTCAGGTCAGCGGAAAGACAGAGGGAATGAAAATTTGAAGTCCAATTGATGCAGCAGCAATTAGCTCAGTTCGTACGGACTGTAAAAACAAGAGAGGTCTTCAAGTCAATTTGCTTTTTAAGCCCTCAGACAAGTGACTTTTCCCCCCTCATTCACAGAGTTGTGGTGTTTGTTTTTTTTTTTCTCTCTAGCAAACAAGACTGTAAGGCTGAATATTTACATATTCCAAGTTCCAAAAAGGAAAGCTGCAAAATATCAAAAGAACTAATTACAAAGAGTACTTTATATTGAAACATAAAACCTTCCTACAACAACCCTACTGCTTACAGTAGCCCTAGTGACCTGGTCAACATGAAGAAATCCGCTTCATTAAAATATTAACATTTTTATATCCCATATAAGACTTATTATCTCTCTTTTTTTTTTTTCCCCCACCTTAACATAAAAAGCTCCTGGACTTGAGTTTAAACCAGCTTTTACTTTGTACCGGGTTTCAAAGACTAATTGTATATACCTATGCATAAATTTAGCATAAAACATATGCTTAGTATAAGCATGTTTCAAAAAAACCTAGGCTTCTTTAGAAACATACATCTTTGACTACGTATGCTTAGTGCCCAAGAATTACCTATGCCTAAAAATTTAAATTCTATAAAAAATCAAGCTTTAACAAAAAAAACCAACCAAAACCAAACAAACCTCGCTATCCTCTCTCTAAAACAAAGTAGTTAAATTAAAGTCCGTATAATTTTGCTGGCTCGCTCAAGACTGTAAATACAGAAACATCAGTGCTCCATACTGAATCAATCTCTTCCTCAGCAAAAGGGACTCGGGTACCCCACGGGTGCTGGCTCTAGCCTACCACTCCCTCTGGTCGCATGCCAGCATCCCTGCTGAGCTGCTCAGCACACAGCTCCCCCTTGACATCACAGGCACGACAACTCTGCTGCACGGTCACCGTTCCTCTGATGCAGAGGGTGCTAGAGCCATTGTATGCAGGTCTACCGAAGTTGGCAGGTCTCAGAAACTCAGGGGTGGACAAAACTTCAAGTAGTATCAATAAATAAAGAGGTCGGAATTAAAAATCAGAAAATGCATACGAGAAAGACAAGTGTCACAATGACAGTAATAATTGCTTTTTGGACGAGAAGGGGACAGATCAAACATGGTTACTGCAGTAACAAACACGCATATGATCACCTTCTAATCAGAAGCATCTGACTAAGGAAGACTTATAAAGTCCAAAACACGACTGCTTTCTCCTTTTCTATGCATACAAATGACCCATGTTCAAATTCCAGTTGTGTCCCCACCTCTTTGTCCCAAAGCAATAAGGAAACGAGGAGAAATGCTAGAGCTGGACAAAGGACACAGAGCTGGACGCGAGGAGCCTGGGGAATGGGCAGCACCTTTTCCTGATTTCAGGAGGTCATTTGTTGGCTCTTTGACGTGTCCCCCGATGAGCCGACAAGCATGAGGAGGAAGGCCACTTGCCTCATCTGAGCTGTGGCTCTTCACGGGGACAAAGAAAAATGACCATGAGGAAAGGGAGGAAGGTCTGCTTTTGAGCCAAGGAGCTGAGGAATGGCTAGCCTAGCCAACTGCTCGGTCCTCACTGCTGCCTCAAGCACTTCTGCCACTTCTGCTGCAGAAGCCCCCGTGCCTCTCCTTGAAAGGTGAGGAAAAACAGTGGAGAGACCAGGCAGAAGTCTGTCCTGCCTGTGCCTCCTCCGTCCCCACCTGGGCCAAATTCTAGCAAGAAGCAGAGAATGGGAACAGTGAATTAACCTCTCACCTTTTGCTACAATGTTATTTAAAGCTCCAGCTTTCTTTCCACTCTGGACAGCTTGAAGTAGTAAAAATAAATTAAGCAGTATCTTTTGACTACTGCCATGGGCAGGGTGATGCCACAAGTCACATCTGGGTTGCCACGGTCAGCTTGCACATTTTAATGTAAGTTGCAGTAAATTCTACAATGTGAAAAACCTGTGAACTTGCTCAGGAGAGGCCACCCAGAATTATTTCCTTATGTGGGGCAGTGACAAGACTGTGTAAAAGATACAGAAGGTCTTGACTCCTGATAATTATGAATTTGCTGGAGAAACACGGATATTCTTAATGGTAGGAAAATCTCTCCATGCTGAAGACACACAGCATTTTATTTTCCTGCATCAGACCCACAGGAGAGGCTGCAGTAGGCAGGTGAGTACTGCAGGGCTGCCACTGCAGTAATCTTCTAAAGACTGTTTTAAGGTTTTCCCAATGAATTGCCTTGTACTGGTGGGGGGCGGGGGGAACCCCCAAAACCAGAAAAGAATCCAAAGCAGTCAACTGCACATCAGTACCTCTCCTGTGAGGAGAGGTCATACTTTCCAAAGTCAACATTTTTCTTCCCTCTCTGGTTTGGGGGGGCAAAAGAGAATTTATCAAGTGTTTACAAACCAAACCAAGATAAAGCTGAATGCTTTTTACTTCCGTGTACACAGTGACAAATAATGGGTTATAAAAAGTCCTTCATTTCTTCTGTCCAGGCCTGAAGTTGGTTGAGAGCAAGATTTGAAAGACACCACTTCCACATTTTTTTTCATTACATCACTAAATATGACTCTACAAGCAAAGGAGCCTACATGATGTAAGCTAAACCTCTTTGGAGAGGAAGACTGTTTCTTTTGGACTTCATTACAAGTTTCTGAGGCCAACGGCACAGTTGAAATTCAAGTATTTGAAAATCCAAACATGGCATTTTCTTCCTCAAATGCTCTATCTAGCACCAGTCCCCCGAGGAGCAGGAAAAGGGTAGATTCTTCCCATCCCTCTCTCATTTTCCATTTTTAATTCCTTTCTCTCCCCCCCCCCAAAAAAAAAAAAAAAAAAAACAAGAAAAACCCCATCCACTCCCCCCTTTTCTCGGGGTATTCCAAAGACCGAGTTGGTTCATTAACTGACAATTCTCATCTGTTTCCTTCTATGAAAATGAAGTTTGCAGAATGACCCCATGTGCTTATCAGGAAAATTTTCTAATATTTTCCAGTAAGCTTTACTGAGATCTGGATCATTTCTTTGATTTCCCCTTCCCCCCCCCCCCCCCCAAAAAAAAAAAAAAAAAGAACAGAAGAAACCTCCTCCCTTCCCTCCTTTTCATGGGCAGGGATTGGGAAATAGGAACCTGAAGCAGCTTCCCAGCCTGTTCTAAACATGTGGGCAGCCTGTTCACTTCTCCAGCTCTCTCGCTGGCTCCTTTCCATAATGAGCTCAGAAAACAGAGAGCCATCCCCAAATACTACAAGCACCAGACTGTTCTGCTTCTGCAGACTCCATCAGTGAAAATGATGAAGCAAGACAGGAAAATATCCCTCCTTCCCCTACCTTTCATTTATAATTGACCTCTTTGATCCCCTCCCTGGAAGGGTCTGAACTTTTCCTTGAGGTAGGCCAGCCCAATGACAGGAAAAACAGAAACTCAATATTCACTTCAAGAAATGTCAGGGGTAAAAGAATGAAGTCCCTGAGAGAAAAGTGAAGGGGAAACTTGGGAGCAGCAAGACTACCAACCTCCTGAAAGAGGACAAACCCATGACAACGTTGTCTTTTTTGCAAGCAAGCAAATATGTCTGTGAATTTCTAGATTACTCAAGCAGTGCTTTCCCTATTTGCTAGGGAAACAAGTAGCAAAAAAGAAAAAAGAACCCCCAAAGTAGTACACTTTATTATTATTATTATTATTATTAAATGTAGCTTGTCATTTTTGTCAGAAGGAATAACATCAGGGATCCATGAGAAAAAAGCCTGGGCGTACATAACAGCACCTGAGATACGCAGAACTGGAAAAAAATAAAGCGTTATTCTTCCTAGTTTCACAGAGCCTGAGAAACTCGATACATTTGTCTAATACATTTTATCATCTGTGTTATTGCAATAACAAACATCCTGGTGAGACACAGCGCTATTCTCTTGCCATGTTGGCCTTTCAGAGAGTACATCTCCACCACCGCAAAAACCTATGCAGCCACAAAGGGCCACAGGGCTAGCTACAAATTTGGGGTTACCATGCATGATGACAAAGGCTAGAAGAGAAGCTGGTACATCACTGCCACAGATCAACACTGAGGACGCGCACTCTCAGAGCAACAAACATTGCAGCATTTGGTCACAACCTGAAGCCAAAGCCCAAACCTGCACCATTTGCATTTCTACAGTCTCACTTCCTGCAAATTTAGTTTTTATTTTCCATGAATGCAAAGACAAATCTTGATCTCCAAATCTAGGGATGAAGCCATCAAGCTCAGAACGCCCAAAGTTCTTTAAGAAACCTGTAAAATTAAAACTTTATGGGTAAATCTCAGTTTGGATTAATTATGACATCACTAAACTCTAAGAACCCACTTAAACATGTAATTTTTTGAATCATGAATAATTTAGGTTGAAAAGGACCTCTCAAGATCATCTAGTCCAAGTGCCTGCTCAAAGCAGGGCTCACATCAATGTTAGATTAACTCAGGGTGTTGGTTCAGGTGAGCTCTCCATCCTCAGGGTAGATGTGCCACAGCCTCTCTGGGCACCGTTCTGGTGTCTAACTACCCTCACTGTGAAAAATTCTTCTTCTTAATCTGGCTTTCTCTTGCTCTACTGATTGCCCCTGGACCTTACAATATGCATCTTTGAGAGAAACCCAGCTCCACCTTCCCTATAATCCCCTTTTAGGTAGTCTGAAGAGAGCAAAAAGATCACAGCCAGCTCCTCAGCCTCTCCTTCCAGCCTTGGTGGCCTCTCCACACGACTTACTCCTGCTTGGCACAGGAGTAAAGCACACACAGCATGCCACAAGATGCCTTAGGATCCCTGGAGGGAAGGGAAGGATCACTTCCATCAGCTGGCCAGCTACACTCTAGCAAGGACAGCGGGATCATGGTGAGCCCCCATGGCTGGGCGGGTGCAGTGCTGACTCAGGGCCTGGCCTGACTCGTTGCTGACTCATTTCCCTGGAACTATGGTTGCCTTTTGAGCTAATCAGTCAAGAGTGCTAATGGACTGCTGAAAAGGGTAAGTTACTACTTTTGTCCTCATTAATGTATCATGATTCACAGCATTCTGCCTACTGCTAACACCAGAGTGCTTTGACTGAGTGCACCAGAACTGACTGATACCGTATTTATGACAACTGTCAAAGAATTAATTTTCTTGAAAAGACAAAAAAAAGTGCCAGTATCTGACTTAACAATGTCACCTATACAACAAAAAAGACTGCGTGGAAGAACAGGTAGCCGTAAGGCTGACAGCTGTTTAATGGGTATTGGACTAAGGCCATAGTCCTATGAAAATCTATCCTTTTAAATTAAAGAGTTTCTTAGTGCTACAAAGCAAAAGACAACCAGCACCCCAAAATAAATCTCCTTCCCTCCTACTCCCTGCAACAAACCAAGAAAACCACAGCAACTCTTCATCAAACAAAACACCTGGTTTCCGGCCTACAGCCCTCAACTCTGCACTTAATCACGGTTTTGGACTTGTCATACCATGAATCAGGAGGAAATACTTTAATTTGAAAAGCAAATGCAATTATAGTAAAGAAAGAAGGCAAGTGTTCAATCTGCTGGCATCATAGTTCCATCTACCTTCCTAGCTTCCAGAGCACGACCAGCTTGCAGAGCAAACTGTAATGCATTCATGCTCCTAGGTGTTTCTTCCGAGAATAGAGCCATACTGCTTTAGTAGCTCCCAAGCAAGTATCTGTTTGTACTATGCAGAGAACGTGCATCCAAGGCTTCTGCATCCCTGCAAAGAATGCCTCTCTTACAGCAGGTATAGTATAACACTATCTTAATTGTTTAAGTCCTTTCCTCCAGCATACCAAAAATCTTTTGAGGTTCTGCCAAGAATATTTAGCTAAGTGCTCCCTTAGAAAGGTGGTAAAGGGGGGAAAAAAATCTAATGAGGTTAAAGAGAAGGTCTTTCCTTTTTCCCTTCTGATAATTATACAGAAAATATCTCAGTCTGACCCAGGAAAAAAGGTCACCATATAAGAAGAGACATGCTGTTGTTTTTTTTTTTATCATGGCAAAGGCTTGAGCTACAGCCTATTGCTGTCGTCTTTTTCCATACAGTATTACATGCAGAGAGACTTGTAGGATGAAAATGGCCCACCATTTCCATACTGATACAATACAGGTGAAGTTTTCTTTGTGTATGTCAAGTTGTTATTCTAGGCATTTTCCACTCACGAAATCTACTCCAGCTCCATTTCATCCAGTTTTTACTCCCACATTACCTGAGATCAACTATAAGCAATAAATGTTTCAAATCCTACCTACCACCAGAAAAAAAAAACCTGTCTTGACCTCTCCCTTGCAAAATCCAAGCCAAGTGACTATCCGTGGCTTTCTTGGTATGGACTACTTTCCAAGCTTCAGTGAGATATAGACCATTTAACAGCCAATAAAATCATTGGCCAGTTATCAAACAGAAGACTATAAAAAGTTAAAATGATATTTTGCAGACAGATACAAGCCACTTTGCTCATGCCTCAAGGCAAAGGAAAGACAAATGCAGTTTCTTTTAGTGTAATGTCAAACCCAGCTAAAAAAAAAAGGTGGCTTAAGTTAATCTGGTTTTCTTCATACTAAAATGAAATGGGAGCTCTCTGACACTTTGTGTCTCAGTTGAGGGAGAAATGAGGAACAGCTCAGTGGCGGTAACTTTTTAAACTGGTATCACTGAACAGCGAGCAAACATCACACTACGTTCCAATCTCAAAAAACTCCTGAACACATTTGGTACCCGATTAGTATTTGGTCTTCTGGACTGGCTAGTAAAGAGAAGTGCATGGTGGATACCACTGAGCTGCATGACTGTCATGTAAAGCAACTCCTCAAAATGGTGGAATTCACATGGGGAAGATCAACTCATTTAACTTTCAGTCAGGCACAGTCTGACGTTTGGCTGGATTCCTTCTGCAGAAGACAAAGGAAGGTGGGCACCTGCAAACATGTCAACATTCTTCATCTTATATAGCAGAACACCTGGCAATCTTAAAAGAAAGAACTGATGATCTACTTAAAGTAAGCAATGGTAACATGGCTATCTCCCGATCCTACGGTGCCCTCAGACCATGTCGCATGGATGTTCATTTCCTTTACACTTTATCCCTAAACTCAGATTCCACTTACCAGATTTCCGCCCCCCTCCCCCCCCCCGCCCCGAGTCTTCTGCATAAAACAGTGCTTTCTTATACATGATGTAGCAATAGGACCGGATAAATAATTTCTTTCTCCATACCAAACAAAATAAACAGAGCTTCTGAAATGATTCATTGAAACCTATACATCAAGAACCTCAAATAATTCTTAAAGATTTTTTTGTGATGCCACTGTAGTTTTTAAATACAATGCATGACACCACAATGGTACACACACTGTTTTGGTACAGACTTTTTTTTTTTTAAATCACATGCATCCCAACGTCCAGAAACAACATGGGTGATGTAGTATACTTCCTACTTCAAGTAAAGCAGAGAGATCATCACTGATATGGTCATCCAGAAATTTATTCTACCGTCCGTTTAAATACCAACAGGAATTTGCTCTCAGCACAGATCCACATTATCTTTCTTGCAGAAAGATTCAACAGGCCAGCAGTAACCCGCGGCTCAGATTTTGAGGCATTTTAGGTACTCCAAACTCAAATCAATTATCATCTTGGATATTAAGAGCAATACTCTGATTCAATGCTCCACTGAAAGCCAGTGTAAAGAGGGTAAAAAAGGTCTAACACCTTTATGGCACTGCACGTTGCTGACGAGATGGGCTGTAATCATTTGAACCATTTAAACTTTCCAAAACCTAAGACACTTTGTTTCCAAGACTAACTGCAGCACTGCAGTGCAGCTGAGAGGTCAGGGAGTGAATAACTGAAGCCAGATTATAATGTGACCAGATGGGACCAGAGGAACTTTCAGTCATTAGATGACACGTTATTTAGACATGCTTATTGATCAGTAACTCAGGAGGAGTTAATCTTTCCTATCTGTAGACATGTATGGTGTAGACATTCAGCTGCAAGCTACTTCCTGAGATGTTGCCTTCATAAGTCAAATGGAGAGCATCAGGCATGTTTCCATGTCATCTCTAACAGTGAGATGAAGCATGTCACAGAGCAGGTCATAAGACTTTCTCGATAGAAATGTCTTTTCTCTCCATTGACCATGAAATACACCTTGGTGGACAGCTCAAATGCAGTTCATTTTGCCAGACAAAACCCATCTTTACAATCACAACAAGGTATCCAGAACCATAGTTGGAACTGATTGATTATGGACATGTGCTTGCAACCAAACGGGGATATGCCTTGTCTATAAAACCCTTTTCAAGAGTCTTTCCCTGTCTACAACACAACCTGTGCCACATTCATCTTTAACACCAACGAGTTATTCTTTTTCCCTTAGCAGATGTCACCCCAGAATTGGGCCAACTCCCTACTATTTGCTTGCCACAAATGATAAGCAGAGCTTGCTAGGTAGATATGTGTCTACTTCCGTACATACAGATGAAGTTAGACTCCATTTTTCCAGGCTAACTCACCAACCAGCTTAAGACAGATGCTGAGGATTACCAGAAAGAAAACTGATAGTGGTGGGACTACTAGCAGAGACAGAGCTCTTCAAGAAATTCTTCTTTATTTTGGGGTGGGAGGTGCAGGAGGGTGGAGGCAGGTGGGAAGCAGGGAGCCAGTCACTTCTCTGGAGAAGGCTCAGATCTGTTTAGCACATTATATGGATCACTGCTACTTTCTCTGACAGCATCTGAGAACATCATATTGATATACTTAACACCGAAGTAATCATGTAGTTACTCTACAGTTATTAAATTATTCAATCTATTGTTTGGAATGGCATATAGCTTGTAAGTGGCCAGGTAAGGGTTGTCCCATAACTGATGGAGCTGTTGCAGACACTTAATATGCAGTGACAGACAGATGTATCTCAGAGGCAGCAATAAGGACTTGGCATCCTTGATTTCCCGTACTGACATGTCTGCAAGTATAGCAACTCTTCTAAGTGAAATAAGGCCAAGAGAAACCAACTTTTCTAGAAGTCTAGCCTATAAGGGAAAAAGAAAAGCTAGAAAATGAGTAATTTTTTAATCTGACTTGGTGACATTTTAATACTGGCCTGTGGTGCCAACAAACTGGAGTATCAAAGATTTCTTGGATGAATAAGTTGTACTACATCACAAAGAAAATAAAGAAGTGGTTTAATAGAACATTCCATCAGGATTTTACTGATCTTACTGCACACAGCTAGACGATCAGAGGGCTCAGACTGTGTGTGCGCGTTCATGGGCAAGCGCATACGGACTAGCAGAGGCTTAGGAACAGAAAAGCACTCATACCTATATATGGCTCTGTTATATAGCACTGCAAATAAGTGCAAAAACAAATACAGTAAAATATATGGAAGGACTCATACAGCAAGCAAAATAAAAGCACAGACAGATTGGAACATTTCCCACTAAAACAGAATTCATTCCTGAGGTATTCGTTTCAATGGAAATATGCTTTTTCTCTTACTGAATTTAATAAGGAGATCTGCCAGTTATTACAAATGCAGAAGAAACAGCTACCCTGAAAGACCGAGCTAGTCAAGAACATTAAATCCTACAAGTCTCAAAAGATTTGTCACTTTTAATAAAAGGCTCAGACACTGTATTAGTAATCAAATCAATTCATAATAACTATTACACCGTACATCAAAGAATGCAAAACCTCTGGAAATGGGATATGGAACTTGTCAGCTCACACGTATCAGGCCAAATCTACCCCAGGTCAAGAGCAGGCAGAATCATTACCTGTCTGATAACCGTTTGGCGGCTTCTGCAAAACAAGTTAGGTAAGTCCACACCACAGAATTACAACACTGTGCAAGGCTACGGAGCCAGCTCAGGTACTGCCTCACCACGTCAGTGTGGTACAGTGTTCAGGCTAATTAGTGGCTACTTGGGGCACAGCTATGCTGCTTCCAGCACCAGAGCTGTACTCCCGCACGGCACTTCACCGTCTAGACACACCAGCTCATGCAAAGCCAGTGCTCCCCGCCAGCCCTGCACAGCCCAGAACAAAAAGGTCTCCAGATCAGTAAAAGTCATCGCTGCACTCACGCTGGCTCTAATCGGGAGCCCTGACCTAAGCAGAGGTGCTGAGGATGGAGCGGACAGGAACCCAACCTGTGATACTTCCCGAAAATGCCCTCTGCCCAACAGGCATAGGACAAAGTCATGAAAATGCAGCTGTACAAACTTGGTCCGACTTCCTCGGTCTCGTTGCAAGCAGGTCTGCGCTGCTATCCATCCAGCTCTCTCATGATGGGTAGACCTCCTAAGTAACACTTACAAGAGGCCTGCTAACTTTCATGCTGAAAATTTTAAAGAATGTTACTGTTCCAGTCTACACTGTAAAAGACACAAAATAGTCGGTGATACTGTGGGTATACAGGACTGCCTCAGGCACTTTCAATTAACCTATGCATTGTGATACCCACATGACAAAAATAACAACTCTGTCAACCGCTAAATTGGCAAGAAAGCAAACCTTGTGGTACGTAGCTGGTAGCAGAGCCTCGGTCATCCTTTGCTCTCGCCAATTTATTATATGCTGGATTTCAAAGCAAAGAGCAATTTTCCTTCTCCTCTCTGTTGGTGAAGCAAATATGGTAATGAATACAGTGCTGACCATTTCAACTAACAAGCCCTAAAAACTGCAGAAGTGCAGAACATTTGCTTGCTCTACTGAGCTGTGAAGTAAAGCAACAGATGACAACCTTATGCCTCAGTGTCTTGTGGCACTTTTCTTAACAAGGATCAAGAAGACACTCAAAGAACAAGCACATATTTATGCCATTAAAAAAATCTCACATCTGATGCTCTCTAAAAACAGTAAAAAACCCAACATCATTTCAAATGATGAGTACAGCAAGTCAGACAGTAATGATGTCTCCTGCTCTAATAATAGAAAGGCATTTCTAAATTAACGCCTAAAAATCAATACATATTGTAGCCATATTTTAATGACTGCTTTCTAGAAGGAATTTAAAATCATAGCACACCTTTAAATTTTTGTAAGGTATTGAGCTATCATTTTAACCACATATTTACGGCTCCTAGTCTCAATGAAATTACCTTTGCATTCACAGTTTCAGAATTCTAGCTAAATGAAAATGCATATATAGCCAATGGTCAATGTGATAGAAATAAAGCAGCAAATAAAAGGGGGAGGGGAGGGGAGGGAGGGAGGAGAAAGAGAGGGGGAGAGAGAGAGAAAGATCCAATGGAAGTTTGGGAGGGACTAGTGTTGCAGAAGTTTTAATCAGAAATGCTAGTTATATTCTCACCTCCCAGTGAGGTGAGAATACCTCCCAGTATTCCTGTAGTATTTTTCTCCCTTTGTTTCTTGAACAGCTACTTCTAAAACTTCACCTGGTTGTTTTGGGGTTTTTTTTGGATGGCTTGCATCTTGCTCTTCCCAATTTTTAGCTCCACTGCAGAGAGTAGATCCTACTTCCTCCATCAAGTTCTAATTAAAATGAAAACATTCATATCTGCACTTAACAACACAACTGCTACGGCAAACTTCACCCTAAAGCAAACTTCAAAAGGGTCAAACTACAAATCATTTGCATTAATGCAATCAAAAAGAGAGACAAAATAAAGTACACTTGAATTTGATGAGTTGCATGTGTACGCACGAGCGTATTCTTCCCAAATTAGCTTTGATCTGGAGAGCGAAATCCCAATATAAAGAATTTTAGACTTTGGTCATCAAAACATCTATGTGCTTAATTATTGCAAGAGACCAAAGTAAGTTACAAATTGCCAGTCAGTGTAGAAGGGGAAAGCAGCAGACTCATTTCAAGCACAAGGCTGTCATCATTCTTCTCTCAACCACCCTTCCCTGCCTCATATATTTCTCTAGCAAAACTTAAGATCCATTTATGAATTGAAAAGAGAAAAAGCAAGCTACAAACTATCATCTGGAATCAGATTCAGTGGTCATGATTGCCAAAAGTTATGCTGTTATGCTGGGGGTCAGAGTACGGTCACTGATGAATCAGATGAAGACTGGAAGGAATCTCTGTTACCTAAGGTCATACCCCTGCCTCAAGTCAGGATCACTTGTGGTGGTGACATTCCTGACAGACACCCAGTTACCCTTGTTTGACAGCACTGGTTCCAGTGCCAGTGAGAGTAATCCTATTCTCTACTAATTTATGCAATAGATGATTATTTCCTCTTTGTGAGAACCTTTTGAAGACTCATGTTACTCCTCCAGCTTTTTTTGACTCAGCTCAAATTCTGTCAATCTTTCTTCAGAGGTCATGTTTTCTTTATCTCCAGTCATTTTAAGTACTCTCCTCTGGACTTGGGTTCATATCTTTCCTGGAGCGTGGGGCCCAAAATTAGAAATAGCCCAATCTGAAGCCAAAGAATTTCAGAGCGAAGTAGAAAGGTTATGTGATTCATCTTGCTGACACAATAGTTCAGTTCAGGTATTCATTATGGCACTAACCTTCTTCACAACCACATAACATTATTTTTCCAAGTGTGGGCTGTGATCCACAACAAACCCAGATCTTTTTCTAAATAGCTGCTCCAAGCAAGTTGTTCCCCATCCTCCTTAGGATTGTCTAGCTGCAGTAATCTGCATTTATCAAACTGAGCTGCAGTTCATTTCCCACACTGCAACTGCAACTTGCCCAGATAAATTTTGAAATTTAAACCTGTTTTTCAAGGTAGTGGCAGTCTCTCTTAGCTCCATGGGGTCTTCACATTTAATGAACATTCTCTGAAGTCCATCATTCAGCTTGCTAGTGAAAATACTAAACACCAACATCAGCTGTTATTTTCTTCCTTTTGTTCTTCTAGGTGCTTAAACGTAATTTGACTACTTTGCTTCAGTGGTTTTTTGAGAGCTGAACATCTAAAATTTCCTACCTCATCTGCTTTCCCCCTCCAAAACTACATTCTAACACTAATTGACAGGTCTGTCTCACATGTGCTCTCAAATATGGCTACTAACAGCTCCAAGATGCTAGCCACCAACTCTTCACATGTCCTAGCATGAAATTCATCAAGTCAACATTATCCCAAAACATCTAAATGTTCTCTAACCTTCCTCATATAGTGTTGTCAGCTGTGGCCTCATCACATTAATTGTCAGCCATCTTCCACACAATTGACCTTTTCCATAAAGACAGCTGCTAGACAGTCAAAAGTAAATTTCAAAAATATTGATGTCTATCAAATGCTCTCCCATTCCCTGAAGAAGTGGACTGACTCTTTAGTCTTCCTCTGAACACTTACATATGATGACTCCTTGTTATTTTGGGTTTATCTTACTAGTTTCCTCTTACTTTTTGGCTTAGCTTTTCTGGTTTTGTCCATGGGTATTTCTAGTATATTTCCTTATTTGTTCTCTTAGCTCCTTGACTCAGTTTCCATGTCCTGTATATGTACATATATACATACGTAAATACACACACACACAAAAGCCAACATTTTTACTTTGCTATCATTCCTTTTCTTTTGACTCACGTTGCTTTCCCACCTAGACATAGTCAACCCATTTCTTCCTATTGGTTGGAGTCAAATTTGAGAAGTTTCTCTTCTAGTTGTGTTCTCCATCTCCCGAAATAAAAGCCACTTTAACTACTTGTGTGTCCCCTCATGCACCTAGGTAAAACAGAGCTGGCATTCATCATAATATATTCTACATTCTTTTCTTCTTTAGCTGTTGCATAAGGACTTTGGGTAAAGACCCTCCCCCTATACACAGGATCTCAGAACAGGTATGTAATGGGTATACAAGGCCTACTCTCCGCTTGCTCTTCTTGAGCCAAATAGCCACTTCAATATTAATCTTCTGTTAAAATTACTTACTAGGACAGATGCCTGTCCCAGGCAATATTGCTTACACTCATCCATGGTTTCCTTTTACAGTACCCCCTCGCATTATATTAATATGCTCATGCGCAAAGCAGCTCTTCCAGTTTTTCTACACCCCCCCCCTTCTTTCTTCCCCTCTGTTTCTTCTTTTTTTCCTTGATATTGAAATATGCGCTTACTTTTTGTCCAACAGTTCAGAGCTCATCTGGAAATTTTGGTTAAACTGATTTCCTTTCCTTCATGAAAAAAAATGACGCTTTATCAAGATCAGTGTGCACCACTTACACAGTTATCATAACAATTATTTCAAAGTCAGAAATGAATTGATAAGTAAGTGCTGCAGACAGTGTGCAGTGGAGAAATGAAATCAAGAGGCTATAGAGAAGGAAGACAATGAGAGAAAAGAAGAATGTGCCAGGAGAGGTCAGACATGCAGACTAACATTCATCATAACACTGACACTCTTGTTCTATTCTCTATAGCAATGACGAGCACTGCCTATATTGTCAATAGGATTAGAAGCCAAATGTATAATTTGTTAACTGCAGCAGTTTGGAATGGGCTGATTTAATGCCTTTGAGATTTCACTGTAACATTCTGCTTTTGATAAAGCAAAGTTAAGTTGGGAAAGACTGAAGCTTCTGAATTATCCATGCTCCCACTGTTCTCAATATATCATTAATGGCAGTTCTTCCCATAGTATCTAGTTTATATTACATTGTACTACATCATAGCTTTCAAGAAACAACAGGTAAAAATAGCATGCAATTTTAAATTACCATGTAGGTATAAGTGCAGGTACTATGACCTGAAAAACAATTAGCCAGTAATTCTAGACCAGGAAGGCATCATCATTTGCCGTTAAGTCCAGAACATGGATGCAATACACAGCTCTGCTCCTGTATCATGAGTCAGTCAGCAGTCCCACACCATCAGAATAATTAGCCACAGCTTTTTGTTCTTCGATGAAGATGTACAGGCTAACAGCTTGATTTTAATTCCCCACTGGAACAAGTAACTAATTACGACCCGCATTAAAAGTTAGCTGCAATAATTTAATAGGGTAATTTTAGGGATCTGACAGACCTCTAAATTATGCGTAAATAGATTGTTATGAATGCTTGAGAAATTAGATTATAAATTTAAAAGCCTCCTACAGAGCAAGACGAAGCCCAACTATGCATGAGTCCCTTATCACAGCAATTTCAGAGATCCCCATCACTGAGTTTAATAATGCTAACAGTTCCCTATAGCTTCTGGCCCCAATAAATCATTAGCTATCCAGACACAAATCCAACTTTCCTGAATGGAAAAGGGTCACTTACAAAGGGGGAAAAAAAAAAAAAAGTATGAGATGAAATGAAGCTCTTAAAGTCTCAGACAAGAAAATGGTAATTCCGCAGCAGCATCTTTTAAAAATATGGATCTTTATCATCATGGGATGGATGAGATAAAGAATCCTTAGGTTTCGTCCCCAAAAGCTGATGGCCAGCTAACATAATAAATACCCAACAACCTGGACTGATTGCACCTGAAGTTCATTAGTACTATTGCTTAAAAGAAATAAAGATGCCAACAGTGCCTGTTCTTTGGTGACCAATGTATGCCCACTCCCTGGTCTTGCAGTGTTGAAGCCTATTTTCCCAGAGGGCAGGTTAAAGCCTGTTTCCCAGAACAATGAGATTGGTGGGGGAAAAGAGAGGCAGATTCTCTTACTTAATATTATTTTAAGACGTGAAAATGGGAGGGCATTATCTAGAGAACCGTTGAGAGTAAATACACCACCTGCAA
>NW_008825614.1:5403749-5429969 GCF_000699105.1 Pygoscelis adeliae
TTCAGTTAACAATTACACTACCACATATTGTGATCTTAACAAATTTAATGGAAAGATTAAAATCACTCCAGAATTCAACCTGAAGATGTAACAAGTCTTTGTACTCATGCAGTCAATGTCCACAAGGTGCAAAAAGTGAGTTTCAGACCAATTTTGCGCTCGTAAGAGCCTTAAACACGTCTCCTTTCACTTATGTGGCTATGTGACAAAAGCATGGCCAAAGCAATATTGCTGTATTTCACCTCTAAATTAAACGGAAAACTTGTTATCTTCTCAACAGAAATGCACAGCATGTCACACTTCCTGAGTTTTATCAGAGAAATATTTCTATTTCTTTTCCATCTTCTTTTTCACACTTCTCTCTTGCACCTGTTCAGACCTAGTTTCTCCGTCCTCAGTATTTCAAAGACAATTGTGCGTGCCATGGGAAACGCATTTGAGTACTCTTGGGTCTGAAAGCCGCAACCACTACAAGCCATCCTTTTAAAGAGCTGAGCAAGGAGCATCCCCTGAGCTCTGGGGTCCCCAGCTGCCCTGCTTGTAGCACAGACGATTCTAATGCCGATGAAAACCAGAACAGGATTCCCCAGTTCCCAGCAAAAGGCAAAGGCAAATTAATAAGGTTAAACAACTTAATCCAAGAATGGAAAGATTAAGTGCATGATACAAAAAATTAAGTATTATAAAGGGCACTGACATAGCTACTTTATCAATTAATAAGACTGCTAACATTTTAGATACTTATTGTATAGCACTTTGACATTATTAGCTATTTAGACATTCAGTACTTCCCCTTCAAAACAGAACATACTCTGAAATACCAGACTACTACATTTGCTTTCACAACATTATGAGGTGAAGTTTTTTTCCTGTACTATTTTGGACTTAGACATTTTCTAATATGAACCTTGCTAATGTTTGCCCAAAGTATACTCCATAACTAGAACATATTTTCATTTTTAGAACAATCCTACCCCCTTAAGCCCCCAGCTTTCAAGCTCAAACTTGAATGCTATACGTTCTAATGGAGTTGGATAACATATATGCTAAACAAGAAGACTGCCGATGCGAACAAAAGAAAAAAAGAAAGAAAAATGCCTACCAGTTCCACACAGGTTTTTTTTTTATTAAACATCGGCAGTTCAGGAATGAACCATTTCCTTAAAACTTCCCCCGTGCCGTAATCCTGTCATGTTCACATGCACTGCGGTAAGGATACCTAAAGTTTCTTTTGTGAAGAGCTACATGGATTTGGTGGATATGGTTTAAAAAGGCAAAACAAACACTTGGTCAAGCAACCTTACAGAGGTTTTTTTGGTCTATGTAACACTTAAAAAATAAGACAGAAAAGTGTTTGAAAAATATTTAACTTCATGGAACATAATTCTCTTGCAAGGTGTAATTAAGGTAACTCATGCCTAAACCAAACCGAATTGACATCAAAGGGGACCGTACCATCCTTTCACTGATGGGTGAAGAACACAGTCGAGTTTCAGCCATCCTTTGGAGGCTCTGTCTGGGCTGCAGGTCGGTAGTGCCTCAGATGGAGGGACAATAGGGATGGTTCTTCACAAAGCTGTTCTCTGAATAGTACAACAGAATTATTTGCCAGGCAGGCCCAGAGCTACTTTTCGGGGTCCACATTTGAGCAACAGGCAGCACAGCCCTCCATAAGGTGAAGCCTGAGTTAGTAAACACAATAGATTTGAGCTGCGTCCACCTGGAGCTGCTCCTGCACCCAGCACAGGGCACCAGCACCTCTGGAGCCAATTAAATACATGAGCTCAACCGATGGGTGTGCAGGAGCAGGCTGCAGGCACCGTTTCGCCCACACCTCCTGCGCTGCATCTGCCTGGTCCTCACCACCTCCCTGGGCAACCCAACAGGCACATCCAAGTCTTGCTACCAGCCCCATTTCCCCAGCCTCCCACTCCTCAGGTTACAGTACCCCACATCACACTCAGCGATGGAGAACTGGCCGTCCCATTCAACCAACATTGGGTACTGGGATGTCTACCACATGAACTGCATTGGGCAGTTGAAAAAAATAAAATAAAAAAAGAAGATGGAACAAAGGCTCTAGATAAGACATCCCTGTTCTCTCCTGCCCTGTCGCTAGGGGCTGTCACGAGGCATTGAGGCAGCAGTGTACTCCTGGAAAGTGCTTAAAAATCCTCCAGGTACGCGCAGAATAGCTTTGGACAGCACAAGCCAGGAAAAATGCAACTTAGAAGGATTCCCAACCAAGTACAAAGCTAAAAAATCTAGAGGGAAAAGGAAGTTGTTGCTGATAAGCTGCCTTTTATCTCCTGCACACATGGACTCTCGTTTCTACTGGGAAAAATTCTTGCGTAAGCTTACATAAGGAGAATAAGCTTCAAGTCAGATATGTATTAAATAAAATCTTCTGCTTTCAGACTTTTTTTTCCAGATGTTAAACTTGATAAAGACATTTTGCAACTCTAGTTGCCATATTTATCACTGGTCACAGACTTCCTAGAAGTCTACACCTAGACATACTAAACTCCATTGGACCTACTGGCTACTCTTACACACGGCGATGCATGGTACTGCTACCCGTAGTTCTCCTGATGCTGCTGCAGAAAAGGAAGAACACAGCACCTGACAAGTGGCAAATATGCTCAGGATACCTCAGAAGTCTCAGAAATGCAGTTTCTTTCGTAACTGTTAAAAAGTTGTATTCTTGAAACTAGGTGTAAGCATTTGTTCTCATTCATCAAAATTATAGTCCCTAGAAACTTGTTCAACCTATTATGTGTAGCTCAAGGCCGATTACTATGCATACAATTGAAAATAAGATTTAGGTGTCTTTCAGCCCCTTTAAAGATTTTTTTTAAAAAGTCCCTAGCTTATTTAGATAAAATGGATTTCCAGAAAATTCACCCCAGAGCACCACTCAGAATTCATAGTTTTATCAAAAACTGTATGATTAGATTGGCTCAGATTACTTTCTTGAAAAAATATCCATACTTAATTAAGCATATAAATCAGACTAATGAAAAAGAAAATTTGTTCCCTGAAGACACAGCCTACGCTATCAACTTTTAGCCAGGAGTTAGCCATACACTATTTTATTTCACTTCATTCAGCTTTCTCAGCCTGTGGCTGTTGCTGAATTATCAAAACATACACATGATATGTATATCACGACCTCCTGTAACTCTCTAAGTCAACTCCTTCACTCTTTACAGGACACATAGGACACATGCAGATGCAGATTCCCATATACGTAAAAATCATCCAGACTGTTCCCGTCTTCACTTTTTACACATTAAAGCATGTTTCTGTGCCATGGTCTTGTGTTCTGGTTTTAGGATCAGTCCCAAACTCTCCAGGAAACTCCCTTTCTGCATGGTTTCACCTCATACACACAACAGCTAGAGGTGGCAGAGGTTATTCCCTTTAGGGTTTATAACGCAAGTTAGCGTTTGTAACTCAAGTAATCCCAGCAGAACTTGGGACAGGCAGATGTATCTACCACCACAGTGTTCTCAGTAGGGCAGGGACTACTAAGTGCTGGCCATGTCAGTCATTTCCTCTAAACAAAAGAGCTCAAGGCAAATCATACAGCTCATGAATTTGTCTTTAGTAGTTTTGCTTTTCCACGCTGAAAAGCCATCTTTGTTCTGTTTTGCTGGAATGCAGTTATTCCAGGCTACCTTGCGTCACCTGTACGTGGGCCAATTTATCCACTTTCATCCCAGACTCAGGTAGCAAACCCTAAACAAATTCCACCTGATCAGCTCCCCAAGCTTAAGTTACTTTTTGTGTTCTTTTTAATTATTTAATTTAACTTGTAAAAATACCCCGTGGAATGTTTTTAATACTGGTCTCTAGAGACACAGCTTCCCCTTTGCTGCCTCTTTCTATTTGCACGAAGCAAACCTCAACACTCAGACTCTGCTCCTCCCACGTGCTGACCTTGGCATGCTCAAGTGACCCAAGTGAAAGGAGAAAGCTTTCCCTTCAGACATGCAAGAAGCCACCGCAAAAAAGATGAAAAAAGGTACTTGCCCTGCAACCGGTAGCACTAGAGAGATAAGGGCATGGTCAGACAGAATCCGTAATAGTGCAACCGATAAACCTGCTATCTACTATAGTTACCAGATAATACATGAATCCGGTCTTTCAGCCTCTCAGAAAAATACATAGGCTCTGCTTGTTGAATTTAACACACTCCAGAAATCATTCAGTCTTCTGTTTCTTTACAGATGCTTGAACACCCACGAAGCTTTGGACAATGATTTGCTACCATTAGGTTACCAGCAACCACTCCACCCCGGCCTTCTCTCAAGATGACTGTAACATCTCTGCAGCCCAGTAATCTGTAACAAGTTATACAAGGAATAGAGATTCTCTTCAAGGACCAAAACCACCAAATTAATATTTCCACAACAGTATCCCTTGACTGAGGTCATCATACAATTCAGCGGACAGAAAAAAATACCTGAAGCGAACCATTGCTAATCAATACAATCTTTTATTTTACCAAACTGGAAATCGTCCCATGCAACATCTAATGAAAATACTGTTCACAAGAAAGACTTGGGGCATAATCCTACAACAGGAAATTGTCTTCACTGAATTAAGATACCATATCAAGCTTTTGAGATACTTCAGGAAAATAAATTTTATTTCATCATTGTCTGGATGGCCATTAATATTGATACGTGAGGAATCTGATCCTCTGTTCCCTCAAACTGACCCTCTAACGCCCTCACAAATCCACTCCTCTCACACCCCCAAAAAAGGAACTCACCCAGTTGACTGCAAAAATCATGAAGAAAAAACCCTCAACCCATAGAAAAATAACCATTAAGCCCATTTGGTCAGGGTAAATTGTGACTTAAAGCACAACCTTATCAATGAGGTAAGACAACAAGCTTAGTGTGGAGAGACACTGCACAAGTGTCTTAACAAGACTAACAGTCATCTCCAGCTCAAATCCATTTCTCTTTCTTTCTCAAGTTGACAGGAAATTGCTTTAATTTACACTGAAAAAGGAGCCCCCACACTCTACTCATGAGTTTCAGTAATGGAAGTGATGCCCAATGCCCACACCCCCTCTTCCCAATTCCCTGCTCACTTGCTTGAAGGCAAACCAAAGGGGAAGATGATCAGTTCAGCAATTTGTTAAGCATGAGCCCTAGGACTTAGAAGATTTCCTACAGAACATTAAGTTTCCATATTCTCAAGCGAGTCTGTGGTCAATTCACAGCTAAGTCTTTACAGCGAGGGCCACATGTTAATGGGCAAGCAGGAAGCAAAAAGCATATCATTGAAATAGGCTGAGACCTACAAGTATCTCACCAGTAGAGGTGATGGTATTTTCCTGCATTTCCTGAACTTGTTCCAGGTACCTTAAAACGTTACCTACCTTAAAATTACACTCAGGCTTCAGTGTCTTCTGATGCTGCACCTTCAGTCTCTGCTGCAGGCCAATGGCACTGTTAATATCATGGTTCCTGACTTGTCTCAGAAATAAGTTGGGGGGAAAAACAAATGGAAAAGGACTGTCTAGCTCACAAAGCTCCCATCCCTGCTATCAACAAGCTGAGCCATAGCAATGACAAGTAGCAGGAGGTCTGGTGAAAGACCGCTGTGTGTAGGAAGCTGAAGAACAGAAATAGTGTCATGGGAATCCAAGCTCAGGTTGTTTCAAAGGACAGTGAAAGAAAGTGATTCAGAGAGAGAGGTTTCAAGCATTTGCACATTTCAAGTCAAGCACGTAACCACTTACTGGTGCAAGTCTCTTCATTAACATAAACAACAAAACTCTACATCATACACACACATATGGAATAGCTTGTGTGTTTAAGATAATTTTTGGTTTCTCTTTAAGGGAATTCAATCATAGTTGACACTTCAGAGCTGCTAGTAGGTGACCTTACATAGCATCTGTGTTGCAATGCCTAGATGTGTTGCTAGGGTGAGCTAAGGATAGGAGTTAAGCCTCGGCTCTAAATTTCCTGGCTTTTTTCAGCTCATGTCAGCCCTTATTGTTATTTCCACATAGGGAGAGGAAGGTGCGATTAAGAGAAAGAATGCTGTTGCTCTGCTTGACTGTTTCTTGGCAGTTGCTGGATTTTGCTAAAAACCTTATCAGAATAAACCTCTCTCTCGTTTCTGCGGTGTGCAGCGGAAGCATTTTCATCTACAGAAAAAGATATGCTGTAACTGAACCGTTCCCCATCCCAACATTACAGGCAACCTCCCTGTCAGCACGGGCTTGATCCCTCTAACCTGCACACAGGAAAGGAAAGGAAGACCAAAGTTGAATCTCTTTGAAGTAGCCCTTTACCTCAAGTTCAAGTACTTATTGGGAAACAAAACAAACTAGCACACTCAGGCCGACAGATGATTCACTCCCAGCTCTACCAGTACCTCGTTTTACCTTTCCTGGAAACACAACCCACCCAGTATTTTTTCTTCTTTCCCTCCTCCCAGAAGGCCAGCTAATACTTATTCAATTGCAGACATCTGTATCCCCCAACAACAAGAAGTGCAAGTTGTATTATGAACAATTTCAAAGTCTACAGACGATGCTTGTTATTCCTGGTAGACAATAAAGAAGGTTAGCAATTAATCACTGTCTGCTATCTGCACTTAAAAAGTGGCAATTATTGATAAATGTGTTCCCACTTCAAGCACATTACTGAGAATTGCGGCTGGTGAGAAGTCTGGACTACTACAAAACCTGAAAACATTAACTGGTCAAACAGCTTTTGAGGCCAGAGCACAAATACCGACTTCACTAATTGAAAAGATGACGTCATTGGACTGATTTATGAAAGGCACTGCTGATGTTTAGATTAGGAAAATTTACTTGAAATGGCCAAAGTAAACTTCATGGCCTTTGTTTTGGATACTTCAGTTTATGAAGCCGTCATTTAAAAGAGCCATTAGAAATAAACAGATACGTGGTGATATAACCTATTGAAGAGGTCGGGGCGGGGGGATGGTGGTGCTGGGACTGTTTTGTTTTTAAACCCACATACAACAGCTACAGCAGCGTTTCCCCCAGGCTCCCACTCTTGTCCCCTCTCTAAAGTGAAAAGTTTCCAATACAGCTTTCTGCCTAAAATACCATTAATGATAGCAGCATATGTTGTTTATGATATGGGTCCTCTCGGTGATCCAACAACTAAAAAGTAGGGAATATTCTATATTCCCAAGAGAAACAGGCTGAAAATGTTCTCCCTGAGTCACAGATATTCCCTAGGCCACAATTCAGGTAGTTTCCACAGACTTCAAGCTGTGGCTGAAATGATTTATAGTCAGACCAGTGAATTAAAACATTTGTGATCCTTGGAATTATTATTGGTTTACGGAATTTAATTACAAGTTGTTTTCTTTTCTTAGCATTTTTTTTTTTTTTGACAATTTAATGTATTTGACATTTACAACTTAGTCCCGGCTGGAGACTAGACAGCAAGCACGTTTTAAGGCACCCTACCCCAAAACCTTGGAGCCTTCCTTGTTTCCTTCTGCAACAACAAAACACATGCCGTCCCATACACTGGAAAACAGACTGCGTTGAAACAGGGCCAGGAACAGAAGCAACCAAGTGGCATCCATCCCCACAAGAAAGAGCAGAAACTAATCCAACATCTGAATGCCAGACACTGATGTGTATATATGAAGAGAGAGAATAATACAGTGAACTCAATTTTTTCTGCATTTACATAGACTTACCTGTTTAACACAAACACATGACGCTACTGTGCAAAAGCTGCTGTCCAGCTGAACGGGGGCTACTATAATCCACTAGTGATGTCCGTGGATCCAAAAAATTTATTGTAAAGGACAGACAAGGTACCAGGCTCAGCTGCTCAGCACAAAACAAGAACAAAAAACATTTTAAAAAATGCCTGATTGCTCACACAGAACGTGGGCTTCAGATAGAGCCACCTCTAAAGAGCACCTATAGGGACTTGAAACATACAAAGGTTTGGGTGAGACTGCAGCAGAAGGATAAATATTCAGAAGAATACAGGACTAAACAGAAAAGTAGTAAATACCATAGCTGCTTCGTAATGAGGGAAAGAAAAAAAAGGCATAAGGGAATAGGGAAAGCAGCTGAAGGAGGACATCTGTTTCAATCATCTCATAGGACACAGAAAGAGAAATTATCTAAATGCTGGTTTGGGAGCCAGAAGCTCTTGCATATGGTGGGACCCAAGACCCTGTTAGTCATGGCCAGAGTAAAAACGAGATGAACTAGATGCCTGATAAGTATCACATGATTAGATTTAACCTGGAATAATCTATTAATACTGCGATGATAAAACCAAAGCGCTGCTCTGAAAATGGACGGTTTTAATTATGTTACATACCACTCCACCGGCTTCAGGAAAAATTTCAGGTCTACCAAACTCTCTCCCTGCCTAAAATAATTAAATACATATTGATTTTAAATGGTCCCTAATAGCCAGACAACTAGAAAATAGTAAATATGGTACAGCTTTGTATTTTCTACAATGAGCCTCTGACAGCAGCACGCACAATCTCTCTTTACACTACTGAAATATCTGTGTCCCCAGTCTACAGGCTTACCTATGGATCTCAACACTGCAGTAGCTTATGGAGGAAGTACATGCTGTGTTGACTCATATTTACCAACCTCACTGTGTGTTGCTTACATTCTCAGTATGCGCTCAATATACTGTATTCAAAGGTAGGTATCATCCTAGTCTACATAATGTTAGAAAAAAGGAACCAATGACAGAACAAGTCATACTGGGATGCTCATGAACACATTAAAACAGTACATTCTCTTGATAGGCATATCAAATTAATTTAAAGTCTCTGCCTTCCAGGTGTTGCACTCTTTAAAGTATAAGTACCCTAAAATAGTGTCGCTTGTAAGGCATGCTCATGAACATCAAATGGTTTTTGAAATTATTAAAACAGTGTTGCTATTTTGAATTTCCAAAGACATTCATCTGTCCTTGGTGGGGGTTCTCTTCAGGCAAAAGGGAGAAGGGATATTTGTGTAAGGGAAAGTTTCCACCTTATTATAAATGCAATCAAAAAGCAAGCAGACCTCAAAATTTCCAGCTTTTATAATCCTTAGTAGATTTTAAGTCACCACACAAGTAATTCCTGGGAATTTTAGATAAGTTAAGCATTAACTGCTGAGGGGAAAACAGACTTGTCCAGAGAGGATTGCTGTGTTTTTGACCCATTGAACCACAGTAGTGCAGACACTGCCCTGTAACAAGCAAAAGTAACTCCAGTTGGCTTCCGTGGTTTACACTGAATTTTTAATCAACATATCTATATTAATCAATCGGTAAGCAGCTTGCCAAGTCCTAGTACAGTACACGAAATTTCATATATGTTATTCCAAATAGGAATTAAATAAAAGTGAGAAAATTTAAACAGAACCAGACAAAACCAACCAAAAACCCCCCCACAACTTCCCAAAAGCGAGGTCTAAGGGAGTACAAAAAGCAACTTCAAATACAGAAAAAAAACAAACCAAACCAAACCCCCAAAACCAAACCAAAACAAAAAAAACAAACCAGGAAGAGCCCTCAGCTGGAAAGTGACAATGTACCAGAAGTGTCTGATCAGGTTTTTTCAGTACTAAAATCTGTGTGGCTGTGACAGTAAACATTACCGGACACAAGATGATTTCTCAGCTACTGAAAACACTGGCAATGTTATGCCGCTGGCAGTTGCTATGCAGTGACATCTCAAAAGCCTCTCTCAGGGCCACAATACACTAAAAGGTTTGTCAGTTCCAGCGCCCGTGAGTAGGCAACAGCCCAGACAACAAATCAGGGTCTAGGTAAAATTTTCTCCTTTAAAAACAGATCTATCAGTCCAAATCCCTGTGAGAATGGACAAGGTAAAGAAGTCTAGCATTTGGTTCACATTTTCATTTAACACAACTCTTTAAAGCAGAGTCAACAATCTAAATCTAATGTAACTCAAACTTTAGTTGGACACAAATGTGATGAAAGAAAGAGAGAAAGAGAGAAAGAGAGAAAGAGAGAAAGAGAGAAAGAGAGGAAGAGAGGAGAGAAAGGGGGAGGGGGGGGGGGGGGGGGGAGAGAAAGAAAACCCCAAACCAAAACCAACAAAAAAAAGGCAAACCAACAAAACCACCGAGCAGCTGTAGCATTTCCTGAGCTCAAAAAAATGAAGCAGCATCTCAAAGCACCTGAGCAATGCAGCAAGTTGCTTCCATTAGAAAAAGCATGAGCGTAAACGTTTTTTAAAGAAGCACTGGAGCTAGAAAGCCTGATGTATCACGAAGTGCAATCACAGGTCAAACAGGTCCCACTGAACGAGGAAGACGGGTTCCCCTGTGTTTGGCTCACAAGAGCCTGTTGCCTTTGCTGCCAAGGGTAATCCAAGTGCTTACTGACGTTTGCAGCATGGGGCCATTTAAAACACCACTCGCCTGTGGATTCTCTGCTGTCTGATAAGTAGTGCACTCCCAATGCTCCTTCTTCTCCACTGTCTCCAAACTCCAAACGTAATGTGTATTTCCCTCCTCTACCTGGCCACCTGGATTTAAGAAACCGATAGAAATTTAAGACCTCTACCATTCTCTCCAGGGCAACTAAAATTGCCTAACAGATTAAAAGACAGGGGGTTTTTTTTGCTTTTTGGATGAGGAAAGGGAAAATAATTGGGCATCTTCGTTCAAGGAGAACAGTGCAATGGTATGGCTTTATCTGGAGTAACATTATCTGTATTATTTACACAGAAAATTAGATATTTAAAAGTAATACACAAAACAATTGACATGCATAATTAGAGGAGTTACTTATCTTCTAGAAATTGTAGTCATTTATACAAAAAACCAACCTCCCTCCACAAACTCCACCTCCTGATATTTCACCTCAGTTTTGACAGTTAAGAAGCAGCAATGTCTTCCTGATTTTTACTTTTGCAAAAAGTCCTTAAGATGAGGATTTAAAGCTCCAGTATTACCTATAAAAGATTATGCTGAAATACCTTAGCATATATCTGTAAAACTTTTTTGTAGACATTTAATAATGTCTACATTATTAACAACAGGAAAACAGAAGGCCTTTTCCAAGTCTACTCAGCACATCGTCAGCAGAGCCAAGATTAAAACTTGCAATCTCCTAATGCTGTGAATTTAGGAAATTCACTGTCAGAATGGGATGGTTAAAAAAAAAAAAAGTCTCCTTCAAAACAGACATGCACACTCACTCCCATCAAAAAATGCCAAACAGCATTCCATTAAACTTTCCAAAAAAACCCTTCTGGAGTGAGAATAAGGAAAAATTTCAGCTCTGAATTGCCTGCAAGTTCACAGCTCCCGTTTTCACATACTTCTAACAAAAAAACTTCATTACATAACTGCGGTGTTGTTCTTGCCATAGGAAATCTTTCAAATGACTTCCACGTTGCATGTGGCAGGTCATGCCCTTGCTGGAACAGAGACAGCTCCGGCAAAGCTGTGCTTCGGCTAACAGCAAATGATAATCGACTTCCGTATCCTTCAAAAGCTTTCGCAGTAACGTCACAGATACGCTGCAGTTGTGCCTGCTCCAGGCTAACAAACCAGCTATTTCACAAGATTTTCCTCACTTCCCAGTAAAAAAAAATAACCTCTCTGCTTGATTGACTACACTTACCCACTACAACCAATACAGTAAATCACGAAGCAATTGGTGGCAATGGACACTGTGGCACAGCTGCACCCATTTAAAAGCACAGCTGCTCAAGAAATAAAAGCACACTCTTTTCATCCAGCCACAAAACTTTCAGAAACATGAGTGACAAATCTGCCCAAGTGGATATTTATTAGTAACACTAAGGGCTCCTCCTTAGATCCCCCGTGTTTTGTTCCAGGCCCAAATCTTCTCTCAGCATAAAATTACTCATTTTTGTGACTGTCCCGGCTTCTACGAGCAGCTGCTTTTGCCAAACATTAATAATAAATATTTGTATTCAAATTCATCATATACTAAGTGTTGACCATACATGTGACCGTGCTGTACAAGGCCCCCAAATGCCAGCTGCTCTTTATAGCTGTTCTTATGCCTACATGGAGCCCACCTCACCAAGGCCTACGATGCTACAGCCTGAAAGGCCGGCTTTAGCCCAAGCATCTTGTGGCAAAGGAGGAGATTTTACTTTTTCCCATGGCCTCTGTGTCATATCCTGTTTCTCAGAGTCCTCCCATTCCCCTAAACATGACTTATCTCTCCAGCACTTCTCTTTCTCAGACTCCAGGCTGACTATCCTGCTGACGGTGGAGCAGCGTGAATGCCAGCTTTGCATGTAATTAGATAAAGATTTCAAACCATGCTCCACCATTTCCTGGCTTTCGAGTACGGTAATTCTAAGAAATAAAAACTTGAGAATTTGAGGTTTGTAAAGTGTTTTGGTATTGTAAGACAAAAAGTATTATGCAGAAGTACTGTTTATTTATTTGTTATAATAGAATTTAGTTCAAATAAACCTTGTAAGTGATGGAAGTAAAAAAGTATTTGTTTGCAAGACTACACTCTAAAATGACTAAAATATGTTTCCAGAGCAAAAGTTACAGATGCACAAGCACAAGCCAAGACCAAATTCTGCTGTCCTTAATCGAGCAAGCTGACCCCAAAGCTACTGCAAGTCTAGGGCGGTTTACAAGAGGAAGAAACCGGAGCTTTGACATGTCGGTGTATGGAAACTGTAAGGCAATCGCCCCATATAAAGGTACTTAGAGATGAGTCTTAGAACAGATGCTGCAATAGTACCGAAGCTGGGGTGAGTTTTGGTGGTTTTGGTTTCGTTGGAGTTTTTTTGGTGTTTTCTTTTCTTCCCTGGAAATAATCCAGGGACAGCATATGGAAAATAGAACAGAGATTACAAAAAGGAAGGATTGTTCCTGAGAAAAATAGTATTCTCAACAGAGCTACGCATGGCTCAGGAAATGGACAACTGACCCCTGCTCAGGAAAGATTTTATCAATGAATAGCTTTTTGGTTTTAAAATCAACATTATTGCAGAAGGGTGGAGGAAGGCGACACAGATTATGATATCTGCTGTATTATTTCTCAACTTTACACAAGAGATTTAAAATACTGCTATCTAAATGCTGGCCATTAGTATGCAACAACCTTTTAAGGAGGAACACAGAGCAGGGGTGAGTATCTGTTAAGCAGTTCCATCTGCTGAAGCCAGTGGTCCAAGCAGCCTCTGTGTAATGTGAAGCCTTTTCCAAACACATACTTTGCCCTGCTAGCCAAAAAATAAATACAAGATGTGCTCACATTTGGCCCCAAATTAAAGCCTAGGAACTATTAAGGGTTAGAGTGACTATCAGCAAAAACAATTGGTTTTGGGGTGGTTTTTTTAACAATCCTCCCCCAAACACCTCTCAGGAACAAAGGCTAGAGCAAAAATTGTCTCAGTATTATACTCAGAACCATACAAAAAATTGTGTATAAACCTGCCAAAACCAGGTGATCAAGTAGTCCCAGAACAGGGGAACCCAAAAGCACCACTGGATGAAGTCCTGGAAGAGTGAACGTAAGGTGGGGCGGGGAGGAGGGGGAGCACAAGTGACTAAAATCAGGGCTCAGTGCCAAGTCAGAGCTCAATTCTGTTCTCTAGTATGTAGGCACACATCATTACTTTGTAAAATGGACTACTGCATTTACACACCAGAGCAGCAGTAGCTAGCTTCAGAAGATTCGCTAATAAATATGCCAGAAGATGCATGCAAATTTGACGTTATACAGAGCCCTTTCTGGACTCAAGGGTGAAGTGAACAACTTGCTTTCCACTAAAACAGCTATATTAGAACAGCACAGACAGCACACAGAATAATGGTTCCATATTTTCCTATTCTGAACTGATGGAAGAAGGTGTTGGCTACAGACTTAAGGCTCACATTATTGAGCCTTAAGTGAGACTTGAACTGAGCATTCCCCAAGTTCAGCCCACAGACCTCAGAAATGGGTCTTTCTCGTTTCTCTTTTCCTCCTTTTTGAAAACACAAGGCAGTAAGTCAGACATGCAAATGTAAGAACTAGTTAACTTTTTAAAGTATTCTTCATACCACAAAAGGTTTTGAAACTGCTTTTCCAAGACGCATCATTATTATCTTTCAGAAGTGTATCATTTCCACAGTGCTCCAGATACTGAGATAGGAGATGATACACACTTTTTTAATTGGATGATCTGATGCAGCGCAGGTGTTGAATAAAGAAACAAGCAAGCCTACAAACTGGGGTCTCTCTAGGACGCACAAGTCCTTTTACATCCTTAGATCACCATAGCTACTTCTCCAACGACTTTGGGATCTCTTTCAAACACACAGATCCACTCTAAATGCATTTGCTACCTTTGCAAATTAAATGAACTCCATTTACCAAATAAAAACCCAACAACTTACAACTGAAATGCTGACAACAGAGGCTGGATAGATGGAGAGCACGTATACTCTGAAACAACTGCTTATCTAATCAATAACTTTATTCTTCAAAAGGGAATGTGGTTTGTCCTAGGACAAAAATCAGCGTGTCAGTTCAATAGCAATTTTACACAGACTGCAAAAAAATGTGTATTTCAATGGGATTGTGAGCAATGAGCTAGAGTCTAGAGTTCTTGAACAAAGATTAAATTCTTTTTATGAAGACAAGTACTAAGAAATAGTCTCTGCCTTGAAGAGGGATCTAGGAGGAATCTAAAAGCAGGCAGAACAAGGCAGTTAAGAAGTAAACAGCAAAACATATATTATATTCAACCTCATCTAACTCTTTGAGTCAGTGAACAGACACAAACCATTACTGTCACTGGCACATTACATATGAAATTCTTTGTCTTCTTCATCTACCAACTCTAGGATAAAATTCTCTCTTAAGAACACTCCACATTTAAAAATAATTTTTTCTACACCACAGCTCCACATAGGTAGAACTGGGTTCAGTCATCCCTAGCAGCATGAAAAGGCTGTGGACCTTTATCGTCAGCCTGCTTTATCCAACACGCGTGCTTTACAAGCAGTGGTAGCAATCCCCCGAAGGTTCAAAATTCCCAGTTCCAACACAATTGCATCAACAGTACATTTGGACCAGTATGCGAGCAATTTGAAAACTCTTAGGGAAGATTTTTCAAGCTCTCTTTGTTACGTTTACTTGGGTTGTTGTTGTAGTTGTTTAAATTCAGTCTTCAAGGCTTTGGCACTCCGGGGACTCGGCGGAGTCTGGCACGGGGTCACTCCTGCTGCAAGTGGCTACCAGCGGCTCGACTGGAGAGCCAGGAGGGAGAGCACTCTCGCCATCTGGAGAGAGGCAAACAGCCGAAACCCCCACCAGCCCATTCATGCCTTTCAAGGACAACACAGTCAGCTGCCATTTTTTGGTGGTGTTTTAGAACAGGACTGACTTTTTAATGGTTTTACCAAAATAAAAGCAGAAAGCTGTTAGTCACGTTTGAGACCACCAGTGTCACAATCTGGGACCGCATACTCCATTATTCCTGCTATTTGACATGTTTTCCCTTTGCCCTGGGACATTCTTTCCATTGAATTTGCAACAGAATGAACACAAAACAGACCTTTAAAAAAAAAAAGCAATTACTCTGAAATAATAACAAACAGACAAAGCCATAGTAATTTCTGTCAGCATAAGACAAATTAGTGGAATTTAACACATGGCCTGATGAGTACCTCCCACCAAAGAATTAACCATACACAGATGAAAAGATAAGGACTAACCACTGCCAGATAAAAATTCTTATTGAAGCTAAAAGAAATCAAGTTTCAAGGAAAGTCTCAAGCAAACACTAAAAGCATGCAACACTTGCAGAGTTCCACGATTTTTCAGTAAGTCAGGAATCAGAAACTTGTTTGGTTTATGAAGACGAATGCATAACATGCTTGACCATGATAGGGAGGAATCGGAACAGATCATACCATATGTCCTTTCCAGACCTAAAATTTTAAGATGACTGGATACTGAAAGCAAGATGATCCAGACGGTTATTTGTCAGCCTGCTATCCTGCCCTCGTCATTGCCCCTTTCCTTCCCAATTTAGTGTATTTTCTTTCAGCTTCTATTGTTCTTTCAATCTCAAATGAAACGTGGTCTCAGGAAACAGTACACTGTTTCAGAGATCTAAGTTTGATGTAATTTGTTGGTGAAACAGGGTAATATTTTTAGTGATCAATTAACCTCCTTAGCATTCTGAAATGCCCAATTATATGGTTAACATAAGTATGTTAAGAGCTTGAAAGCAGAGCTAAAAGAGTAATGAAATTCTCTGGCTTGGTGGCTCAGTTAAAATAAAGAAGGGAAGGGGAGGGGAGCAGAAATCACCTTAGGCCAAGAAACAGCAACATTTCAAATTAACCCCATGAGTAGGTTCATCTCAAAATGAAGTTCTTTATGTAATTTTTGGTTAGCATATTTTTTATTAATCTTTAAAAAGTGAAACATAATTTAACATCTAAGCACAAACGACAAATTCTGTTCTGAAATAAGGTCTGACAAATTCTTTAACTAGCTTAGTTTGTTATTTCTAGAATTCCTCCTATTGTCATCTTTAATTCTTTGGCTGAAACTATTTGAATCATGTTAGTCCTCTTACTTTTCTTGAATCTTTGCTCCCCATTAAGGGGGCGCTTTCATAATGAATGTGCCACTTGGTGGTAACGAGCATTTCTGTGTCACAGAATATAATACGAAATACTGAACTTAGAAGTACAGAAGCAGAATTTAGGAAGCTTCTGAGAATTTGCTACTTCGAGCTACAGATCCGTTTTATAGAACAAAGAAATGGGTTTGTTTGACAGGGTGACAGAAGGGACGTGCTACTTCATTGACCATATTTTTCTTTGCACAAGTCAGCAAACGCTACTAAGAGGACACAGGAGTCTTAAAGACTTCATTCCTAGAACTACGCACACACAGCTGATGATGCCAATGTACAAAAAACAGGGGAACACAAAAAGACAGCTCATCTTGTGTTCCAAAATGGCTTCATGCAAAAGTGCTGCACAGGGAAACTACAGAGAGGGAAGATCAAAAGAAAACATGAATATTTAATTAAAATATTTTATAATCATAGAATACCTTAAGTTGGACGGGACCTTTGGAGGTCATCTGGTCCAACTCCACCCAAAGCACAGCCAACTTAGTAACTTCGTGTTTTTCTCTTACTTTTCTTTCAAAGAGAAAACAAGAATAAGCATGACCATAATTATTTACAAAGGGATATCAAAAGTCTTTGTGACTTGCACAAAAACATAGCACGAAAGTCAAGCAAATTAAACAAAAAAAGGAATAAAATGCAAACCCTCTGAAGTGCCTTCTAAGCTACCTGCTGTTGATTTAACACTCTCCCTCTACAAAACACCTTTAAAGTCCAAGAGGAGGCATGATATAGAAACTAGACAGGAATATAAGATGGTGGCAGATGAATGAAGGTGCCTCAAAATTACTATTTTCTCTTAATGTATTTTTTCACTCTACTGAGGTCCAAAATGCAGACATTTTACACCACTCTTTGGCAACTGATAAAATAAACCAAAAAAGGGAGTATCTTTAAATGCTAAGTTCCTCCATGTTGGGAGCCTCTGGAAGCCACACTTCTGGCACAGGCAAGACACTGAACGGTTCATCAGTGTTTCAGTTCAGTGTCCTGCACTGAGCTGGTATCGGACATCTAGGAGGATGGTGCAAGAGCTCCCTGACAGGCAGATATGGTACTCTCTAGCCTCTGTGAAGGTCTTTTCCTAAGCCCTGGGAGTTTGGATGTAGTTCTCAAGAATGCTGTTTTGTACTCCTTTCCAAGACTCTCTTGCTTTTTTTTCTCTCTCTTTTTTTTAAAAAACTAAATATTATTTTTTCTTGTTAAACTCAGACCACCATGGTTGAGAGGGACCAAGAAGCTCACACATAACATGATAAATTCATCTGTACATCATAAGGTCAACAAAGGTACAAATAGGCTGAAGTCTGAGATTCATGTATCTGGGCTTTTGTCAGTGTGCTGTGCCTGCGAGTGACCCATGGGAAAATCACAGTCCTCCTGTGTGACCTTTAACAGGAATCTCAAGTGGGATCCTTTCGTACAAGTTGAGATGACTAAGCATCAGGATTAGATTAAGTCAAACAGCCAAGACTCTTCTAAGATCAGTAAAGAGAGACAGGAAACTCCAGAAAGTAATTCACATTAGTGTAAAACAAGGAGAGAATTGAGAGGAAAAGAAAGTGGAGGAGACTAACAGAATTTTTCCGAATAGGATTTAGGAAAATATCACACCTAATTTTCCCTGCAGCCTTCTAAGCTCTTTAAAAGCAACATGATTGAAACACACATATATTGAAGGAACCCTGAGAACAAAGATAATACAGCCCTAAGGAAATGGTAAGGCTAGATCTCAAGAACTGTTGTTTCTGAAAAATTCTCCCTGCCCTATGAGAGATGTATATATGTTTTATTGAAAACATACAAACAGTACTCACTGTGTAATTTCATGTTCTGTACAACTTGAGACTGCATTGTTAAATACTTATTTCCAGCATAATTAATTTTAGATACTGGAGAACAAAAAACTGTCTTGGAACATGAATGGCAGCAGGGTGCACTTTACACTATTTCTCCTTTTCAAACATATCTTTACACTTCACTTAAAAATGTAGAATGGGAGCATAATACCTCATTCATTGCTAACAGCACTATGAATGAAAGGCTCACCGAACATCTGTTCAATGATATTTAATGCATGGTCTAATAAGCATTGGCATTTCCCGCTCACAGATTTGTAGGAATTACATATGGGCTACAATTCTGTTGACAGATCCTTGCTCTTCTGGAAAGACTCTTTGCCCAGTCCTCAAGGCTTTAGTTCAATTCCTTACGGACATTACCATATGCTTGCAACTCTGGCTAGTTACGCTAAGCTAGGTTTGATCATGGCATTGGATACACATTGTCTAAATACCATACAGCATCAAAAGCCACTTCCCAAATTAGCTGTTGCTAGGAGAGAAAGGAACGACAGAGAAACACAGGAACGGAACGTGGACCAAAATGAACCAGACTGTTTTTCAAAGGAAACAGAAACATTGGGGTTTCTTCACAGAGCTGGCATTAATGAGGCATTATCATAGAGTTTATATAGTCATGTCCACAGCCTCTTCCCAGACACAGTCCCTTCAACTCATGGCAGAGTTAAAGCAGCTATCGCAGACAAACAGCAAGGAAGCTCAGAAATAATTTTCCTTATTCTTATCATACAATGGAGCATAAAAAACACCTTGATTTTTTACAGTTCTGTACTTGGAACTGCAAAGCACGTAAGTTAGTTTTGATTTGTAAACGAAAGTATACTCACTCCCTCTTTAATCTTTTAAAATTCAGTAGGGGAAGTTATTTCAAAGTTTTACTTCAGGGTAGTGGAAGGACAAGCAATAGAGAAAGCTTTTGAAGGTTTATTCCTTGCATTTGAGCATGCATGGAGACGAAAAGAAGATCTGAAATTTGTGCAATATTAGTCACACTGAAGAGGTCCAAGATAATGACAATGCAAGAGCTAACACAACATCTGCATGGAAAGAAACCTGACCCAGCATAAGTAATATCTTGGTTTGTAAAGCTCCCTATGGACTTCATCCAACATACTTCGTAGATCTGCTCTCTTTCTATTCCCCCGCTCATCTCAAGCTGGCTGCCTTCTCTGCTCTCCACATAACCTCAGCACTTCTGCTACACAAGCCAACTCCTCTGCAGTTCTTGCTATCTGGAGTAATTTTCCTGTATATCTACACCTGTACAGCTCTTCTCCTCCCCCGTCCTCCCCCTCTCCAATTATCCAACTTCATGAATGGTATTACACAGCCTTGCAGTTTTGAAACACAATTCAAACCAAGAAAAAAGAAAGCTTTCAGTGAAAATAAAGCCATTGGAAACAATGTGGTATTATCCAGCATACACAGCTGTATGTAGAAATGACTGAACAGGAAAAATACAAGGATGAAAGCATGAGCGCATGCAACTTTCACAATGAGGAAAAGCTGAGAAATGAGCCAGCTGAAAGTCCTTACCAGACACAGAGGCTGCTGCATTAATCCGCACTGCTCAATGCTTGTTATCCTGCTGGGCCCTGCATATCATTTCCAGAAAAGACCCTTAGAAACTTTCACTAGATAAACACATCATTTAAATATCAGCAAACTATTCTGTATACTTAATACAGGAGATTTTTTTGATGGTGACTGGCTGCCTGAACAGCCTGGTACAAGGCCGTCCTGCTTCTTGCTCAGATTTGCACATGAAATGGCTATCGCCCTACACATGTGCCACCCATGTTTACTGCTCACTGACCGAATCCGGTTGGCCACTCAAATGCAGATAAATTGTTGAGGACTACATGGGCAATGGAGAGCACCCTACCTTTTGGGCAACAGCCACACTATGCTTAGGTCAAGCTTGAAGCACAAGGAGAAAGCTTTGCACTTTCCCTCATCTATACGTGAGATTACCCGTCTCTGTTAATATCTCTCCCTGCTAACAATTTCTTGTGAGGTAGGACAACGTATTCTAGCACTGCCTAGCAAAGTCAGACCATGTAATTTCTAAAGAGCAACAATAATTCTTTGTGCTTTCAGGAAAATAATGATTTTTTTTTCTTTTTTTGGGAGGGGGTAATTAAAACAGTGGCAGTTACTTTTTAGTTAAATATATAAGGAGAATGCTAAAGTTGCACAATTAAGCAAATCAGAAAGTGAGAGCCTGAATTATACTCCTCAGAACCAGGTTTGTGTAAATATCACATACCATTCCTCAAATAATACAGTATAGTTCATTTTTCCTACAGCATCTTGCAGCCCTGTGCATTTGTTAAATGAAGAGATCCCACAGAAATTATCCACAGGGAAGCACATGACAACCACTTCTTACGCTTAGTCTTCCATCTACACTACAAAGCAACAGTGAAATTTTAGGGAGGTAATTCTCTTACATAGACACCTAATGAGCCAATTCAAACCTCTCGCCTCTGTTCATCAAAACACTGTAAGTGGAAAAGAAAATCTAGTTCTTCTTAAGTCCTTCCTAAGGGAGCCAAAATTACTGGAGAACATGAAATAATACACCAAATAATGGTGATCTGACGGTGGGGAACAAGCTGCAAAAGTGTGGGGCACACAGCCAACTCAGCAAAGACCTGAGGAACCCAGTTGAGGTACCAGACCGCATACAAGTACTGATCTTGAACATGGCAAAGAGGAAAGTAACAAAAAATGTTGACAAACATCCCCCCAGTTCTGCCTACTTGGAACAAATCTGTATTTCCCTGCTGTTGAGATGCTTTTCACTAGACAGCAATATAGATTAATAAAAGCGTGCCTTCCAGAAAACATCTATATTATGAAACACTTTAGACAACCAACCTTGGTAAGAACTGTGGATTTTTACAAATTAGCTTTGAATTCACAAAACTCACGTCAACGAATTAAATTGTAGCCTCTGGTTTATTCCAAGCCACCAGGTATGAAAAGAATGGTAGAAACCTTAAATATTTGGTCACCGGGCCCTGCATATTTTGTAAGCAGCAGGCATTTCCATAAGCCTATTAACCTCCTGACACAAAGGATCACTTATGGCATGTAGAAAGCCTTTCCAATCTGCAGGGTTTTTTTTCAAATTAAATTAAAAAATAACAACTACAAAACAAAAGAAAGTGATACAGCAGTCTTTTCCCTTTACACTTGGTATTCATGTAGTGATCAGGATACATTAAACAGTGTCTTGCTTCACAGAGGTTGAGCAACTGGATGCCTTACAAGGACAGGTAAAACATCGAGCCATTCATATCTGAAAGACCAAAATAAATTCCACAGTTGCAATAGTAAAATCTGAGAAATGGAAAAATACAAACACTTGCTGAATATTTCAAGCAAAGGGGATGGAAAAAATCAAATGAATATAATATACTCTGGAAAGCAAATGGTAATGTACAACAAAATACTTGATTAAACATTTTAACATTATTCAGTGTATTTCAATTGCTATTACTATATTGAAATATGTTTTTTAGACAATCTACAACTTCACCACAGCTAAAATGAAGTGAAACAAATTCCCTCAGTCAGCACTACAACAGACACCTCACCAGTCTCTCATCTGCCCTGCAGCTCGAACGCACCACCAAGACCTTGATCTTGCAAGAACCTATGAACATCCTGAAGCCATAAGCTTAAGCAAATGTTCTCACGATAGCCTGGAGAACTGAAGCTAACTCAATAAAGCAAATATGCTGTTCTTGCTAGTTGGGTAGTGGGGAACTGCTTGTGTCATTCCAGCTCATGTGACTTTCCTCTCAAAAAAAAACCTGTCTTGCTCGTGTCAAGATCCAAAGTTTCTGAAAGAGAGAAGTCAATTTTCCTAAAGCCAAAGTCTTGATGCTGTTAAAAAGGCAAGAGCAATTCAGAAGGCAAGGCAAAAATACCAGTTCAATGGGGAATGAGAATATGAACAGGACTGAATATGCATCAGTCAGGTTTAAACACTATTTAAATCATTAGCAAACTGTAGAAAGGAGTGGCATGCAAGGAGGTTGTGTTCTCAAATAAAGACTGAAAATCTCTCTGTGTTCGTATTAGACATGAATGTTAACCCCAAAACATGCAGCGCCTCACGGAAGCAGGATGGCTCCTGGCAAACAGGATGACTAAAACAGCCAATGATACTGCTACTGTGTGCCTGGTATTTGCTAAGGTACCTCTACATGATCACGATCAGCTCTTGCTGCAAATACTGCCACAAAGGAAAGAGGAAAAGCAGGCAGCAGGACATAGAGTCATGGCTACTATTAAAAATGTGAACAGAATGAAAACTGTATGTAAAATGGAATAAAGAAGTCAAACCAACAGTATTTTTAATTAGAAAGCATTTAAAAACAAAACAAAACAAAACAAAAAAACACCAAAAGAAACACCCCCACACCAAAACCTTCGACATGAACAGCAAAGAGATTCAGCGTTCATTTAAAGGTTTTATCTTCAACCATCTGTGACTTAACTGTTATTATTTTATAGTCATATATCATTTACTGCTACATACTGTCAGGAGTAGGGGAGCAGGGCTGGCGGAAAGACATTTAATGACAGTAAGCGGAGTACTTACTAATTTAAATAACTCCCAGAAATGTTCTTATCTACTGAACAAACATTCCAGTGTTTTAATTAAGTCAAGCAGACAGAGATCAAATGAACATGTATATAGCCATTTAGGAGTAACTCACAGCAGTGTAAGATGCACTTTTGTTTCTGAGGCCAAGCTGAGCCTTTGAGTCTTTTTTCCCCCCTTTAAGTTAGAGTACATGGGGAAAAACATTCTAGAAAATATGTTGCATGGAGGCTCTTTAAGCTACTTTGTTACTTACTCTAAAATTAAACGTTGTCAGCATTTAGTTGAGTAGATAAATCACTAGTAACACTATTACTTAAAAATAAATCTGCTGCTAGGAAGGTAGAGCATTCAGTAGCACACATTTCAAAGATTTAGCCAGAATTACCAACAACCGATCACAAGGAAGGGTTAACATCACAGGAATCAACGTCTACTTACATTGCTTCCGTCCATTAGTGCAAGAAGCTGGAGACCAGACTGAGCTGCAGTGGCCTCCCTGACATGGATCTGCACAACCACAAATTTCACAATGCCTTTGAACATGCATCATCAGGCTTTTGTAGGAAGGAGTCACGACGATTTGTTTGCTCAGCATCTGTCACTGCTACACAGCCCACACTAGAATTAGGTATGGGTGCAAAATGCAAGGCGCAGACGGGCCATCAAATGGCTCTACCAGTCTGCCTATATAGGAGTTGAGGAAGCAAGGAGACCACGCCAAGGTTCAGATTGTCCTTACTGTGCTTTTGTGCTTAACTAAAGACAAAGCAGTTTGGATATGAGGATAACGTGGGCTTAAGAACAAGTAAGACTGACAGGTATGCCCATGCAGTTGCCAAACAGTGGGTCACTTGATTGGAATAGGGCAGAGAGGGCAGGAATACCTGTTCCTGAGATGGGAGGAACAAGAACATGATTTGGGCCTCTTGGACTAAATCCCCAACTATACTTCTGCCTTATGTGCAAGACACTTAAACTCTGCTAAAGGTAATCCACAAGTAAATGCAGCAGTCCTCGATTGCTTGAGTATTCCTGAACACTTTTGATCCTCTACATGGATTTGCTGTCTTTGAAAATATGATTTCTATCGATTTTTTTAAGAGAAAAGGTTTATCTTTAGAAAGCACAAGTGGAATAACACATCATTGGTCGCAACCTCTCACGACACCTTGAGTCTCAAGTCAAACTGAGTCAACAAGCAATGCATTTCAGAAGATAAATGTGGGTGGGTGCATCTTACAGCAACTATTTCTCCACGTTATGGAAAAACAAATTAACAGGCATTCTGAAGCACGAGCGAAGAGCTGAAAGTGCAAAGAGGCTGCAGTAAGATCATAGTCACGCGAGAATGGAGCAATGCCCTTAAGTGACAGAATAGAACAAGTCTAGGTATAAAAATATTTTTTTTAAAGTAGCCTTCCAAGTGATCTGTTCCTCATAATGTATGAGGAATGAAAGAATTTTCTGCCACATAAGAATCTAAGAATATACTTTAGAAATTTACTTCCGTGAGAAACCAGCATAGGATAAAGAATAGTGTATTTCTTCCATTATTGGAAAGCACAGTTCTTTCCCCTTCAGAGCAGCAAAGACAGTTTTGCAAAACTGCTCCATTATATCACAAAATTGTTATGGAATACTCCACTTCTTAAACAAATGTCTGCTCTCCCACATCAGCATAATAATTTCAGTTGAAACCCACGCAGACAACCCATAACCAGCAAATTTACGTCTTACAGCTGTCTTTATCTTATCACCAATCATAAAAATATCTGGAGCCTTTATTTCAAAACAGGTTTTAAATACTTCAACTAGTCAATCAAAAATTTATAGGAAAATGCTCACTATATATAGGCCAATTTAAAACTCACAGCTCTAGTCAAATTTCACTGTGATTACTTAGAAAGCATCAAAATGCTGTAGACTCGGTTGGCTGTATACATCCGAAGAGGAGGATAAAAAAACCAAGCCCAACCAATTACAGTATGCATCTGGAAAATGGAAACTGGTGACTCATGAAAATAATTCATGTTTATGTTTAAGATTCAGGAGTCAAGAATAAGGACCCAAACTCTTTGCATTTAAGTCTAGTCTTAGGTAAAGGATTTGGAAGAGGGGGACACCAGCAACAAAGAAAACACACATTGATGTCAAACAGTTTTCCCTGAGTCTGTGAACTCAGGTTACCATCAGCAAGAGCTGCTAAACACTCACTCCCTTAGGTGTTGACTCTCATTTTGTACTGGCCCTTCATTTAAGTTCACCTACTCTTCTTTTAAGCTAAATTCATGTGTTCACATATTCCTCATTCTCAAGAACTCAAGAGAAAAAGCAAGCATGAATATAATTATTAAAATCCCCCAAAGTTACACATAAAACTTCTTTTCAAGCAAGAGACCCAAGCGGCCATCTTTTAAAGTTTGAAACCAAGAAGATTGAATCACTCCCATTCCTAATAAGTGTTTAGAAGTCTAAAATTAGCATTGTTTTTTAAATAATGTTTAACTAAAAAGAGGTTGGGCAAATTAAATGGGAGAAAAGGAGTATTTTAAATCTTCACTTGTAGAAACTTTACATGTATCATCTTCATGATGGCTTTTGCCTTTTGACTAGATAACTTGTCTCATTTCTCTGCAATTCTAACCCTTCATCTCTCAGTCATTGCCATTACAAGACAGGTTGCTATCGGGAAAAGAGGCTAATAGATTATATAACTCAATAGGAACCCCTGCAGTGGAAAGGAAAAATCAGCAACCGTGTAAGATAAGCATGTAAGTAAGCACAGAGATTACCTTGTGCGGGAAAATTTTCAGATAGTCAGCAAGAGGCAGTAGGAAAAAATAGAAACGCCTCTTGGTAGAAAAAGAGAAAGGAAGCAGAGCTTTTACTGGGTAAGGAAAAGAGAAGACGTGGAAAATGAGGATTTTGAAGATCAAGGGTTAAAATAGGCAGCTTCAAAGAAGCATACAGAAAGTCAGGAAATAGCTACATGAGAAAACAGTAGTAGGTAATGACGCAGCTCCTTATATCTAACCACCCAAAAGAGCAAGCTACGTGCTAAAGCATAAGTCATAA
>NW_008825614.1:5430008-5434469 GCF_000699105.1 Pygoscelis adeliae
TCCCTCACATGCAAAGCAGGCATTTATGATGGTGAACAGACTTAACTGTGGGGACTAAAGAGAAAGCCACAAAAATTATGATGGTGCTCAATATTTCAATGCTGAAGATACAGAGATCACTAAATGGAAAGAGAGCTAGAAAGCTCCTGGGAAGCCACTTGGAGCACAGCAAGAAGAAATGACTTTAAGGGTAACAGGTCCTTCAGACAGAAAAATAACAATACCTTCAGACAACAGAAACACCCAAGGCATGCTAAGAGCAAGCCCTTTGTGGAGAGCCCAGTAACAACTATAGAGCTATCTACAAAGCACTTCAGCACCCTTGCGAATCTCGTCCTGAACATCTTGTCCACTGTCACACAAAGTCTTGCCAGGGCTGAAAACAAACCAGATTTCCCCAGTCCCAGTTGTGTTCTCCAGAAAATAGAAGTCAAGACAAATGCATGTTCTCCTTAAAAACCTCCAAGGAAAACAACAGGTCGTTAGTTGCTGAAGTAGTATTCATGCCTCTCTCTCCTCCTTCTCCCTCCCCATTCTGTGCCTAGGAGGCTTTTTATATTTTTTTCCATGAAAATAAAAGAACTACTGCTTGTATGAGACAGATGTGTGAGGAAAAAAGGACGTAAAGGCTTGCTGCTTTTGTAAAGGCAATGTATTGCATGAAAGCAAATACAAACGTGAAGTTGCACTGCAAGCTTGCAATCCTGTTATAACATTCCCCAGTTACCTCAGCCTTGATATGGAGGAAGCATGGTCTCTCCAGGGGACAGAATGATCCAGTCCTAGCCAAATCAAACCTTTATGAGCCAGAAGTTCCCAATTCATGTGCTAAATTATAGAATCATAGAATCATAGCATAGTTTGGGTTGGAAGGGACCTCTAAAGGTCATCTAGTCCAACCCCCCTGCCGTGGGCAGGGACATCTTCAACTAGATCAGGTTGCTCAGAGCCCCGTCCAACCTGACCTGGAATGTTTCCAGGGATGGGGCATCCACCACCTCTCTGGGCAACCTGTGCCAGTGTTTCACCACCCTCAGTGTAAAAAATCTCTTCCTTATAGCTAGTCTAAATCTACCCCCCTTTAGTTTAAAGCCATTCCCCCTTGTCCTGTCGCAACAGGCCCTGCTAAAAAGTCTGCTGCCAACTTTTTTATGAGCCCCCTTTAAGTACTGACAGGCTGCAATAAGGTCTCCCCAAAGCCTTCTCTTCTCCAGGCTGAACAACCCCATCTCTCTCAGCCTTTCTTCATGGGAGAGGTGTTCCATCCCCCTGAGCATTTTCGTGGCCCTCTTCTGGACCCACTCCAACAGGTCCATGTCTTTCTTATGCTGAGGGCTCCAGAGCTGGACGCAGTACTCCAGGTGGGGTCTCACCAGGGCAGAGTAGAGGGGCAGAATCACCTCCCTCGACCTGCTGGCCACGCTGCTTTTGATGCAGCCCAGGATACCATTGGCCTTCTGGGCTGCGAGCGCACATTGCTGGCTCACGTCCAGCTTTTCATCCACCAGTACCCCCAAGTCCTTCTCGGCAGGGCTGCTCTCAATCCCTTCATCCCCCAGCCTGTATTGATACCGGGGGTTGCCCCGACCCAGGTGCAGGACCTCGCACTTGGCCTTGTTAAACCTCATGAGGTTCACACAGGCCCACCTCTCCAGCTTGCCCAGGTCCCTCTGGATGGCATCCCGTCCCTCTGGCATGTCGACCGCACCACTCAGCTTGGTGTCATCTGCAAACTTGCTGAGGGTGCACTCGATCCCACTGTCCATGTCATTGATGAAGATATTCAACAGTACTGGTCCCAGTACGGACCCCTGCGGGACGCCACTCGTCACCAATCTCCATCTGGACATTGAGCCATTGACCACTACCCTCTGGATGTGACCACCTAACCAATTCCTCACCCACTGGACAGTCCACCCATCAAATCCATACCTCTCCAGTTTAGAGAGAAGGATGTTGTGGGGGACCGTGTCAAAGGCCTTACAGAGTTCCAGACAGATGACATCCGTAGCTCTTACCGTGTCATCACAGAAGACTGTGTCCAGTTTTGTTGCCCCCCAATAGAAGAAAGAGATTGATAAACTGTCACAAGTTCAGCAGAGGGCCACTAAGACGGTCAGGGGCTGGAGCACCTGCCTTGTGAGGAGAGGCTGAGGGAACTGGGCTGGTTCAGCCTGGAGAGGAGATGGTTTCAGGGGTCCTAATAGCAGCCTGAGGGTTACCTGTAACTCAGCAAACATGAGTGGAAACCAGAGAGGTTCAGACTGGACATCGCTTCCATCTATGCTGGAATTTGGTTAGTGAAATATGGGAAGCACCACAAAAGAGAGGAAACAGCATCCTTTCTGTGAGGAGGGGGTCGCTAACCAACTCAACTCTAGAGAGAAGAGAGGTGTACAGGACCTAAATGAACTGCCTGCTCACTACAAACAGCTTTGAAAAGTGATGAAAATGCAATTTCTGTGAGAGCTTTTAAGATCACCACCTTAGCTTTGGACCTGACTTTGGACTTCCTCCTAAAGCTCCAGTCAACTAAATTAATTCCTGATTGCCAGGAGGAGAGAGCACTGAAGTTTATTTCTTTTTATGGAATAGGAGTGTTTTGGTCTTTGTTTTACTAAGCTAACTATGTACGTCAGTAGCTAATAACTAGGCTTTCCAAATTTAATTCCTCTGTTAGCATGTGTTAACATCAGTATGATGTGAGATGGATCACTCAGTGTATCTAGTACTTCACTCATTTTTCCTCTGATGGACAAGTCAGTTGGCATCATCCTATGTAGCAAAGGCATTCCTTGTTAAGACCAGCACATTACAACTACCAGTTCTCATGAAATCCTGAATCAAAAAGGAGACCTTACTGATTGGTTCTGATTAGAGGGAAGAAAAAAAAAAAAGGGAAAAAAAAAGCAAGCCAGCAGCAACAACAACAAAGAATGCTTCATATCAATCCCCCGTAGAACTGGCAATTTTCAGAGGGATTTGTTCACAAACAGCTACAAGGACGAGAAAAGCAACACCACCCTGGCCCTCTGACATCCAGGTTGATGTCTGCTAGGAACAGCATGCAGGCAGTTTTCACAAGCTGCATTGCATAACTGTGTAGGGCTCAGCACCGGACAAAAGGGTGGGACTGGGAGCTCACAGGGAGTATTTGGACATAATTTGAGAAAACAGATTTTCAAACAGGCCTTATTAAAGAGGCCTCCAAACTTTATCAGCCCCAGGAACAGCCGTTGTTTTATCCAGTCTAAACCAGAACAACTTACTGATTGCATTTTTTTTTTCCTGGGAAGCGAAAGAATCAGTCTGGCACACTGATTTGTGGTGTTACTACACTGGTTTTCCTCAGCTGGAACATTCCTTCAGCATCCCATGAAGGGCTATTAAAACTAAGTAAATCACGAGAACCATCTGTCCTCTGCAGAGAGGAGGGAAAGGAGAACTACAGTGGGTTTCCTTCTTGCTGCACAGTGTTGACCGCTTCCTGCTTGTGAGACCAGCCCATGTTATCCTGAGAACTGAACACCTTCATCCAATATACAACATTTTATCTGTTTAGCTAAACTTTAAGTTGCATAGGAAGAAGGCATAAATCTGATGCCACGTGGGACAAAAGACAGCATAACGGTATGGTGGGAGAAAGGACACCATCTGTCTCTTCCCTTCCCAACAAAACCTCCATCAGTTGGGGTTTTTTTATGTTACACCATCTTCTTCCACTTTAGTTGACATCCTTCCTTTAGGCTAAAAGACGCTGTATGCTAGTGAATATATATTTAAAAAAAATCTTTGGAACTATTCTTATAAGAGAAAAATTTGGTTTTCCATGAAAATTCACTCTTTACAACAGTGTCTGCTTTCAATTTTTCATTAAAACAACATTGTACTGAATTTTCATTCACACCAGCAGAATATTTTTCTGCCCTTTGAAAAAAGCTCTTTAACTCCTCTGCTATCACCAAAGTAGAGGAAGAGTAGGATGCAATTAAGCAAACAGAAAGGTGATGTGATATACATCCATAAATGCAAGTGAATAAAAAAGGAAAAAAATAGGCACTTTTAAAAATATCTTTTAAGAACAGTATGTTTTTGCATTAGATAGGCATCTAATCCTCTGTGCCTCATCAGGAGGAAACACTACTTGTCATCAAAGGAAGTTATTGTTTCCAGTTAATTAATGACTGTAACATGCCTTAGGATCTTGGAATGTAACATATCATTGCTATTACACAATGGTGAGGTCTTTTCAATCAGTTAAGTATTTCTATTAATGTGTATAACCCAAGCGTGTTGCACTGTTTACTTTGAGCATATCCTTTCTAAGCAATTTCACAATCTTCCCCCAATCCTGCAAAATATAGTTCGCAAAATCCGCAAATAGCTATAAAAATATCAACCCTTATTCATCCTCAAATAAGATCCACATCCTACAAATCTTTTAAAAATGCCACTGCTTAC
>NW_008825614.1:5434481-5450584 GCF_000699105.1 Pygoscelis adeliae
CTGCTAAAGGTGGGATTATCCAACAGGACAAAAGAACACAGCATTACAGCATTTTGCAGACAGAAAATGCTTCTGTGATTCCCTGTCCTGAACACCGCTCTGGTGAAGTTGCAGTGATGCATACAACAATTTCCTTTCCAAGTGCTGCTCCTGCAGCAACCACTGCACATGCACACCTCTCCTTACTGCAGACAACCCCTCCTGACTTAGTGGAGCAACGTGCTGCATGTAAGTGTAATAGTCTTTGCAGATTGGGGACCTAAAGGGGTCCCAGTCATTAAGCCAGAAAAAATTAATTCCTTTCTATACCAAAAGACATGCAGTGAAGACCCACAATTTTTACTTAAGATCAAAGGACATCATGGAAGATACCATCTTTTCTGATTTAGAGTGTGGACTTCACAGGAAAACAGGAAATATTATACGCTGCAATACTTTCCTAATACACATATAGCCTTTACCTCAACGACCGATTTTCTTTGATAATCATCCTTCTCTACCTCAGGCTTTGAAAGTGGGTTTCATAACTTCTCCTTTAAGAACAAAGGGAGTTTAAACCAAAACAAAACCGTGTTTTTCATTGCTAAGTGGTGCCAGACACACAGAAATATTGTTTATGGCAATCAAAAAGATAAAATGAATCAACACATACACACAGAGTGCATATTTGAACCATTCAAGTTTGAAGATATGGAAAATCATCCCAAACGTTTAAGAAATAAAGGAAAACAACATATTTCTATTCACAGATATAGAAAATTTCTGTTGTGCCTTAAGCATTTGCCAACAGAACAAATTGAAATTTGATTGCTAGAACCACACAGCAATAAAGAGCGCCCCAGTCAGAACCAGCATAAAACCGCAAATAAAAAGCAGTCCTGTGTGCCAAAGGCTGCCTGAAACCAGGAGGAGGCTAAAGATTTTTATTTAAAAAGATGAAAAAGGAAAAGTTCTGATGTGGTTGTCAGAGAGGAGAATGTTTCACAGCCACTGAGCTGTGGAAGCACAGAACTGCCCTCCCAGAGCTTCCCAGCCCCACACAAACAGCCTCGGCTCCTCACCGCAGCCTTGCACAGCAGCACCGGCTTCTGGCTTTAACGTCAGAACAAAAACTATTATGCCAAAGAAACATGGCAAGCAAAAGCTCTGGCAGGAAGAACATAAAGGAACGGTGCTGAGAAGTTGCTCTCCTCTCAGCATCTCATGGTTGCAGAATACAAAATAGTCAACTAAGTTGGAGGCGCACTAAAAGTTAAGTTTAGAAATGGATTTAACTGTTGGAAGTGGGAAGATGATGCACCTCTTCTGGCCCTACAGATGTAGCCAAGTAGAGCCCAACACTAGCGGGCTTTCATATCGTAAATCTTTACTCTGCTAGATCAAGAAAACCAATGGGTAAACTGGTGCTGCTGAGGACTAAGACTCGTTTTTGAATCATGTACAAAGAAACCTGTATCTGGTCAACTTGCCTCTTAGCTTAATTTGCAAAGCACAGACCTCTCAGAAACTGCCTTGCCTACACGTCGTTGGGGATCTGTTGGGATCTCTTCATTCAATCTAGGAAAGCATTCGCCAAACTGCGCTTGCACTTCTCATCAGAGCCTATGGCCTGAGAAGGCAAACTGCCAGAAAAGAGCAGCATTTAACATTGTAAGACGATACAATGCTTCTTCAACTATTTTATTCTAGGAGAAAGAGTATACAAACAGCAGTATTAGGACAATGAAAGGGTCTCTGCAGCCCTGCTGCGATCCCACTGGGAAAGAGGACAAAATGGTGAGAGGTATCACCAAGCATCACCTACGCTGCCTGGTTCAGCAAGTTATTCCCTTGGAGGTCACCAAGGTTTATGTATTGTTCTGACCAACCACATATAACAAAAGCACGTTTACACAAACTAGTTAAAAAGTCAGTAACAGGGTAACCAGGATGACAATGTCAAAAAGCAGTGCAAGAGACATGTAACATAGTGCAACCCTTACTGTCACTATATAAGAAAGCACATTTTAAACAGATAATCTAAACATGTTTAATCTTCTTGCAATTCAATATTTAGCTTTATCTATACCATTCAATCACTTATGTATCTTAAGGGGCTTTAACTACCAGAAATGCAATATGCTGACAGCTGCATATGCCTGTATTTTACAGATGTGGCGTCAATATTCTGTCTGTACTGTAATATATATACATATTAACAGCGTACTCAAGAATCAGCATTGAAAGAGCCATCTTACTCACTTTAATGAAGAAAACCGTGGTAAAGCTTACATGAACTAACTCATTTACTGCTTACTGGCATGAAAATTGATTTCTTTTAAATACCTGCCCTAAGACAAAAATTACTGCCAAAATACAAGAAAGGAACAACTTTAAAATATACTTCAAAAAAATCTAGTTGAATTAACCTCTCCTTCTAGCTATAAAATGGAAAATTCTTATGTACAGGTTTTCCCTAGGGTAAAATATTACTCACAAGCTTGCTTAGTTATCAGGTATTGGTTTAGAAAAAGTCCCATTGTTTATAATAAAGACATAACATGAAGTACAGCGCTTTTGAACATTAGAAAGTTGTATTTTAACCAGGCTAGTAAGTCAAAAGATAAAACAATGGTGTGTTGATGTCTACTTCCATAAAAAGTGCTTTTTTGGAATCTTTAACAATATCCTCACATGCCCAAAAGAACATAAGAGTGTAAAGTGATACTATTTTCTCATATAACACCGGCTGGAGGACACATGACCTAAGAACATGAGTGTGTCACTTAATCGCTACAGATCTGGGTCCTCCCGAAAAACAGGCCCACTCACTTACCCAAATGTTTTCCTAATCTGATTTCCGCACAATAATGTTTAAGACCTTTTTTTTTAATATAAATTTTTGATGTATTGGGATTATTTTACATTCCTCAGGACAGGAAAAAAAATAGAAGAAAACACAAAGTAGGCATAGAATATTGAAATCTAGTAACTCCCAGCCTACCAAAAAAAATAGAACAGGTTCTAGCAGAAACCTGCATTTCTTGGCCTTTTTTTGTTATAACAATCACAAAGAACAACATTCTAGTTGAATTAGTATACACTACATAGCAGAATTTTGAGTATTTCTTTTAAACAAACACATCCATCAAGTCACAGCTTAAAACAATTACAGACCCTTGTTCACTGGTAAACTTAAAGCTGGCAGAGTCAGATAAAAAATTCAGCTGTAGTCAATGTCTAGTCAACCCCAAGCCAAAATAAGCTCAGTTTTGTTTTACTGTGTGCTTTTGTTGGTTTTATTGTTGCTACTACACCAAATATCCTGAATAAAATACAAACACAGGCACTGAGTCAGATTATGGTAGCTCCCTGTTATCAAGGTTCTTCCAGGCAAACCAGAACTCGCCTTAAACTTTCAAGCTTGTTTCTCTTGACCAAATAAAATCCTATTTTTATTTCTGTTTATAAAGAAAGATATCAGAATTAGCATAATTTTAGAAATCCATAAACTAACAGACAGGGTCTATTTAGCAGCTCTTAATGCAGTTGACAGTGTCTCCCAACAGCCTAACGTAAATACCTATAGTAGTTTCTAACCACACTAGTTGGGTCTCCTGCATCTCTTCACCTGTAACACTCCAGCCACCATGCAAGTAGTAGCTGTGAAAAGGAGACTACATTCACACTCAGAATATTTGCTATTCAGCTACCAGAAAAAAGGATCTTTTTTTTTTCTTGAAGATGTATTTTCCAGAGCAGAATAGAAAGTGAATCTGCTCATGACTAAGAAAATTTAGTAATGAATCTGGATGTATTGATTTAGTTTTAAAGAATAAAAATATTGAAATTAAGAAGCAGGAAGTTCCTCCATATTTGGTCCTAGTTACTGAAGACAAACTATCAAGTTTCATTGTTTTGAGCAAAATATTCCATAAATGACATCCATTAACTCTCTAAAGATTTATTTGTATATAGATACATTTTTATTGTTTTTCCTTAATACCGTATTCTATCATGAAATTTCCATTACAACAACAAGCAGTTAAAGATTACACATTTGAAGCTGTAGTATCTTGAGACGGCATGAAATACTGAAAGGCTATGAACACCCCATTAATGGACCTCTTCCATACTTTGATGCAATCCATGTTACCCCTTGGAGCAAGATATGGAAAAGAATTTGGGTAATATGGATAAGAGTAACAGAAAGCCTTTTTATTTCTTCATCTACAATAAAAATATCGTTTCATTGTTACTAAGTTAGTCAAAGCAACCAGAGTCAAAGTGAGGTGGCACATGGCAGTTGTGGCTTTTTCTGAATGCAGAAAACAAAGCTGTTCTACTCAAGAGGGGAAAAGGGGAGACTCAAGTCTGCATCCTGTTCTGTATCTGCCTTTTTCTTCAGGATTCAACCGCATCTGGGTTACATTTCCATATCCCAAAGGTTGGAAAGATTTTAGAGTAAAGCATCATTGTTTGTGGGTCCTACCTGGAAAGGCAGACAAAATCTTCTGCCCCACTGAAAAGGGATGAGCATGCAGCACAAGTTGAGGGACAGCCATTCAAGCCCTACCCTTTGTTTTGTTACGAAGCCTCTCTTTATATTTTCAGGGAGAAATAAAAAACATTTTCCTCCGGTAAGATAACTGGTTCAGGGGAAGAGATGCCTGGAGAAACACAAACGGGCTTGTTTTCCAGGAGAGAAAGAAACTAGTTTGTTTTCCTTGTCCCATATGGTTCTCTGTATGCAGGCACTGTGGTGGGAACCCCGTAAGAGCTGAGTGACTGGCAAAAGGGGCTGACAGGACAGGGCTTCAGAGCTGCTTCCACTTATTCTTTTGGCTTGGCAGAGGTCTCTTTCTCACCAGACTGCCGCCTGGGAGCACATGGCTCTCCCCGGGAGCCCGGCCGAAGCCAGCGCTCCCTGGGAAGGGTCACACCGGCTGCAGCAGGAACCCATATGGGTTCCCACCTTTTGCACCCGATTATAAATACTCTGTACTATTAGTGAACTGGACCAACAAAAGTTCATCTTCCATTGGCCACCCACTTCTAAATACAGTAGTGACATCTAGATGACTCGCTGGGTCTTGCTAAAATAGAAACAAACAGAACAGTTTCTTGCAACCACTGAGCCAAGTTCCAGTGTAGTAACTGTGTCATGACATGGCAAATCAGTCTTGAATACATCAACGCTCAAGTGCTCTCTTTAGGACAGTAAATAGGGAGACAAAAAAAACAATTCATCTTGCATTGCTTAATTCACACTTTCTCATACACTTTCTTAGGATATCTCTTGACTGGCTAGATTTCTTTGGGAGTTTCCAAGAATAATCTTTGCAAATCCCCTATAAAATACCACGATTACAAGGGGTGTATAAAACAGCCAAATGAAAAAAAAAAAGAGTATCAGGCTTGATTCAGCAACAAGTTAGACCAATGAGACCAGTGATTCTAACCATGCTTTTCCACACTGTTCATGGTGCTGTCCTTGTATTGCTACTTTGATTTCAAACACTCCACAGAGCAGCATTTTTACCCTTAATAGCCTGAAATTCCAGGTTCATGAAAGATGAAATGAATCACGGTGAGTACGATGGTGAGGAAGCAGTAGGCATGAAAATCTAAACGTAAGCCTTTTTGTGACGCTACTTCAACAGGAAAGCAGTACCAGCAGGATATAGGATTTTACATTTGTTGTTTCTTCCATGTCAGTCATAAACAAGGGACTTCAGCCAAAGGAAAAAAAAATTAAAAATAATGGTCAGAAATAAAAATGGGAGCCCTTAAGGTCCAAACATGAACGCTACAGGTGCTAAACCCACTATGTATACAGGTTTTCTAAAAGCCCATGGTCTTCGGTTAGAGAAACAGAGTGCACCTCACAACATCCAAAATTTGACCTGCAGCATATTAAATTTAAGTATGATTAGAGTATAAGCAAGCCAGTTCTCATGAATGCTAAGCACCCAATAGTACCCCATTAGCCTCCCTGAAAGCCAGTGGGAGGCAGACTGAGGAGGGTGAAGAAACACAGATGAACACAGCCACTAGTTCCCCATTAGCACCATGTGCACCAACAGCATGGCGTGTATTTTCTTCCATGAAGAAAACTCATTTAGGGGACTCCCATCCCTCAGTCCAGTCCTCTCACTGCAGTCTATCAGCTCTCCTTTCCACTCTGCCAACATACAACTCTTTGTAGAGCCACGATGAAAACTGAACTGTTAAGATGATCTAGGTGAAAAATACCTCCTTGAAAGAATGTCAGATTCATCTCAACTTCAAGGAATTACATAAAAACCAAGGCAGAAGCGAGCCTTAAATATAAGGGCCATGGGGGAAAGTCAGTGGTCTATCACTAAATACTTTAATGTTGTCTGTGTATCAACAGGCAGAGCCTGCTGACATACTGTAATGATAAAAGGTGCCCAAATGAATACATGTGCTGTCTTGTGAATATACATATCCAACTCAATTTCAGGCTGGTGAAAAAGATTAAACCAATCAAGAGGAGAAGAAAAAAAAAAAACCCTCGCAGGATCAGTTCCTGACAGCTTACTGTGCAACTGTTTTAATAGCACTGCTGGTATAAAATGGAGAAAAATGGTGAGGAAGCAGTATTCCTCCATCAACAGCCACCTGAACTTAACAAGATTAATGCAAAGTAACTATGAAACAACAGCCAGTTAAGCACTTTGAAAATCATGGTTTCAGAAACTCAGTTTCTAGGTATTTTGTCCAAGAGAGTTGTACTGTGATTGGAGGGGGGGTGGGGGGAAGCCCAAAACAAAAACCCACCAAACACTACTACAGACTTGTAAGGGAATGAGGCAGCAAGTTATCTTCATTCAGGAAAGAAAGATATTTGTCGCTATTTTGTTACAAACAAAGCCTCACATTTCTGTATAAACACAGTATCAGCTGCAAAGTCAATTCCACTTCCCTTCACTGCAGCGTTTTATCTAATAATCCATGCAGTTTTCAAAATTATTTTCACTCTCCAAAATAAAAGGAAGTCACGCAGCTTCTCCATTGGCTGAAAAAATTAGAACTTGATTTAGTAACAAATAAATTCCTTTTTACAAGAAAAACTGGCTTGCTTGTATTACAACGCAGACATAATAATTTATAGATGAGTTAAGGTGAATCTCTTTATAACACGCTCTCCAAACTGCACCGCTTTTTTGTTAATGCACTCGAAGCATTAGGAAAGAGTATACTCAACATCTGGAAAATGGATTCTGTGATTGTGAAATCCAGTTTGTAAGCAGAAAAATCCCTCTTCTGGGAGAGGAAAGAAAATGGACAGCCAAAGCATTTCCAAAGGAGGAAGATGATGGGATTTTTGCCTGCCTTCAAACACAGCATGGGTGAATAAAAACAGTTAAATAATCCATCCTTCCAGTGTACTTCACAAGAAAAACAGTAAAACCCAGAACCAGGACTGCCACTCAGTGAAAGCCAAGCCACTTGTGCGTTCCTGACAACAAGGGTTTTTCTAGATGGAGAGAGGCGCATGGAAAGATTAAGAATTAAACTAAGTCCCCAAATTGAACACTGCTACCCTTGGTGTTGGCACTCAAGACAAAGAACAAAATATCAGCAATCATTTTTACAAGTCAAGAGCTGCTTTTTTTAGTTTCACAGGAGTGGCTGAATCTCCCAGGTGTTCCAGCTCCAGCTGGCATGGAGCAGCTCCATCAACAAAATGCGTGGCTCATCCTTTACCACAGCTAGAGTCGCCTGCACATGCAAACTCTCCAAAATGCAGTTCAAATCAATTCTTTATGTGCAAATTGCCCAGTCCATGAAAGCCATCTGGAAAACATCTCATATTAGGCAACAAGGTCCAGCCATCTACATTGGTCATATATTTTGATGTCTGTATTAAACAAGACAGTATCACACCACTGTAATACAAAGCCTAAGAAGCTTTGTATTAAATAGCGTAAGCATTGGTAAAAGAAATAATATTAAAAACTGCAGAGATAAGATTAAAAAAAATAATGGAAGCTGCAGCTTCAGAATCTCTGGAAATGCCACCAGTCTTCAAGTCTATGCAAATACAGTAAAAAACCCAACAAATTTGACCTGTAGATTTACCGAGGAAGACGGAAAGCCAAGGATCACATAACTTTCCAATACACCAAAAAGTATCTGCAGAAACTGGCTTCTCACATAAGCCAACATGAATGCTTGGTTTGCAGGCACGAAGGTGTCCAAGTGAAGTAGCTGTAGCATCACAGGAAGAGGAAAAAAAAGGCATCAGCTGTTGGTATGAGAAAAATCAGGAACTGCCCAAGACAGACTGGCTTGTGGTTTCCTTTGGGTTAGCAGAAATCATAAGAGTACTTTGCCGATTGCCTTGGAGTAAGTATTTGCCAGCAAATTACCACAATGGTTTCCTCTTAAGAATAAAGCCTGTGCTCAGATTATGATCCTACATCACTAAAATAGAGAAGTTCTGTTACTGATTTTGATGCTTGTTAGAAAAAATACAACCCAAATCCTTCGTATCTGACCTCTTTTGGAGCAAAACCTTAACAGAAGTTAGAAGGTAGAGAGGGCTTTGCAGCATCAAGCCAAAGGAAGTGCAGTGTGGTTACTTTTGGCAAATGCTATCATTATAAACAGTGACCATGGTAACGAGCAGGATTTTTTTTCCTCTAGACCCCGGGGGGAAGAAAAAAAAAATACACGGACATTTCTCTGTGTGTACATATATTAGTCTTCGTACGTCATTAGAATGTTTGTGTGTCAAGACCTTGCTTTGGAACAGCTGCTCGTTTACTTAGGCTAATGTATATTCACATTGATTTCCTGCTAAAAAAGGAAATGAGACACGCATAACTTTTCTTTCTTTTCTCCACTGGTTTCCAAAATGGCACACCTCTAAAAGGAGAACTGGAGAAGTTTTCAGCTGACAAATGGGGGGCAGGAAAGGGAAGATGATGCTACTTAATAAACACATAACAAAACAGCAACTGCCTTTTGATGTGTTATTTCTGGCTAAATTTTTTTTCCAAGTTTATCTATTTAGAAACCACAATTAAATTACTTTCCCCTGCAGCTGGGTGTGTGTGTGTGTTAAAAAAAAAAAAAAATCAACTACTAAAAATGCTGATAGCTAAAAATGGCTTCTTTAGGAAAGTGAGAGTCATTTTTTTAAAAAAATTACAAGGCTACAAGGACTTACCAAGTTATAAATCACTTTTCAAGTATACTGTGGCACAGGAAAATATTCTGTGCTGAAAAGTAGTGTCTAGGTCATGTACCAAAGTGGCACCACTCTACCCAAAGCAACACTTGTCATGTAAAACTGATGCCTTTGAAATCCCACCACTACTTCTATCTCCTTTCAGCAGATGCAGTAGATCAGCCTGGCCCCCAGCTGGCTCTAACTCACTGGTTAAAACGAACTCCTGTTTACCTTCCTTAAAGATGTGGACCACACTGAATAAGATTTTCAGCTTTTAGTCTTCAGGCATAGACTTCTGCATCACTGTGCTTTGTACATAAGCGCTTAAGGTACACATAGTGCTCCCACCCTATTTGGGCATCACTAGTTTGCCTATACAAAAGCATCACAGAATAATTTTGATCAGAAGGGGCCTCCAGAGGTCATCCCGTCCAACCCCCTGCTCTAAGAACAATCAGATGTCAACGTGAAATATAGGAGAAAGCATTCATATTGAAACAACTTTATTACAAAGTACTCACAAAAAGAGGTCTCGGAGTGATTTAATCTCTCACTTGGAGAAATGCCAACAGACTACTAGAAACCTGACTATTTCTGCTGGATATGGAGCAGCCGATGCACAAGAAGGGCCACGAAACCACTGACCTGTTTCTTTGGTCAACGGGGAGACCCGCTAGGATACAACTGGTAGATACCCATCAGCAAACCCAGTTCTCAGCTACCAAAATCCCACCAACTGCACTGGAATCACATGAGCATATTTGTGTTCAGATTGTATGAAATGAAAGTTAATATCATGATTTCCTTATGAAAATTTACTTTGCAGACAAGTCTACCATATAGTCATTGCTCTTGCGTAATATATACCACACCCTTCAGTAAAACTTCCCAAGAACAACCACAGGAAAAATAAAATTAAATACCCCCCTCAAACTCACCGTCATCTATCTATGAGTCACTCCTAAGAGTAAGCATACTTTTACTGAAATTAGGATATCTTGCTGATATTAGGATATCTGAATGAAATATATATTTTCATTGTTTTGTACCCCGCTGCCATCCTGTAATGAGGCACTGCTTTCAGCTGCAAAAAATTCTGTGTTCTTCAGCACTGTCACAGCGTTTAACAAAAAAGTGTGTGTGTGGGGGAAGCTTTGTGACCTAGAAAGGAGATGTACTGTATGAGTGATGCATAGAGCCCAGAGAGTAAGACGTCATTATTCTATTTATATCTATAGGCAGAGGAAAAATGAGTCCAGTATAAAGATGATATACTTCACGTACTGCAAGAGTTTTTATTTATATAACAGATTAAAAAAAAAACAAACCATGAAGACAAGCATCCTTGCGGTACAAAGAAATTATCAAATGTTGATCAAACCTGATAGTCTTGGCCAATTTGTTCTCTTGGGCGTTTAGTTTGCCACATCTCCAGTTGTCCAACATGAAGCAACAATACTTCAAATCTGTGGTTTACAAGTATCTTATCAAGCCCATTTTAAAATTGTGTTCAACTGTTTCTAGTAATCTCACCAGGTACTTTGAAATACAGCTTTTTTTCAGCTTTTCTTCAAGGAACATGTATTTTCTTTCCTCTCCTGTGGCTACATACTGAAATGGGCATGTGAGCCAGAGACACCAGTACGGCTGAGAGGTGTCAGACCAAAACACCACCTAGACAGTTAGGGAATGGCTTTGAGAGTTTACAGAAAACAATGCAGATTTCACACCTCTGATTTTATTTCAATTCAGATTAGATAAAGCGCAAGGAGGAAGGACAGGAGAATCCACCACTTCCAGGAAATCATGATGTAGGACAGCTTTAGTGTCCACAAATCCTACCGTAATCTGCTAGGTGCTTTTCCTGTTATGTTCCCCTTATGTTGTCTACTTATAAAACAGCACCAACACTGAGTGGAGGAAAAGCCCCCAGAATTTATTACTTGGCATCACTGGAGTCCATTTGTAAGAAGTAACTGTCATGATAACAAGAATCTCTCTCTTATCTCTGTTCTTCATTTAAGCCTTAATTCACACAACTGCCTCTCCCATTTTTATAATGTTCTGCAAAATCACTGGCAAGCACAAAAGAGCTCAGGGACCCACTCAAACACATTTAACCTACGTACAAAGAGCTAAGGGAGATATTTCAGCCCTGCCTTCCAAAAAAAATAAACACATGCAAAATCAATTACCAGTTCTACCTTTCTGAGCCTTTGGATCTAACACATGTAGCTTACAGACTCCCTCATATCGCATGTTTATACGACATCCTTGAGAGTACGTATTTTAGTCATGTAAAAAACAAAACTGTTGATTGCCATTTCAGTTGTCATCAAACCAACTAGAACCTTGTCTGCTTTCATTCTACATTTTCTTCTTTGTATTCTCCAGACTTGCAGCACACTCTAGAAGATAACACCCTCAAACTACCTTTTCTAGAGAATTTCCAATTTGCAATAAAACGAGAAGCTGCAGTGGTTTTCATAAGCAAGTTTTCTGACATAGATGCCTGCAACACATTCCCCCTGTCTTATTCTTCTAAGCAAGAGGAGCACGTTCTCTTGGCAGGCTAAAGCTGACACTAACTAGCGAGTAAGTCAAAGCTCTGGAGAGAAGAGATCCACCAGTGGCCCAGTGAAACATAACTAACCAGTCACAAAGTAGTAACACTTGCAGTATAGAGGTACTAACAGAGAACTAACAGTAGTGTACTAACACAACTTTCAAGTGTTTCACTATAATAAAAATGCCAGTAAATAGTCCTAGTTACCTTTTTTAGCAACCATCAAAAGACCTTCTCTCAATGCTTGCAAAGGTTCTGTAGCTTCAAATGCAAGCAGTTAATAGCTCATAGGATCACAGAATAATTCAGGTTGGAAGGGACCTCAGGAGGACATCTTGTCCAACCTCCTAATAAGTACTTATTATAAACACCAGACCAATTCTACAGCAGGTGACTCTAATCTTACAGAGAATCATAGAATAGAATCATAGAATAGTTTGGGTTGGAAGGGACCTCTAAAGGTCATCTAGTCCAACACCCCTGCTGTGGGCAGGGACATCTTCAACTAGATCAGGTTGCTCAGAGCCCCATCCAACCTGACCTTGAAGGTTTCCAGGGATGGGGCATCCACCACCTCTCTGGGCAACCTGTCCCAGTGTTTCAGCACCCTCAGCATAAACAATCTCTTCCTTATAGCTAGTCTAAATCTACCCCCCTTTAGTTTAAAGCCATTCCCCCTTGTCCTGTCGCAACAGGCCCTGCTAAAAAGTCTGCTGCCATCTTTTTTATAAGCCCCCTTTAAGTACTGATAAGCTGCAATAAGGTCTCCCCGAAGCCTTCCATTCATACAATCAACATCAACTCCCTACAATCAAATGAAGGAACATAAGCCTGACCAAAGGAGATAAACACCCAATTTCATAAGCTTCCAACAGCAACAAAATCTGTTCTTCATCTACTTTTCTCACCTTTGGTTTGCCCACATTTTTCAGTGGAAACTATTGTTTGCCTTGCATGCCGGCAGAATCCCAGCCAGAGGCTGCCAACTCTGCACGCGGCCATGTGTTGTGTTCAGCATGTCAAAAAATGTTTGGTACGGTCAGACCTAAGAGTGCCAACTCATGGCTATGGAAAAATATCAAAGGGTTACTGCAGAGAAAACTTAGATAAATTACCAGTTGTTCACTAAGTGACTTAGTCTCCTCTCCTCTTTTTCATTGAGTGCCTCTGTCTTCTCTTAGAAAACTGTAGCTTTAGAGTTAGGACACTTTGTACTTTCCCCCTCATATTACTAATTACTGTCACTAAGCCACGAAGAACTACCCCAAACTAAGTATTTTTTCTTTTTTTTAAGTCATCAAATTCTTTGGTTGGCTAAAGTACTCCACTAAAAAAGAGGTAGCTAAGTTATAATTGTTTCTCATATCTGGTTTATATACATACAAAAATAAACCAGACAGCATGCTGTTCATGACAGGTTTACTTTATTCAAGCAATGAAGTTAGCAAGTCCAACTTTATTTCTTTTTTTCAATTCATCAGGTTTTAAAGCCAAATGACTTCTTCTACTAAGGATGAACTTAGGACTACACGTAAACAGCAGCATGAAAATAGGTCAGATTTTGACAAGTCTATGAGTTACCTCACAGAAAGTCTATGAGGAAATTGGACATTTTCTGGGAAACTTACCCACATTGTGCTTCTATTACTGAACAAATAATAAAATTATGAAAACAGGAAGGAGATTTTTCACTGTAGCCTACTGTATTTGTTTCTTTGTCTCCCATTAAATTTCCAATCCTCTGGATACTTCTGAGTCCATTTATTCCTAGAATAAGAAACTCCATACTTAATTTGTATTTATTTATATGCACAGTGATAAAAATCATATGCTATTATAAAGAACCAACAGACAAGTCCACCATGGAAATCGAAGTTACTTCTTTTCAATGAGCCAACTAGTACACCTTAGGGCAAAATAATTTATTTTTCAAGGAAGAATAAGTGGCAAAATCTAAATGTTCAACCTCTCATGTTTTTAAACTGAGAAAGCAAATATATGTAGGCATGAGGTCACAAATGACAGGAATGCTATTAAGAAAGCATCTGGGAACGAGCACACAGGAAGATCCCCTGACCTACGAGAAGGACACATTAGAAAACATCTCGCGCAACTTCACCCCTTGTGGAAGTCCACTGAAGCATGACCAGGAATGAGTCCACCGTCTGCAAACACCAAACTGTTTCACCACTGCTAGGACTGGTTCATTCAAATTAGGACACGGGGACAAAGCAAGAAGTCCATTTATAACATGCAAAAATGTCAGAAAGGCAAATACAGTGAAGAGGGAGGGCTTGCAATTTCCCATCCTACACCTCCACAGGCTCTACCAAGAGATGCCACATTCCGCAAAGCCACACAAGCAGGTGCTCAAATGTCAGCAAGGAAACAAACCTCACTGAAATCACTGCAGGTCTTTACTTTTTACTTTTGGACTTGACGCTCACAGTTAAGAGCTCTTCTGGTTCAAGGCCAAAGTATTCCGTGTTTTACTCAATCATGCCCATAAAAAGGATTATCAATGACCTACTTAAAACATTCCTTTGCAGTGTTTCCATCCTTCTGACTGCTCACCTATCTGTGTTGAAGATAACCTTTTTTACAATGTTTGCAAGTTAATGATTCTCACTAGTGTACAAGGTGTACACCATGTGCTTGGCAGAGATAAAGACTTGGTGTGCCCCATAAAAGCTTACCATCAAAGCATTCAAAAAAAAAAAAGGAAATACGGGAAGTAAAATTAGCAAATTTTTGAGCCCTGCCTTAACACAAGACTTTAAGACCTCAGCAGAAATATAAGAAGTGAAAGAAGCTGTTATAATTCTCCTGTACTGGCAATATTAACAAAATCCAGAATAAGAGCAAGCAAGACCAGAACCACAGTATTCCAAGCAAACCTCATTAGAGCAGATTGGGAAGGGAACTCTGCCAGCTGAACATGCCATGATCTCCAGAAGCACAGCATACGTGCACTTTTGTATGACCTTCACAGAGACTGCCATAGGCTCTACATCTTCAAGAATTCAACCAGTGCCTAAAGACAGAGATGCCAGTGTTCACACTTCTTTTGTGGTTGTTTCATAATGGAAGACCTTTAATTTATTTCAAATTTTTTAGGCTTCCCTCACATTTATGAACCTTGTTCAGTTTGAATGAAGCAGGATGCAATTTGTTTTAAAACCCCTGATTTTCTGATTTGCTGCCATTTGAAACGAGGCACCTTCCATTTTGTATCAATGCAGACAGGTCTCATGAAGATCTACTCCATTCTTTGAACAACCACCACTCCAATGATATTCATGTCTGCAACTCCTTGGTCCCAAAATGCAACCTGAGATCAAGCTGAAAATTTCTTATTTTATTCAACGTTCAGTGCTTGCAAGTCTACAAGAAGTCTTACAATAGCTGAGGTTCTCTCTCAAAAATACTTATCAGTGGCAATCTCAGAACTACATCAAGATCTTCCCTTTCACTTGGAGGAGAAAAAACCCAAACCAAACCAAAAACACTAGCCCCTAGCCCTGTGAGGGACATGTGTGAAGAGAGCCTGAAACACACAAACCCTGAAGATTTTTTTTTTTTTAAACAGGCATATTTACTTATATGAAATAAATAACCTCAGAGTATTTACTATCACACGATTTTCAAATTCCTCTCCTGAGCTTTAAGATGTGACATTGGCTTAGAGGTTTTTGGCTTTTAACACTGTAGTTCTGTAGCAGTAGATTTGAGGCCTGATACATGCAGGTTGTATATGACTATTCATGCAATGAAAGTGAAATTAATCTAAGCTGCTACAGTTAGAAGCTGTAATACCAGTAGAGGGAGCAGTCATTAAGTCCCAGATTCAAGTGCATCCTTTTGAGGAACCTCCATAAACTTTAACTGCAGGGGCAATAAACACAGAGTGCCAGCTTGCATTAACTGGATTAATAAAACACTGAGGTGATTTCTCCATAATCCTTATAAAAATTTTATCTCAAGTAAATGATTGATAGTACCAGATTCTGTCAGGGCTGCTCCTGTTTCTGCTCCACGTAGTCAGACTATCCTCTTAAGGAGAGATACCTTTCAAAAAGAGGAAGAAACAATCTTCCCTCAATGTATTGACTGACATTCTTTGATAGTATGGTAAGATAACGTTGCAAACAGATGTTGTGCTGGTTTTGGCTGGGATAGAGTTAATTTTCTTCATAGTAGCTAGGATGGGGCTATGTTTTGGATTTGTGCTGGAAACAGTGTTGATAACACAGGGATGTTTTCGTTACTGCTGAGCAGTGCTTATACGGAGTCAAGGCCTTTTCTGCCTCTCACACCGCCTCACCAGTGAGTAGGCTGGGGGTGCACAAGAAG
>NW_008825614.1:5452709-5480706 GCF_000699105.1 Pygoscelis adeliae
GACAGCTGACCAAAGGGATATTCCATACCATATGACATCATGCTCAGCATATACAGCTGGGAGAAGAAGAAGGATGAGGGGGACATTCGGAGTGATGGTGTTTATCTTCCCAAGCAAGCGTTAGGCTTGATGGAGCCCTGCTTTCCTGGAGATGGCTGAACACCTTCTGCCTGCCCATGGGAAGTAGTGAATGAATTCCTTGTTTTGCTTTGCTTGCGTGCGCGGCTCTTCCTTTCCCTATTAAACTGTCTTTATCTCAATCCAGGAGTTCTCTCACTTTTACTCTTTGGATTCTCTCCCCCATCCCACCGGGGGGGGAGTGAGTGAGCAGCTGTGTGGTGCTTAGTTGCCAGCTGGGGTTAAACCACGACAGACATGGACTTTTAAAAGGTCTGTTTTCCCTCCTAAACCTAGACACAAAATTAATGAAGTGCCTGTTGATACTTCACTATCTGTGCCAACTCGCACGATGGTGTAAATATGCCTTTTCAGTGCTGTGCAGGTGCCAGGGCTTATTGGGTAATGGTTCCCTTTCATTTGCACTTGAAAAGAAATGAGCCTTTAGAGTGTAATCATCTCCATGTTTATTTGTCACTCCCCCCTCTCTTTTCTGTTTTGAGGGTTATAAAGGATGCAATGTGCTCCTCTTTTCACTCCATGGGCCAACAGACTTCTCACTGCTCTCCAGAAGAGTGACAAAGACAGGGGATAAGAGAGAAAACTAAAAGACCTCTCATTACCCATGGGATTTAGTTTCTTGCCAGAAGAGACCAAACTAAACTTCAGCTCCCCTCCACCACTACCTTTCTGCTTCCAACAGGATACAGCGGCAGCTCCACCTTCATGCGCTACTGATCTGAAAACATGTAAGACATGCGAGAGGCTAATTATGCATTTATGAGCAAGTAGCAGAGGTACCATTTTCTCTCTTAGGGATTCGACGCACGTGTACGTCTACATGAAAAGCACGTTTGGTTTTTCACTTTCTCCAATGGTCTGGCCATTCTGAGATCAGAGGTCACAGCCTGCTCGTCCTGTCCTGTGCACCACCAGCACTGCTACAGGCTCTTTGAGAACTGTTTCATTCAACCCAGAGATGGTGGCTTTTCAGGCAGAGAAGGGGAAACTAAGCACATGCAGTCTGTAAAACACTTTGCAAATTTAATCCCTGATTCTGAAAAACCCTAAGGTATTTGGTCTTGACATTCAAATGAACTGGGCCACTGACTTCAACCGCAACACTGAACTGGAGATCACAGAGCACAGGACTGCATTTCCTCAATTTGTGCAACGCTCAAAACTCCAGATTATTTTGACAGGAACGTGGGGTGAGCCAGGAATGCTCGCCCTCAGTAGCAGTTACGTAAATTTACCAAGCGTTAATCTTTTCTTGACTAGGATGAAGCCTGTCATATGATATTGCCACCAAAGCTACTTCTCCAAAGTAAACTGTGTAATTTGCACAAGCTGTCTAACAGCTTAGCCTGTTTATTTACATTTTTCTTTAATGACTTCTTCATCTAAGACTCTATAGGCAAAGGAATAAAAAACCCAAACAACAACAACAAAAGAAAACCCTGAATTGTACTTCCCTATCCTCTCCTCCCTTGCCCACTGCACTTTACCACGAGGAGAAAGGAAAGCTCTCTTTCAAAGCAGGAGAGAGAGGAACAGGGAGGTTAGGAGATATACCCATGGTCGTGCAGACAGTCGTTGCAGAAAGTAGCGTGAGAACCTGGATCTGAACACTGCCACCCCCACTACTTAAAACATTCAAATGCCCACACTTCCCCCCCCCCAATGTTCTTCATTATTGACACTATATGTGAAGCTGCATTTAATAGTCCTTGTGGGTGGGCATAGGTCATTTTCTGCTTCTGCATATTCTATTTTCCCCAAGAGAGGCTTATGCAATATCCTGATGTTCAAACAATAATGGAGTCACGGAAAATGTACTCTTGCATGAAAACTTAAAGGAGGGGGATGGGAGGAGATGGAGAGTTGTCCCATTATCCTCAGAAGTTTCAATTTAAACCAGCTGTACAATAAATAACTTCCTGCACTTTGCCACAAACACACTGAAAGGATACTCTCTGAAAACAAATATTTTTGGGTCAAGTGTGTATATCCTCTATAATGGTAACACCGCGAGTACTTCCCGCTAACTCAGCAACAGCCACATGGGAGTCTGCACAACTTCACTGTTTCCGAACATTGTTCCGCTTCAAAACCAGGACCTGGTTTTCTGCCTATCATCATACCATTTCCGCATGGGCAAGTAGTTTCTCCCAACACTAAGAGAACGTGCTTCCCTAGGGAAATCTGTCTGCAACCTCTTGTATCTGTTCTGTGCCAGCAGTAAAGCCCAAGCTTTACTCCATGACCACAGTACACATACATCCCTGCCCCACGTGGATGTTCTCATGTGAAATTGAAGCTGAAATCATCTTAGGTTTTTCCCTTCAGTTCTGAAAGGGAGGGAACTGAATCGAGTCCCTTTCTCTCTCCTTCACCCGACCACCTTTTGCAAATAACTTGTGGGAAACAAGTTCCTTTCACCTCTCTGTGTCCTCTGAGAAATTTGGCTGAAAACAGCCAATGGGCTCAAAAGCTCTTAGCGGACATGGCAAAACACACATTTATACAAACAGCAAGAAAACGGGATTTGTATGACAGTAAGAAACTCAGCTAAAAATAAATACTTCATGATCCTTTACCATAAAATTAACGTGTTTTGCCATACAAAGAAGGCCACCACCAAAATTCACTAGCAAGATACCACAACGCACACAAATTCTGCAGAATTTGTTATCTATTTTCAGATCATTTAAATAGTTAAGAATAAATACTACACTTTTCCATTTTATTAGATAATGCAAAGCATGGTTTGGGTTCTGTATTTCTGCATGGAACCACTCAAAGTATGGCCACCTGTCACAGTCCTACCTCAAATCTCTTGATATTTCCTATTTTCCCCTAGAAGTTTCGATGCCTACTGCAAGGTAACAATGGGGAAATATCTGCTTTCATTTTAAAAGAAAGTTTCCAGTGACAATAGGCTAGGAAAAGCTTGATAAATGTACCAGAAAAAAGCAAAAACAAAACTCCCCCAAAAGGCAAATAAAAACAATATCTACACACTGTTTAATATTAACGGGTATATGCACCCTAACATAAAGGTTTGTTTCTGTGTTTTTATAACTTGGGGATGACATGGCTCATTCAGGTGACTATCACAATAACTCATAACATATTTGGTTGGAAAAGTGGAGCTGTATTTCTTTTCCATCAAAACTTTTTGTGTTTGTTTTGAGATTTACTGTCCAACTTTTCCAGCTGAGGCAGCTGGAAAATGTCCCTGACCAAACAACCATGCAAAACATATGTTGCATATCTAACCTGAATCTATCTGTCAAGTCTTTGGGGCTTCAACAGCTTTACCTATGAGAGACTGACTGACTATCCTCAGAATCCTTTGTTACTGTTGAAGGCTTTTGTAAGTCCCTTACATAGAGCATCAATGCAAAAGACCAGTCATGCTGGGGCAGATCAAACATCTTCTAGCTCCTGTGGATGGCAGGATGATGCTCTGCTAGAAGACGTCAGGCACATATGACCTCTAATGACCCAAAATAGTTGTGCAAGCCCTCCAGCTCAGAGGCCACGTTCCCTTTGGACTTCTTACCTTGATCCACAAAGCATGGCAATTTGTTGGTGATCCAGGCAGCTCAGCTGTTCAAGACATCACAGTGAAGAAATGTACCATTAAATTATTTTTCCATGCAAATTTTTTGTGGATTATAGGTGCAGGTAGTCCATGCTGGGCTGGAAAAAATGGGGGGGGTGGTGGGCAGGTGTTGTTCCTTACAAGCTTTTTGCAGACAGCTTGTGTGAGAGTCAGGCAAGCACCATACGAGCTAAGGTAAGAAAGCAAGGATGTTGAAATAAAAGCATCACTCCTTACCTGCTGTCACCCACTCTGTGGCCATGGAACTTTATCCCATAGTAAGTATCTATCTAAATTGAGAGGTTTTTAAACCCATTGCTCACTATTTTTGTCTTATGGAATTATTAAAGGGGAAAAAAAGACACCTAGATTCTCTTCCCTTTCATGATAAATGTTTGTACTGATTACCACCTTACCCTCCTTTGAAATCCAGCATTTAGACCATCTTCTTAAAGGAGCAGGTCACTAGCCACCCTGCTATGATCCTGCTATACAAGTCAGATGCCTTTTTATGTTTGTTGTTTTTTTTTTAAAGAGCCTTCGTAAGTAGAAAGTACAACCAATGGCTGCCACAGAACTTGTCAGCACGAAGACTAAAACTATCTCAACGGTACAGGGCTTTCAGTAACCTCATAAATGTCAACCTCTGCCCTCTTGCTCAGCTCCTGTTCTCCAAATCCACCACCGACATCCTCTGCAACCTGTCGCTCCATTAATTTTTCAACATTCAACCTCTCTCACCACTATCATGAGAATAGCTATTGGAGACTTTCCTGCTAATTCACTAATAATCATAACACATCAGTTGTTAAGATGATTTGAAACAGCAAATTAAAAAAACTCCTTAATTTGGTTTTAGCAATTATCTCAGCATCACAGTTTGGCATTTTTCTCCTGTACACAGACCATTTATCTTTTCTGTTCAGTCAGGGGCAAAAAGTAGAAACACAATAAGGCTCACGTCAGCATTGCCAAAGATGTGAGGAACAAAGCCACGGAGGTCCTGGGGTCTGACTGCTTCAGTGCAGTGAGATCCAGGCTCCTGAAGCCCTACAAATTGATTCCTCTCAGATGAGATTCAGTGTGCTGGCACTTACAGTCCCCTGGCAGAGGTTTAGCACGATTATTGGGAATAAACCAGAGCCATCTCTGGGCAACGGCCAAGGCTTGCCCATGCCTTAGCCCCAGCTGCCCAGCCCCTCCTGGCCTCTCCCAGCACCTGAGCCTCTCTGGCGGTGGGTGCCTGCACATCTGTACTGTCTGCACACGTACCACTCTGCTGGCTTCCCCCTGCAGTCTGCTCTTCCCACCTGAGGGGAATTTCCTACCAGTGGGGCCATTAAAGCATTAACATTGACTTAGCCTGATGAAATCCTGATGGCAAAACGGACCAGGTTTGCTGGCAAAGCATGAGAAGATAAACAGACATAAAATAATCAGTGTAAAAATGGTGCTTTTCATTCCCATTTGATAAAGTCTGCAAAATCAACATATCAAATGCTCAGCACAGCAAACATCTGCACACAACCAGGAGGAGGAACACACATGGCTTTTTGCAGAATTTACCTTAGAGCGTTGCAAGAGAACTCACAAATATGACAGAAATCACTTCAAGACTGGATATAAAAGATGATACATCCAACATGTTGGAAATGAAGCCACAATAAAAAGATAATCTGACAAATTTATTATTCCCTTTACCTTTTCTTTTTTCCCATAGAATCTCCCCACATTTTTCCTCATTCATGCTTATAAACATCGCCTTTAAAAACACTATGGTCTGAATGGAACGTATTTTTTATCTCCTCCCTTGCTGAAACTGAAGGCTGAGGTAAAGCGGAAAGAAATGGTGATTATTAGTTCACTGCCCCCACACAGTAGGATCAATCATCATCTTTGGATAAGTAGACATATTAGAGAGAGAGAGGGTGTGTGTGTATATATGCACGTGCACACACATATATATGGTAACAACTGGTTTTTCACTGTTAAAACTATTTGCTTTGAGACTGGAACATTCTGATCCTGGCAAAATGACGCAACTTATTAGTGGCAAGAAGTGACTCAGTGCCTTGCACTATTTTAGAAAGCCAGATGAGACGATCATTAACTCTGCTACTTCAAATTCGCACACACTTCCAAAATCAAACTTTATTATGGGAAAAAGGAAAAAAAAATTAATAGAAGTACAATGGAAAAAAACCTTCAAAATAAACCCATAAGAAAGTACAAAGAACACTACAGAGCTTTCAACTTGTTCTTCATAAAGTGACCAGGAATGAGAAAATACAAGTACCTGATCAACTATAATTAGCTCTTCTTTAAAAAACAGATTGCTAGATGTCAAAAAGAAAAAGCAGAGTTTACCAAAAATCTCAAGGTTTTCTCCATCCACAGCTCTTCTAATAAGCAAGAAAGAGATCAATTTAACTTAACTGTATCCATATGTCATACATACAGTTATTTCTCTCTGCCAGACACCCCATCTCAGCACTAACTCTAGTGCACCAGTAAGAGTGAAGAGGTATCCCCAGAGGCCTCTCCTCCAAGATGCAGTTGTGTCTGAAATCCACGCTGCGTCACTGGCAGAGCACACACTACATCAAGCCAAAAAGAACATCCCAATGGCTACCGTAGATTTGCAAACTTAAAGATGGGAAGCTTTGCCCAGTCTTCAGTTCACTTTATTGTCAATCCTATTTCTCAGCAATAGTTTTGTCTGGTTAAGCAAATCTTCAGAGGAAGCATTTTAGGTATTTTATGTATATATGTAAAATACATATAAATTTATGTATGAAGGCTGTGTGATATAATGGTCGCAGCACTAGATAGAGCTAGAAGACCAAGCTTCCATTTTGAGCAACATCATTTACATACACTGAAATGTGAATACGTTACCTCCTCTCTCAGTGTTCCACATCCCCGAAATGGAACTCCCCATACCTACCCACTTTGAAAATAAGGCTTGCAAAGTGCTAAGAAAGACCAGGTGGGATCTGACGCTCCAACTGTACAAGCCAAGCCTTCTATAGCGCAGCTCCCAGGCACCAGAAGGTGGTTTTGTTCATGCAGTTTATGACCGGTTTGTGCAGTAAAACAGGCTATGTTAAATAAAAGCAGTTTTAGCTCTAACAGCTATACATACACAGAAGCTTGTAAGCATTAATAAAGGAGAAAATAAAGTTCCTTCCCTAAATTCAGAAAGTTTGCAGCACAGATTTAGCGTTAGAGCTACTAAAACATTCTGTCTTGTTTATTAAAAAAAAAAGAAGGAAAAAAAGAAAAAAGGGGAGGGCTTAACATTTGACATTTATTAGAGAATACAATAATGTCATACTGAGTGTCTCTGCCCTTATGCACATATTTGACACAGAGATGCAGGCATAACACCCAGAGAGACAGGACACTCCTTTCCACATGAACCTTCCTAGCAATAATTCAAAAGTTCAGCTAAGCATTTCTTTGACAGGTATTTCCAAAATTGACATTTCTATGTGGATTTTAGAATCCAGCATAGATGGTTTGTGTTCTGAAGCCAGAGTAGGCTACATAATCCTATAATTGCATGTAGTGAAGCTTTTGAGTTCATAAATGTGTCAATGCTATGTGCAAACTGTACTACACCAAAGTTGCTAGTAATCATGTTTGATAATTGCTCATGAAGAGACAGAAACCAAAGTGTACCTAGAGAGCAGGAAAAATTAGAGTAGGGGGTGAAGACAGAGATGGAAAAAACCCCAAACCCAAGGCTGGGGAGGGGGGGGGCAGGAGTAGAGAGGATTACTGTCTCGCTTAAGTCATCTTCTGTATTGAAAGGAGATTGCAATCAGAAATCTGCCACTTACCAACAAATTAGCCTGACTTTCAAAGGCATCCTTTAGCAGATGTGTGCCATGGAGTAATCAGTGCACCCACTGCATGAAAAGCCATTTATCACAGGAAGCAGGATTAGTCTGAATCAAGGAAAAACCGACTCTCCCTCAAAAAAAAAAATTAATTAAAATCAGGCAATGTATTATTTCATACAATAATATTTTCAACCTGAAGCATCATCAGGTATGAAATGTTGAGATTAATTGGAAGATTAGAATTCAGGGATCTTTACATCAATTTTTTCCCAGTTTAAGCCAGAAGGTTTGGGAGTAAGCTGACACACTCCCTAGAAGAGACAAGGAGTGTGCTTTATGCCACCTTCAGAATCAGCCTCTCACTTCAGGGCTCCCGCGTAAACACACAAATTCATTACACACTGTAAAAACTTGGTTTCTCAGCAACCAGGGAGGATGAGGGGTTTACTCTCCAGATCTGCAATCAGCTTTGGCACATCACACCCACTTCTGCTCCTCACATCTCTCCAGGGAAGGTCACGGGCTGAGGGCTGCCTGGGCCCTTCAAATGTGCTCGGTGAGCCACACTTTCACATACACACCCCAGAGCAAAATCAAACAGCAGCAGGGAAAAGGACTGAAATGTGGCCACAGGCTCTACAAGCTGTGCCCATCAACCATAAATTCTTTGCTCCAGCTTTGCTGCACTGCAACCACCAACAAAGCTTTCTAGCACATACCACTTACCCCCACAAGATTACTCGCTCAAATACAAGATCACACATACGAGGGAAAACATTACTATCACCTAGTGCTAAAATAGGAAAACTTTTTGACTCATGCTCTAAAGTCCCCACTTCGGACCCACACTGTAGTGGAGACAGTTAGTCTTCTGCCACCTTCTTCCCTTTTGTTATCCACCTCTGCTGTGCAGCCTCGCAGCACAGCTTGTCTTTAGCTCCCTAAAACTGATCTGGGGACTAAGAAGCCACAGACTAGGAATGCAAAAGCACCCATCATTACAGGCAGAGAGGAAAAACAAACCAAAACAAAAATACCAGGAACACGCTTTTGATTGTAGCATCTCATTCCATAGCTCATCATCATCAGCCTAACGGTTAAAACAAATTTATGTGAAATGCCCCTCCTCTCTCCCATTCCCAGTTGCAGCACTGATTCACTGCATAACCCTGACCAGGTCATTTAACCTCTTCCTTTGTTTTAATCAGCTGTAATGGGAGAATGAAGATCTACATCACCTGAGGTCTGAAGAAGCTTCTTTAAAGCTAGAAGATGCTTTGAAGAATAAGAAAGCAATAGAAACAATACTAAGCACAAATGAATGGTAGTGGATCAGCTGCTATACAATAAAATATTTCTCTTTAAGAACAAAACAAGATAAGACTTGAAAGTCAGCTTTCTAAGAGGCAGCAAAAGAAGCGGACTCAGATTCTACCACATCATATTACATTGCTGTGATGCTCTGAAAATTAAGTTCACTAAACAGGGAGTTTACGTCCCAAGGAAAACATTGTTCCAAAAATGCACAGTTTTATAACAAATGTATGTTTATAACAGTGTTCAAATTTTCCAGATTCATTAAGGTTTTAATTCTAGCTTCTCTAATATATGTGCATTTTTGAACATGCCTACTAATCCTTTGTGGTTATTTGCTCAAGCACTCAGCAAACGCAGGTACTGAACATGGGAACCCCTCTCCTGCATGCCAAATATGCCCTAAAAATCCTAAATAGTTTAGCACAGACAAGCAAATACATAAGACTATGTAATATGAGCTTTTGTACATTTGACCTGGTTTGGAAACGAACACCTCTTTTTCCAGCTGGTTTCTGTTCTTTCCATTTACACAGACAGTGCCCTGCCCTCCCAGCTTTTAGCTTCTCTGGCTAAAGAAAAAATACCAGTCATTCTCTGCTCCAGAAACCTACACACCCTCCCTTTTATTTAGCAATACATTTGAATGGAAGGATGAGTGTCAATGGATGAACGTTTTATCTATGCCACAGTGTCATTTTGGTGCTTCTAAAAACATTAAAGAACAGACCCATGGTCTTAGCAGTTACTATATGGATAGTCTTTTCATAACTCTCACAAAAAGATAGATGAAATGCATCTGTAATCGATATGGTTTATTCCTTGCATTGCTGCCATTTTGTTGTGATTTACAATGCTGGTCATTCAACCATTGGCCACAGGCATTCCCAGAACATCCAGCGTCTGAAATAAAGTATGGAACAGCTCCGTTTACCTTAAACTCCATTAAATCTATTACACTGAACAAGACCGGAAGCAAGGGAAAGTCTGTAGAAACACAGGTAACAGCACTTAACTTTATTGTCAATTCAGAGATTAATTCATTCCAAAATTCACTAAATCTGGAGTGTACCCCTGTAATCAACTCCACCCTGCATGTGCGATGACACCGTGCTCACCTGAAAGCCTCGCTCTGGAACACTTTGCTTACTCACACGCATCTTGCACCAGGACCCCTCATCTTTAAAGTATACACACTGCAACCTGACCTCTTGACAAGAGTGGATTTTGCACATTATACTGGCTGATTATACATTTTTAACAATTCAGTTTCTCAGTCCCAGTTAAGAGGGAAATTTCATTGTCTCAAGTGTTTTCCTGCACTGGCCTCTGCAAACAAGTGTCTAAAGTATCACCTAGAACTCTTAAAAATTATGACACTCCAACCCCTGTCCCTAACCTATACCTCTCCCGTAACAGTGAAACAGCAATCAGTCTGGACAAGAGCCCGTCTAATTTGCTAGCACCAAGCCCTGTGTCGGGAAAAAAATGGATTTTATTTTATTTTTTTGCTGTTCACTCCCTTAATGGCTCTCATTAATTGCCAGGGTCCACCTTTCAAGTAAGCAGCTCTGGTGTTTAACAACATACACAATTAGCTGGCCCTGTTACTGTTTATCTCGGAGGCAGGCACGGAAATTTCCAAGCGCGCGGTGTCTGCCGTGCCCATTAGAAGGAAGAGCGAGGACATTAGTCTTTGTGACATATGGTATTCAGATGCACCCCACTGACACAGAACATAAATGGCCTCGGGGCACTGATGGCAAACACGTAACTCCTGAAGCCATCATGGTCCAACTGTCCACCAATTTATCATTGTGTTACAAAAGCCATGTGTATTCACTCACTTCTGTTAACTATCAATTCAAAGGGGGCCGGCACGTCACTGCGAAAGGGACAGTCAATAAAACTGTCAGTGCGCTCCAAAGCTTTTTCCATGCTGAGCGCTTTGTTGCACACTGAGTTTTCTCGTTAGGTGGAAATCAGCAGAAGAAATTCTGCATGCCCACCTCTCCCCACCCACAAACGTACATCTGGGAGCAAATGTTGAAAGAACTTTATTGGAGGCAATGAAAAATGAAAGCCAAACAAAATTCTCACCTCTCATTTTGCCTTCATGCTTTGCCAGTCCTTACAAATTTCTTGTAATACTGCAAATGAAAATAGATGCAAATGCAAGCAGAGGAACTAGTAAATAATCGACTGTCTGATTACCGTTGTCTGCTCCTATGCAGAGCTCATTTGATAATTATGAGGAACTGTAAATAAGCTATGTAGCTCTATGAATGAATTTAAAATCAACACATTGGGGGGGGGGGGGGGGGGGAATACACTGAAACACATTTTCTACACCATTATCCCTTTTGACTGTCTCTGTTATTTTGAGCTTCATAGAGACACTCAAGGCAGAGATGAACATTTTGGCTGCTACATTTAAGAAGTACGAAAACCTTCCAGTAATATCCTAGCATGGCTCATAAAATACAGGTCTTGTATTTCTTGTTGATCTTAATCTACACCTTTACAAGACCAATTTCCTTTCAGCTACATACAAATACAAGTAGTGTGGTTGACACAGGAAAATGGCGTATGTCCAGCTGCAAGATCACTTAAAAGATGTATTTAACATTGCCCCTAAACCAAAACAATCTCCCTTGGTACTGACAACAACAGACAGTGGAAAAGAGAAATCAAATAATGGAGGAGGAAAAGATTAGAAGGTGAAAGCTGAAGAAGATGTTATGCTCACTAAAACAAATATTCTTTCTCTCTGTAGAGACGTGGAGCCCTATTGGAAGGCCCTCTGCATCTGCTCTCCTAAGTATCTTTCATTGAAGTCAACAGAAATTAAACATGGGGGCTAACTAAGGCCCCTCATCCAGATGACCGACTGCAACACCAAGACAAGGTGTGCCTGTATCTCTAGATCTGTTGGCCTGGTCTTCTAAAGTCACCAAACCTGTGCAAAGCAATTGAAGAATGGTTCCCAAGAGCTACTTTCTGAATACAGTTGGATATTTTTAATACTAGCTTGTAAGGACAAAAGAGAACTACAATAATACGAATATAGAATAGAATAACAATATTTTTAAAATCCCCTTAGGCCAATAAAGGGCTATGACTAGGAGGGAAAAAAAAAAAAAATTCAGTTGAAACATCTTCCCTCCCATGCTTCAGTGTTTATGCAGGATGTAATACATTAATAATTAAAAAACTAGAGTAGTTATGATTCTTGCCTGTTTCTATCTTTCCTTTCCAGCCACCGCAAAAACCAGTCTCACATAGGCAGGTAAGAATTCACAAATTATTCCATAACCTGTCCACCAAGCCATTTTGTTAGAAAGGCTGAAGGGCCAAGAATCCAAAGTTTTAAGTGGTCAAACAGCAAGTATGGGGAAAAAAAAATAAGGCTGGTTACTTCTATGACAGTATTTTAACATTTTACATTAGGTAAAAAGAATGGAGTGGAACCCTAAGTTCTTGCCCATGAATTTACCCAAGAGGAAAAAGCAAACAAACAAACAAAAAAATCAGACAGTTAAATACCAAACTGTATTGGTAATGGAAAGTAATGGAAAAAACAAGTTTAACTGCAGTTCACGTAAAAACAAAGAAAAAGAAAAGCAAAGTTATTTTGAAAACATACACAAAGATTTAGATTCAGAAAATGGGGCATTTCAGCATTCAAATCCTCCCTGCTTCTATTAGACTGAACCTGAAGAAATGCTGAGTATTTAAAGGCCTGAATTTGGAAAAATACTATGCAAATGCCCAAGATACAAGCACACAAGTAATCATTTGTGCTGGCTAATGCAACTGCTTGAATTTCCAAATAGAGGATATCACAGCCAAGACTAAGACCAATTGCTTTTGCTGCAAGGTGCAAAGACTGTCCCAAATCCCCATTACAATTAGCAATGGCATGCACAACCACACCCTTGGTGATTAAAACATATCAACAGAACAGAGGTAACATTACTTATAGTATGTAAGATGTACATTGTGCTCAGTTACCACATATAATATACCAGATTACAGTATTATAGTCTGGATGTAGTTCAAACATTTTCACAACCAGTAGACAAATCTTGATTTGTTCAAGGCTTTACTCATGCTTCGGAAAAGGCTTTGGAGCAGCATTTCAAAGTTATTTAGAAGACAAGGTCTTATCTTCAAAAAATGGGTAAATCACTTCCAAACTCAAAATGTAATTGTGTAGGTTTGCAGAACGAGGATATCTACCCTAAATATTATTGCAAGACCAGGTAAAAAAAAGTATTTATTCTTTTAATATTAACAAAATGGAGAGAGCTTTACATAAAGCTGAATACAAAGTTGGAGGACTACAAATGCCTTTGGCTAGACAACTTATGAAACCACTTACGTTTCCCGAGCTTCAGTATACCTGATTTTTTCACTTAAACGTTTCTCAAGGTCTTGAATGAATTTAATCCATCCAATTTACTGAGCTGGACTAAGTATTTTTACCAAGTTCTGCTAATTTTCCATAGAGCAGCTTTGCAGAGGACAAACGTGCCACAGCCCAGCTCCGGCAGCGCAGCCAGGTGCTGATGCACATGGTGCCTACACAGCTAGAAACCATGGCTCTGCACTTCAGCGGCACTCCAGACACACTGGAAATAGTTAAAAAAAAAAAAACAAAAAAAACAGAGATCTCCCACAAGACAAGGTGCAGGTCCTGATAGCAGTCTATTATTTGTGCAGCCCTAGAGTATCACAGAGATTAAGTTGAAAGCTGCACATGGACAGCACCACCAGAGAAAAGTGGGATTGTGACTGACACAGCGACGACCTAGTCTTCACGAAGAAATGGAAAGCATATGTGTCCTTCCAAAACTCCACATTCGGTCGCATTTAACAATGCCGACTGCACAAAATACAACCGCAAACAGTTTGCCTGCTGACGAATCGGTACCAAAGCCCTGGAAAATCCTACAAATAGTGGCAAGGTCTTTTCGTGCTAAGTAGTATGTCTGTTGCAGAGATGAATCCAGTTCAAGGATGATTAGAAGCAGGAAGTAATAAAGAAGGAGAGTCAGCATCAGACTCAGTAGAAAGTATTTAACACTCAATTATCATAACTATAAACAGCAGGAAAAAGCTTTAAAATTTATTGAAATCAGGCTAGCAGTGCATGCATCCCATCTAGGTATTTTTTTCTATGAAGCTCCCTAGCATATCAATTGACTTTAAGGAATGACTAATAAATTCTAATATTGCTTTTGAAGTTCATATTAAAGCATTTTACAGCAGGAACTATTAGGCTTGATATTGATTTGCCATAATAAGGTTAATGAGTATTCGTTACTTTATTAATTTGAAGACAGCAGAACTGATGGGAAACAAATATTAGAAAGTATCATTAATAAATACTCAATATACACCAGATTTTGAAGCTCCACCTTCTCCTCACAAAGGGAGGGAGTCCTAAAAATGTCTGAATTCCAATCCTAGCTTCACTTACCATTATGATTACAATGGGATCAAGTAAAAAGGAATGTTCCCTTATCACCCTAAACTACAAGAATATAAAGATTACATTAAAAGACAAAACTTGTGAAAATATGCTCATATCGCAACACACTAAGCCGAGCCATCACCTATTAAAATGAGAAACTGCAGAATTCGGAAAGCCTTTTTGCATCAGCCTGAGGAAATGGCATTTACAGAGAAGGGATCCCATAGGTAAAAACTTATGATGCTTTCGGACTGAAGAATAACTACAAGTGTGGGTAGGTCATTTGTGGGCTACCCAATAACATTCAGATGACTGAAAAGCTCCCGAGTACTTTTGTGGATCTTGCCCAAAAGGTACCATTATAAAGCACTCATACTCCCCTAGCCTCCAGCCATGGAAACCAAGACATAAATCCAGTTCCAGCAAAGGAGTCAACAAGCCTCTTTATTACCAATAAAATTGTTAGTAGCAAAAATATAAACATATTTCTAAACTATTTCCTTATTTTAAGTCAAGTGCTGTAAACTAGTTAGATTGATGGTAATTATTCAATCCTAAAATCTATTTTTGCCTTGGCTGAACAAATAAAGCTGGAGCTAAAACAAAAAAAATCTTAAATCCCAGCCTTGCAATAAACATGGATTTGTTTTCTATTATAGTGTGTGGGTTTTGCTGATGCAAGTACCACCGGAAGAAAAAGCCTTGACTCAATTTCCTACTTGACTCACAGGCAACTGTAGTACAGGCAGGGCTAGCAGCATCAGTTTTAAAGTGGCCCAACACCTTCCATGATAATGCTCATTTTAAATTGCATCTGCAACATTTGATTCTTCATTATTTGGCCTGAGATTATGTATATGGGTGGCTGAATGCTCACTGTGCGGGATGACAGAGAAACACATTATTTTACCCATGTGAAAAACAGAATCTACTTTCTCGTAATTCTTGCTTCAGATCGTGAATTTGAGAGTTTGGAGGGGGCTGTGGTATCGGAGACATGTCATTTGCTGTCCCTCTCACAAGCTCCCCCAAACTGACCAAGTTATAAGATAATGAAAGTATAGTACTTCCAAATTACTACTAGAGAGACCCATTAAAACATTCAACATTGCTGCTAAGATCTCACCCACGCCTGACGTGCTACAGAGCATGGAATTAAACTACATGAGGTGCCCCAAAAGATTAAAGCTTTGGAGGGCAAGGTAAATCTTGGGCTATGCATTAAAACAGAGTTTGCTTCCCTCTCCATCCTGAGCACTTACCACAGTCAGTTATGGAAAGCACACAAAGGGACAGCCAATTTCTTTATCTGGGAGAAAATGGTGGCAAAGCTTAAAGAGAAGGACACAAAAACAAAGACAGGAGAATCACTGCAAGGCAAAAGAGGGATGGATACTGGCATTACGAGATACGGTAGAGGAGGAGGAAGAACAGGACTGAGAACACAGGAGATAAGAAAGAAAAGAAATGAGCAGGGAACACAGACATGGTGGGGAGTTGTGGCATCATTCAGGAGTATGATGGCCAGGGACAGAAAACCAGACTTCTGTCCCCACTTGCTCAGGGTGAGGGAGCAGAAATGAGAGGCAGTGGAGGCTAGCAATGAAATAGGGATGGACAGAGTTCATGTGAGACATGAGAGCAAAGGAGATCCTGAGCAGAGCCTTGGCTGCCTTAGTCCTGCAACTCCTCCCCTCCCACGAAGCTGCCTGCTGCCAGGGCTGGGGCACACAAAAAGCAACAACCCGCAGAAAGGACTTCACTAGCTCACCTGGCAGAAGTTTGCATTCACTGTTTAGGCACCTTTGATGCCTGAATGAAGCTCTAGCCTCATTTTAGTTCCATATCAAACCCGCAAAATTTATCTTTAATAAAATACCTATGAGGTTCAGTTTAGACAACACAAGGAAACAAATCCATAAACATGGGATGGCCACACAAATCAATTTAGAAGTTAGCAGAGAAAGCAATAAATAGGTTGTGATTCAAGACATCAGGACATCTGAACTCTCTCCTCCACTTGCTGCGTGACCTCAGACAGTCATGCTCTCAGTACCTCTGGTTCCTTATGATTTCCTCCCACAGAGGACATTTTGAGCACTATGCATGAAAGAAGAGCACAAGGATACCAAATAGGATCTCATCGTTCAGGCTGATATCGAAATGCATGTGAAAAAGGGATTCACATGAGCAAGTGAGAGAATCAAGGTTCTTAAGGTTGAAGTCACTAGGTAAAAATTAATCATGTTTAAAATGGGGCTGACTGTAACGTATTTAATAGTATACAGACTCCAACTATTGTATACGTCAGAATTCCTTTGAGCGATGGAAAATTTACAGCCCTACATATTTTCCTTTGGGTAGCTGATTATTTCTTCTGACATTCACACAGTTTTATTTCCCTTTTGCACTGAAGAAGAGGCACCTGCGTTTCTTCAGTCATTTATAATATTCAGATTCTGCTTTTGAACTTTCCTTTGCCCCAGTTTCTTGTCATCACTGCTTAGTTATCAGCATGGGGAAGCAAGCAAGTAGCTTTCTCTCTTCCCTTAGGCAATACCATTGCTGCGCTTTGATTTGCGTCACAGAGACAAAAAAAGTAGAACAGCTGCAGCCCTTAACTGCAGAAACCACGTATGCGAAGCCGCAGCTCAGTTTCACTGTTGCTCTTCCAGCTAGAAAAATTATTAAAGGCCCAGTCCTGCTTGCCCAAAAACATGCTTACCGGGCCATACATTAGAACAATATACAACTTTCAGAGACAGTGAAATACAGTAAAAAATTAAAAATATCAATAGTTTTAAGTAGAATAAAGGCAAGTTTAAGAAACATGGACTTCTATACCAGGTTCATCACCTGAATGCTTCCCACAAGTGTGTTAAGGCAGCAAAACCATCATTGCTTGTTCCTGTTCTCCAGCCCTCTCGTCAGAGGATGAATGGGCACAGGCAATTTATTCTGTTTGCTAAAGTGGGTTACTGTAGTGGGAAGGCACTCGAGCCTTGCTTGTTGATTAGGTGTAGGTAGCACATTTATGTCAATAAATACAAGATCAAAAAGTCACACCTGGTATTTGCAGTGAGGGGAAGACCAGCAGGTTTGATAATACATCCCAAGTTCCTGGGGACATCCTTCCCCAGATTTGAGCCATGACTCTCTTTCACACATACATACCCTTCTTTACATAGGTATGTAAAGGTGCATTCCCACAAGAAAACCAAGGCTGGTTTCCATTACACGGGCATGGGACTGAGGAGCTTGTCTTGTTGGGAATTCCCAAACAGTGAAAGCTGTCACTGTGATCCAGCCCCGGCCAGGAAAACAATGACTATGGCCAGACCGATACCGATTTGGACTGGAAAATACACACACAAGTTTATCACCTTAAGCTTCAATGTATAATATTTTTTTCCTAATGAAACATTTTCTTTAATATATATAGCCCCACCGGTTTTGAATGGCTGTTTTTGAGGTTTTCATGAAGATGTTGATCTGTTTACATACTGTCCAAGTTATCAGATGGTCCCACAGAGTATTTTAAGACGTAGTTTGTTTATTATGTAGCACATTATAAAGCCAATTTTATATTGAGAAGCGTCATCATCTAATGATGATGATCTTTTGCTTCCAAAGATAAGAAAAAAGCACTTCTGAAATGGATAATGCACTAATACATTAATATTTGAGAAAAAGGAGTGAGGATAAGAGAAAGGGGGGGGGGGGCTTTTTCTTTAAGCAATACCAGATGTTCATTTGATTAAACCTAGAAGCACGTTTAAAAGTATTTTTCCATATAGAAGCAAAAAAGAAGTATAGAAAGCACCCAACACACTAAGAAAGAGAGGACCATCAATTAGAATCATAAACAACACTGATTTATTACATTAGGAAGAAAGTTTGCAGTACCTCAAGCCCTCAGCAAATCACTAGACAAATTCAGATGCACAACGCCTTCAGACTGTGTACTCAAGATTAAGTTACACCTGCACTAGCCACGTGCTGGCGATGTAACAGCTGGATAAATCCACTCCCCCATCCAACCTCCACCAGCTGACTCAAGAACAGCACGGAGCATGAGAAATTTTTCATTATACTGTAATCATATGCGTGGTACCAATGTTTACATAGCCCTGCTTTCATGAGGAAAAAAGCCTAAAATAAAAATGTCCTAACTTAAAAGAGTACCCTGTTCTAGTTGTATTTGCAGTGCTGCAGAAGTGTAAGGTTTGGATTACTAACGTGGATTATTCACCACCAAATTCCCAGGAAAATGCAAGCTGTAAAAGTTTTTGCTTGCTTCAACTTCTTGAGCAAAAGGTAAATCTCTTCTAGACAACTTTGCAGTCTTGTTTAAAAATGTTTTGATGCTGCTGAAATTTGCATTTTACAAAAAACACACTTACTACCTTTAAAAAAAAAATCACCCTTGAAGCACTGTTTCATTGGTTCAAAGTAATATAAAAATAAGTCACTAAGATATGTTTTTGCTTCAATTTTGATAATTATTTTCTCTACATTACTTGTTTGTAGTGGGTGAATGTGCTGCAGGTTCTCAGCAAATCCAGCCCTCTTTCGGGGACGGCTCAGTTCTGCCGTTAGTGCACAACAGTCAGTCAGAAATACAGGTTTTTTCCATATTCAAGGGCATTGTTTAAACATACCAAATAGCTTTGGCTTAAAGCATAGATCTCTCCATTTTTATGAATACTCTTTATTGTGCCTCACGATCAAGCTATTTGCTCTAAGGGGTTACTATGACTTCTGCCCATGAACATGCTTTGTTCCTGAATCTCCTTCCAGAAAATAGGAAGCAACAGCCCAACAGCAGAAAGGGAAAGATGATGGCAGAAACCTCTGTGTCAGAGCTATTCTCACACATTTGCTGCCAGGTCTAGAATGTACTTTCGGGCTCACAGTTGCTGACTTATTCTAATCAAGTTTGTCATGGGAAATTCTGACAGACATGGAGGATAACAATGTTTTCCACCTACAGAGAAATGTTCCAAAAGACAAGATGCCTGGTAGTTAATTTTCTCCTTTTGGTAATTATGCATATAGCCTGTCTTTTGTTTTTGACTCGGATGATATTTAAAGTATTTTCAGAGGCAACCACCGGCTAGACCAAACATTCTCTCTTTCCTGAAATAGTAGCTCTATTTTATGGTCTCTGAAGCATCCTTACTTTCCCTGTCTACTCTCCAAATGCAACTCAGTTCTGCTGATCTGCTTGATCAGAGCTCTCCCCCACACCTTCAGGGATGCTCGCAATTCTACACAGCCCATCTCAGCCTTTGACTACCAAAGCAGTATTTCAGTGAGCAGTATCACCTAGACACTCCACCTTCTGGCCTTATCTGGACAGAAGAGAAAACAATATGATGGTATTTCTACTCATCACAGATTTATGGACAAGACAGATGGTCCCAGACCAATGGCACCACATGCAGAAAAATGGGCCTGTTCTCAAACACAACTAGCAAGAACAGATATGTAACAGAACAAGTTCATTCCTCCATGGGCAGTGAAAATCTTACACCAAGGATGAACCTGACTATGAAGAGTGCTGGCTGAATTCCATGTCTATCTTTCAGATGAGTACCTGATGTACCTTGATTTCATTCAAGTTTAGCAAAAGCATCACAGAAGAACAAGGCGTGCATGCTGGAAAGGCACCAAATGGTGACATGTTTGTACTGCTGTTTAGCTAGAACAATACAGCATTTATCAAAAGTTAAACATTTACTCAAAACAGGGCTTCTGAACACTTTCTGTCACAGTGTAAATTGCTGTAATACAGCATGAAGTTCCATACAGAGGAGCACACACAATGGAAGAGGTAAAACAATTCTGCTAACTTGACCCAACCCTTTTCTTTCCGTTTTCTTTTTTTCTTTTTTTTGTGAGCATGAGGAGAGTGGGATAGGACTATTCCACGTTTGTCTTCAAGAAGATAATAAATTACAACAGCATCTTTTCCTCTTCGATTTCACGTTCATCTAACTTAGTTAAGGAGAAAAAAAATTAACAAAAATGGTGGTACAACAAAGAAAGTAATTGACTTAGGCTTTGTTAACCCTGTGGCCTTGTTCCAGTTTCAGCTTTTGTGTCTAGCTGCCTAAACAGAAAGGAAGAGCCAGAAAACAATTACACCATCAAAACAATTGTTTGTACAGCACGTATCAGTACAGCTTCAACCAAATTATCCTGCTTCTGGATGACAAGGAATTTGCCCTAGGCCAACATACTGTGACTTGGGCACCAACAGCTTCAGATCCTGGGATAAAAATCCCTCTAATCCCACTTCTCAGTTTAGAAGGGCAACAGCCTGTCCCAAGGGGGGGGGTCATCAGGCAGCTCTGCCACACAAAATCTTACCGGCAAACTTTTAAGACAGGTATTGCTTTAACGCTGTATTGTCAGTTGAGTGATGCTGATTTTCAAGAGTGCTATATAGCAAGCACTCAAGAAATTTAGTCTTAGCTTTACTTGAGCCAATTCTTGAAATACATATGCTCCCAGCCTCCAGAGGCAAGGGGTTGGTCTGAAGTCTCTGGGAACAAAAAAAAAAAAAAAGGCTCTAACTTGCATACGCCTTCTTACCACCACTGCTCCGATGTTTATGCATTTATATAAAAAACCAATACACATGGGCAAGTCATCTTAGACTTTTCTAGAGAGGAAAATGACACAAAAGCCTCCTCCACCCCCCAAATGGTACAACTTGGCAGAGAGACAACCATAAGTGAGATGAGCATACAGCTGAAGAGTTTTTCCAAATGTACTGGCTGTCCTGCCCTACTGCCAATGGTGTGTTTCTCCCTTTGAATTGTCATCTGATGAAGACTAGAATGAATTAGTCCATCCACAGAACTCAAACGCACAGAAATGCATTTAAACAGGCGCCACGGAGGCATTTACATAATTACCTAACATGCAAGGTCACAACGTGCTGCACTAAATCTTCCACATATTGTAAACAGGCAATTTCTGCAGGACAAAAGCATGAGCAACATTGTTTTGCTCACCTATTATAGTGGCTGCATCAAGAGCATCATTACAAGAACAGGATATGTGATTAGAAAGGAAAATAATATAAATTTTGTCCTCCCTCAGCATAACTGGAGGCATGCTGGTAGCCCCGCTTTTCACTACATTCAACAGATCTGTGATGGTTTTGGTCAAAGTTTCCATCACAATTAGCTGCTTTCAGAAAATGTTAACAAATTTTACCCCTCCCATCCTTTGCGGTACACTTCAGGATGCCAGGCTTTCGCTGCCCTTCAGCAAGCCATTCCTCCTCACAGGCCATCGGCTCTCCATCCCTCAACCCTTCTCACAGCGAGCACCATGGTTTCATTTACACAGGGCTCGTGTTTCTGCCATCTGCCCACCATATCGGTGGTAAGGTTTGAAAAGCACAGAACAAAGCAGAGCTTGTCTCTCTCCACCAGCCAATATGAAGCCCGTACCGGCACCCAGCAGGCAGTCTCTACATCAACAACTAGTCAGTAGTCTGTGAAGGCTAAAAACAGCAAAAGATCTTCTCGTTTCTAAGAAAGAATTTAAACAGAGTTGAAACTATATCAAGAGCTGGAAAAGGGCCTATTGAAAAAGAAAGAGGGGGGGGGGGGGAGGGGGGGAAGACCACATCAACTACATGTGCGATAAAACTAAGGCAGCACAAAAATCCAACCGACATGCAGGAACCAAAGATTTATTCATTCCCCTTCTGCGAAGCTCCTTGACTTACAGCTACTCTAGAAGCCTCTCCTAATTCCAGGTATTGACTGGCTGTGCTGGCACCACCCCTCGAAGAAGACGATAAATTTACTGGTGCCCATATTTCTGGGCTGGTTGCTGCACATATTGCTATAGCCAGTCCCGACATTCAGATAGCAACTCCCAGTTCCCGACTGTGCCGCTGCAGCTGCTGGAGCAGCGGGGCTGTTCACCCTGCCCTTGGGAGGGCACAGACCCATGCAGTCTCTGGGTCCAGGTTTTCAGTGCTTTAATAAAATGTGCTGCCTGATCAACTGTTTGGTCTTGACTGGTGCAGTTGCATCATAAACCTGCTAATGGCATCACAGTGGAAGTTTTGTCACAGTAGTACTTTCATTTTACAGCAGTCAGGAAGAAAAGACAGTCACTGGGAAGAAACCATAATTGAAAAGCAAATATGTTTGTGTGAAATGAGTTAACACAGGCAAAAACTACGTAAGAGGAGGATGCAGAACTTCAGTATGGTCAAAAGCTTTTCCAGAAATGGAAATGCTTTATTGGGAGCTAGGGGGAGGCACTCAAGACAATTATTATCTCCCATTCAGTTTGAGACTGTGCAAGCAGCTAGGACTGAAGATACCAGTTTCAGTCAGTAAAGTCAGTTGCTTCACACTAGAAGTAGATACTGCAGTGATAATAGGTGATGTCTATGGCATTAGTGTAAAATAAAAATCTTTGAACAGACTAAAAGGAAGTTTCCGAAACTAGACCTTATGTCAACGAAAAACAAAAATACCACAGGGTGCTCCGTCACTCCCTTGGAGTTTACCTTCTTTTTCCAGCAAGGAGGGCCATAAAACAGTAAAAAACCCAAAATCGGATCCCACAGAATGGAGCATTTCTGAATAGGTGCTAACAATCTGGAGATGAGCCCCAGTTGGATCTTTAGTAAACAGCTGCTGGAATAAAAATCACGTGTGACACAAACCAACCAGAATACACATATTGATCTTGCCATCTCAAGGGGATTCACAGTCTACTGCATTACACAGCTCCTTTATCAGTTATCAAAGATAGAAAAAGAAGGTGTAACTACACACTGGAAAGAGTTAATTGTTCCAAAAAAAAAAAAAAAAAAGGCAGATAAATATTAAAAGAAGCAATAAATTGGAGAACTGAAACAAATCTTGTCATTTTCAGATTAAAATAAATTAACATGGTCTGAAAATTAAAAACATCCCAGATTAAAACTCAGTCAGCCACACCATTAGAACATTCCTCCCAGACCGAGTGGTCTGAGGAATTTATACATTTGGCATCGTATAAAATGTGCTATTCCTGGCAGGACTTCGAAACAGGGGAAGCGAAAGGGCCAGCAAGACAGGCAGAGCAACAGGGCCAGCCTCAAAGGAGGTGGGGGAAGGAGCCGTAGGACTGCCCTGCCAGATTTTAATCACAGGCTGGCTGTTGTCTTTCACCACTAAGACTAAGTAAAAGCACGTTACGCTTAAACGCAGTATTCACCTCTCCAAGTAAGCCCCCTTGCTGCTCACTCGCTCTTTTCTCCTACATAAATAGCTAATCAGCTTTCAGTTATTTTTAACATGTTCATTAAGGACCCCATGACACAATCCTCAGGAATACAGGTGCTAATAAACTACCTGCACCATGCAGCCCTCTACTACATGCCCTGGCTGCAATTGCCATTTCAGCCATCTGCTTTGGGCTAACTGGGTCGACAGTTGGTTAAGATTTCTGAGCACCACTATGGGCTATTTGCTGGTGTTAAGTATTTTATGTCCCAAACCCAGACCATCAAAGAGGGTTAACAAGATGTGCTAATCAGCTTGCCCTTTGATTAACCTGCAGCTCTGATACATGTTGCAATTTGTAGGAAATCCACAGCAAGTTTAGTCATGTAATATTTCCGGGTGACAACTTACAGACTTTTTTTTTTTGTAGTTCATTTAATTAAAAAGTACAAAAGCCATGAGTAGGCAGAGATATCCCTTTTATGAGGTTTCACACGGAGCAATTCTGAACTACAAAATACTAAATCTTTTCCTTTTTCCATGCTACGGCAACACTTCTGAGAAAACAAACAAGCAAACAAACCAAAACACCAAAAAACAACAAAAATTCTTTTCCCACAAGGAAAAGCAGCTTTATGCACAAGATTATCTTCCACCGACTAAGCAGCTGGTCCTCCTCAGGGGGATGGAAAGACTTGGGAGGCGTCTGTCACACGCACCAGCAGAAGGTAGGGGGCAAAGAGAAACTGAAAGTCACACAAAGAAAATAGAAAATCACAAACTACCAGGAGGGACTGGACAAAAGGGCTCTTGCAAATGACCATGTTCTCCCACAGCAACAGCATCTATGTAGGAAACACAAAGCATTTCTTGGTTGGGCTTGATTTTTTTGATGTTCTGAGCATTCATTGCAAGCACACTGCTCCTTCCGATTTTTAGGAAGAACTCCCACATCTTAGAAAACAAGGCAACTCATGTCAAGTATACAGAAGAAGCCCTCTACTGAATTCCTGGGTGAAAGGAAAAGAAAGACTACAAAGTTACTGGCATCTGTTCAAACAAGCTACATGGCAGGGGATATTAAATGTACCAACTCCATCACACAACTCCAATAATTCAGTTCATTGCCATAGATCAATCTCCATCAACCCAAGTGCTTAAGTCAGCCTTCATGAGGTACTGTTAGACATTGATCTGTGCCTCTATGACAGAAAGTCATTATACCCGTCACTCATTAAGGACTGGAGAAGTGAGAGCTTGACTGCATAGCAATCATTCACTCCAGCAAAAGAGGGAGAAATGCTATACTGTGCTTGGGAACAGGTTTGTTCTGCTTCTCTACAGTTAACCAAATTGTTGCCCAAGACAACGTGGGCCTAAAGCCTAACTGCAAAGCATGTTATGCCTAAGGTGCTTGCATCTATTCCAAAACACGTTCAAGAGAGCTGAGCCACCTCATGGCAGTGGCTCGTGGCGGTCCTGGGCGCCGGGAGGAAGAGAGAAGAGTTGTGGGTTATGAACCAAATGGAAATCCAGCTGCAGAAGTGTGCTCATCTGAGGATATTTTGGAACCACTTCTCCAGCTGCTCCTGACATAGACCAAAAAAACAAATAGAAACTAACAAAACAAAATAGCTGCCTCAGAAAACAAACAAGGGAACCGGCACCACTGCAGCAAGAAACCATTCTCCAGTTTCCTTCTGCATCCCAACCACGTTAGCTCTGCAGACCCTTTGGCATACCTGGCATCACATCCCACACCACTCCCTCAGTTCCCTTAAGATCATAAGAACAAGCTTGATTTGCAGAAGATAGAACAGATGTAGAAAGAAAAGAACCTTTAGGTTTAGAGGCCAGGGAATCTATGCACTTTTCTATTCCTAAAAGCGAGGAAAGGCAAATGCAACATGATGAATCAGAGGTGCAACGCTGATGTAAAAGCAAAGACACTAAGAAGAAAGGAAGGGAATGATAACAACCAAAGAAAGAATTTCTCCAAACTTCACACATCCTAATGTTGCCCACTTCCTTTGCGCTCCCTTAATTGAATTTTTGTCCATCTGAATAAGCATGTGTAATGGGAACTCAGCTCATGACCTTGCTCCCATTACTGTATCTTGCATTTAATTGAAATGTGTAATCCCATGGAAGTCCAGACGTTAACCCATTTGGGTGGGGTGACTATTATTACAAGCTTCGTATTTTTCCTAAAGCTCCAGCTGCTGGAACCATAAGACTCCGTGAGAATCCAAGGGTCTCAGTTGCAGGATTTTTGTTTTGTTTATTTTAAAAGATATCTCAAGTTCTCATGCTCGTGGAGGAAAAAAAAAAAAAAAATAAAATTAAGACGTTTAAAAACATGACTTGCAAGTTCCTTAAAGGCTCAGAAACCAGAAGAGGAGAAAAAAATATTTTCCGTTTTAAAAAAAGGCTCATGATTCTTTTAAGCTAGTTTCCTAACTGCTAAGTCCTTAGTCATTTTTATTCTGCAATATATTCTTTCCAGCAGCAATTTTTTGTAGAATCGAACTATTCCTGATGAAAGTGATAGGTTATAGGGCCTATTCTTTCTGTAGCTTTACTGAAGGCGATCATCCATTTGATGAGTCCAAAGTCATTTATCTTCCATGCATATAAGGAGATGTAAAAATATTTCACGGGTTAGTTTAGACCATGGTGCAGGAGATGAGGGGGAGAGACATGGATCTGCTATCCCAAGACTTTTTAGATAAAATATAGAAAAGGTAACAAAACATTTACGTAGCCTCAGAACAAAGGAACCAGGCCACAGTTCATCTTCAGGTTTGTATCTATCACCTAATCAACGCCAACAATAAACAAATGCCTGGGCGGGCACAGAATTAAGCTACTTCACTCTCCATGGGCATCTCTGTGGGAATTCACTAGAATGCCTTATCTGCAATACCAACACCATTAATTTAAAAAAAAACCCCACAACACATTGCCTTAAAAATTGCTTCATTACTTCTTAATGGTGATTTCAATTTTCTTACTATGCTTTAAGTCTCATCACCTGGTTCATGGGGTTTATTTGGTTTTGAAAATGCCCTTTAGAACTAGAATAGTAGCTTAATGATGCAATGTGTTTTACGTGGTAGCACTAGATGACAATACAAGCACTGCACCGTGCAGCATGCTAGCAAGACAGCCAGCTGTATCCCCTCCACCAGAAGAGTAAAATTAGTTGTCAGAACTCATTTTCTTCCTAGTTGTTATGAAAGAAGTTGAGATATACTTTGTCCAGCTCTAATGTGTTTATGTTTTCACTGAGAAAAAGAAAACAACATTTTTTTTCTAAACAGTTTCCAGCTTCAGGAGTCTCAAGTTACAGAGTTGAAGCCCAGTAAGCAACACAGGATCATCAGTAATAAAGATGAGCAAGAGAGAGACAGAACGAAGCACAAGCAAGAAAGCGCGTGTGTATGTGTATTTATTATTATATTAAGCTATGCACAAGCACAGCTTAGCCAAATTAATTTTTCAGTTAAACTCCCATTACTGAAACACAGACTACATGCAGTTAATTAAAAAATACCTTCTAATGATGCTCGCTAAGTAAAGCATACTTGAGCTATATAACGGTAATGGAAACATTTACCAAAATTCACTCAGACCACTGTGCTAGCTTAAATAGGTTAACTATTAGAGAAGAGAGCAGCGGGGTGCACTGCCATCTTATCATTATGCTGCAGTCCCGGGAAGTCTGACTGGCTGAAGCAGATCTACTCAGTTCACAGAGCTGCTTCAAAAAAAAGATCCAGCCATTTTCAAATGTGCTGCTAGGTTTCCTCTCCCTTCTCTGTGGCACCAAATGCTACTGATCACAGCTGGAAAAGCGATACAGAATGGGATGGAAGCCCTGGCTTCTAACAGTACAAACCCTCTTATGAGAAGTTATTAAAAAATATCTTCTCCATTTCACCTGCAAGAACACTTAATGACTCCCCAAAAAAATTTATCATCAACGTAGATCTTAGCCTGAATGCTAAAGCCAGTGATTAAGCCCAGCCTTTTCTATGTAGATTGCAATACCACAGCATAATGCAAGAACCAGTATACAAAAAAATGAAGCATCTACTCTTGAAACATCCTCATTGTTGTTTTTTTTTTTTAACACGTCTAAGGAATTAATGATCAATTGCTTTCATCTTCAGGGCAGTGACTTCTCAGACCAAAGGAAGGAAGGAAGGAGTTGTTTCATTTGGCATTCTCTTGTATCAGAACATTTACCAAACAGCTCTTACATAGAGCTTGTCATGGTGATCCATTTAATTGCATCCAAGCCCCTCATACTGCCCCAGTAAGTATTCTAACTACAAATGAGTCATGAAACCCCTGAATGTGGTGTTGTGTAGGG
>NW_008825614.1:5480735-5485722 GCF_000699105.1 Pygoscelis adeliae
CTGGAAAAAGAAAAAGAATACATGAATAAATTACATCGAAGTAAACAAAGTCCTTGCCGTGTTAAGCACAGCTGTTCTACAGCATTTATAAAGTCTCTAGTTACATAGTTAGGGCCGTTTCCCCAAGGAAAGAAATGCACTGTATTGCACAATATGGGAATATGCACACACAGGGAATATGCACTGACTTATTAGTGGTGAGAAAAAAAAATAAAAAACAAAAACGGCAATCTACAGCAATTCTAAGCAAACAACCAACCTGACATTGTCAGAAGGTTTGCACAGAGATGATTACACTGGAGTCAGGATTCTTACAATGTCAACATTAAATTTACCATGTCAGACATCTACCTATGCACAACAAATTTTACCTCTTTGAAGCAGCTATGTGGATTACAGAACAGACTATTATAAACTGCAGACACTGAGTAAATCACTGCCCTTGCTCAATTCTAAAATAGAGAACAAGCTGTTCCGCTTTGCTCTGGACTTCTCATCCACATTCAGCCTGTCCATTGACTTTGTATATGCGTAATCTGTTGACCTATCCATTCCTGCACAGAGATGTGAAGACAAGAAGTTAAATAACAATTATGCTGGCATTAAAAGATGTCCAACAAAGCAAATATGTAGGAAATTGATGAGGTACAGCATACTGATGGAACAGAGCCATAACATGGCCATAGGGTTGTTCAGTTTAAACTACATTAAGTCAGAGAGCACAATTTTCCATTGAACTCAGAGTAATCCATAGGCAGTGCAGCTCTCTGTTTTCTCAGGGCAACAATAAACAACAAAAAACAGCGGCACACTAAGTGGGAAGTCATCTTTCCCAGCAAGCATGACAGCACAGGATATTGGCATCCATCTTCCACCTCTGAAGGTGGGCATATACAAACACGTAGCTAAAGGCACAATCTTTTAAGACCCAAGACTACATCTTCTCAGCTTGATGCAGTACAGTACAGAGCTAGTTCAAATACCTAAAACAATATAGCTGAAGAGTGAGCCAGGGTTCATTTGCTCAGTCAGAGAAATGTCATATTGCTTCTCGTAAGGAAACCAGCTTAGATTTACCTATGTCTCAATGTGTACATATATTTCTTTGGCACTATATAAGTGCCATAAACAACTATCTTACTCCTGTGTTTAATTCCTTCAGATTTATTCACACGAGTCATCCCATCTGTTGCAAGATCAGGTTTTCTTCCTAATGTTTACAGCTGATACCGCTGTGACAACTTCATTCTGAAAATGAAAAATCCCTGCTTTCCAGTTCAAGAAAGCAAACCATTAGTCAGAGCAATCTCCTGGCGGTAAGAAACCACTGATTGAGTTTTTACTCCACCCAATTCAAAGGTCAGAGAGTAGTTTTCCATCCTACATTACTCTGTACCACGCAGACTAGGAAGCTGAACCAAGTCTTCCACATCTCAAGCCAGTCCCTTGACTGCCTACTGCACATCTGCACGCTCACGTGCACACACTTTCTCTCTGAATTTCTTCAGAACTTCTTCTCTTCCAAACATATTCCCCCAAAAAAACATTATCAAAATTGGTGAGTCTTGCAAAAGATTCTGGCTCCAAAAAGAAAAAAACATTTCAACAAAATTTCAAATCCAAGTTTTCTGAGTAACACTAGTATCGTCAGCAATTGCCAAAATAACAAAACCAAAGTGCATTCGCAGAGTAAAACTAATAATACGAGACCATGAGCTAATTAGGATGGGAAACAGACCTCTGTGGTATTAAGTTTGTATTGCTCAATGCTTGTGAGGTTTCAGGTGGTGTTAGATAGATCTGTAGTCTTCACTGTTACACTGGCATGTGTCTAGAGCAAATGCTATGCACGCAATAAAGTCGCTCAAATATTTTCAGGAGCGCCAAGATGAGTTAATCAAAATTAGACATAAAATAAATTTTAACATAGCCTATTTTTTAAACTGTCAGGACAAAAAGCATTCTGTTTAGAAAGCCATTTTACTCCCATTGACTGTGGGGAGGGAAAAAGGAAAGAGAAAGGAGGGGAAAAAAAAAAAGAATCAGAAGCTACATTCCTACTCCTTTGCCTTCTTGAATGAATCCATTATGAGGCTGAAAAGGAGATTTAATTAAATCAGTTCCACTTACCAACCAAACCCTACCTGTTTCTTTGCCAGAGACACCATTCCTTCTTGTTCCCAAAGGGGTGTTGGGAGGAGGGAGAGAAGAGCAAAACTGGGTTTTAAGAGCAGGAAAGCAGAGGGTGCTTTTACTTTCTGTTACCCAATTAAAAAAAAAAAAAAAAAAACAGAAAAAAAACCCAGAAAAAAAAAAAACAAACAGCAATATCAAGGCATTCATTAGTGCCAAGGCACCACTGCTATGACTCTTCTCGTGAGGATGCAGGATACCACATGCAGAACTCTTGGATACTAAAAATAAATAAATATTCTAAAAGGGCTTCTGCTGAATTGTACTTTCACAGCAAAAGCTGGACTAGGTCCAAGAAGAACCATGAAACTGAGGCTTTCTGTATATTGCAGCCACTAAAATATGCAGTAAGTTAAATGACTGCAAGGAAACCCTGTACTGTGGTAGCCCCTGCTAAACCTCATAACCATCTCTTTCTCCTCGACTGTTGTATGAGGGGAGAAAAATTATTACCCACTGAAAATTAAGAATCAACTTCTTTAAACAGATGAGTCAGCAGATGTAAACTTCAGCAAAGCTAATTCCCCAAGCTGCTGACATCACCACACACATACAGAGACCACCTAGGCATTACTGCAAGCATGCTACCATCCTGAAAAACAGGGAATAAAGCAGAACAATCTCCGTGATGGTAGGTGGTGTTTTACTGTCATTACCCGGGGTAACAGAGCCTCTGGTTACCTCAAACATTCTGAGTATTATGGATTTTGCTCTTCAAAAGTTTTCACGTAGCATCAGCTCACACCTAGTTGCTTTTGACGATGTGCTTGGCCTTGCTCCCATACCCTGAGCAGACAAAATGGGTCCTAGCACTGTCTGGGGCTCTGCAGTAGCTGCTGAGAGCAAAGGGGAATCCACTTCTGCAGAGGCTCAAGTCACCACAGCCCAGCAGGCTGCCGCTGCTCAGAGGCACGCAGTCGGCAACAGCCTTCACCGACTGCTTTGAGGTGGCTCATGTATCGCCAGTGATCGGCAGCTGGGGAGCCTTAACTGTCAAATTTTATCACCCTCAGTTTGGATTTTTGCACTGAACTAAAACAGCACTGTAATCAAACGGTTGGATTAGGAAAAGAAAGAAAACACAATGCTCTCAATACGCTCGCTCCAGATAATATTAAAAACATGCAGCTGCGTCATTCCCCACACCGCAAAATAAAAATGCCATTATTAAAATAATTTGCTGATAGAACACCTATGGTGTAAGTTGGGCTCGAGCGGAGCCGCCCGCGTAGGCCCGCTGCCAACGCCATGCCAAACCCCCGGAGCGGCGCAGAGCAGCACCAGGCCATGACACAGCCCCCCACAACCTGGCTCTGCCCCAAGTTTCACTTCTGCAGGAGGAGAGGGAAATCCAAGGTCACCCATCCCTGAACCTCTGTGGGCCGCCTGAGCTTCACAAAGCTCAACAGTTGCCCAGTCCGATAATAAATCACGCTGCCGTCTCTGCCCTGACATTACAATGTACGTTCACATTCACTACTGGACACATACCATGCCACAGCAGGATGCCAATTCTCATGAACAAAAGATCCAGCTAGTTAAACAGAACAATAAATCTCAGCTGCTAATAGGAGAGAAGTGAATTTTAAGTCTCAATAGCTGCAACATTTCTTAGGAAATGTTTTTTTTTTAAGGTTGGAATAATTCAGACCTAGGAGAGTTCTGTTACGCCAAGCACAGTAAGTTAAACCCACAGCCACATTTGAAATAGGTATCTGGCTTACTAATAAAAGATTCTGCATTTTGCACTCTACCTAAATGTCAGTATAGAAGAAAATCTCACCATGGCAATGCCTACAGCCTTAACAAGTTCCTTTGACAGTAGAAACGTAATACACAGAAAACAATATTTGTAGTATGGACAATATGGATAAACTCAGAAAAGATCTCAGCAAACTGTTCTTTACTTTTTCTTCTATTTCTTTAAACAAAGAGGAGAAAAAGTAGATGAAGGAGCTGCTTACTATCTGTTTTGTAGATTAAGGTGACACTGACAAATGAACAGTCAATTTGCCAAAAATTCGAAGAATTAACTTTGTAAAAGGAAACAGAGATACTCAACGTATTACAGCTTGCCTCTGACTTTATAATGCAAAGCACTGTGCTTAACCATGAAAATCAGAAAGCCAATCTGACTTGAAAACAGATCAGTCTGCATTTTACTGTTAGCAGTAAACAGGAGAAAGGTTTGTTTTTTGTTTTTGGTTTTTTTTTAAGTATAATATAACGGACAAAAAGCAATTTTTCCCACCTGCCATCAAACTGACTATCTGCCTTTTGATATTTGTGCCTTTTACAGCAAATACACTACTAATCACTTTCCTAATAAGCATTCAGTGTCTCCCTAGTAATTGTGTAGCCAGTTTATATTTGAAGTGCGTGTGCAACACATGCATTACCTGCCTGAGATAAAAGCTCACCCCTAGTCAAACAGAGCACGAATTAAGAGTTTGACTATGTAACTACACAGGCAAAAGAAATTGTCAGAAGATTCAGCATAGATGCTTACACATTCTGCTTACAGGTTTAAAACAATTTCAAGCCCCATGGTGTTTTAGGTTAGGACACTGATCTTCGTGGTTATATGGGAATCCAAACAGAATAAAAACGAATAACAAGACGACAGTACTGAGCTACTCCGGCAGGGCTGATTTTACCCCCAGGTCACATTAACAGATGCTGCTGGTCCTTTCAACTTTTCAAATAAATATGTATGAGCTTTCACAAGATCTCCAGTAAACCAATGTGGTCAAAATTAAGAACATTAGTTTCAATTTTTACTAATATATAAAAC
>NW_008825614.1:5485913-5497956 GCF_000699105.1 Pygoscelis adeliae
GAGCCTCTGTTCAGATGTAAAAACCAGGGAGTGTTTTTAAAATGTTGCAGGCTACCAGGACAGCTGATGGGAGGAACAGCGAGATTCACACTGAATGTTGGTGTCACTTCTGAGCTGTCACACGGCGTACCATGGAGATAAACATTGTACATGTGAAATAATTGTCAGTTACTTCAGGCTGTCAAACATCTCAATGGAACGTTGTCATCTCAGCGGCAGGCAAGCAAAATAACTGTGTTTATGCAAGTCTACATTCATCCAAAACACACCTCATGAAATCCCAGGCTCTCAAGAGGGGGTGGAGGGAGGACAGATAGAAAGCACCCTTCATTTGCCCTTACCACAGGCTCAAGTTTCATGACAAAGTCCTTAATGCCACCTTTTGTGCCCATTTGTGCAACGTACCTGCCTAACACTGCTAAAGTAATACAAATCTCTAAACCACAGTAGCGCAACGCGGCTGTGTCTTAAAAGCCTTGTTATTTCAGCTGACAAAGACAAAATGAAACTAAAAAAGAAATACACTGGTGCATACAGAGCCTCAGCTCCGCAGGCAGGCTTGGCTGGGCCCGTGTTTTGGTTATGGGACGGAGAAGATTCAAAGTCTACCATGGAAACAGAGCTGGTGCCAGCGTGGCACTACTCTGTTAGTTTGTAACATGGCCATCTTGGGCACTTAAATGGGTCTACATCCACTCTGGAGATGCCAGCCAGTTTTATTCACCAGGGCAACAGCACAGATTTACTTGCGTGCCTGAAGCTGACACAGGGACCCCTGCTATCCCTGCTGAGGACCATGACTGGCCCCTTCAGGACACCTCCCTTGTTCTCCTCACCAGAGAGAGGAGTGTGTGTGCAGAAGCTTCATTAACTCTACTCAAGGCTGTAGGGAAGCAAGCTCTTGGAATCCATTCGGTTCATCAGGAACAGGTGTCCTGTGACTGTGCGATGCTCCCCACAAAGAGAAGACACATCAGTGAGCCCTTCCCCTGATACTTAGAAAAAGAAATGGCTCAAATTTCACCACGCTACACACCAGCCACTGCAACCCAGCACAGGATGTTCATTCACCACCCCCATCCATTATAGTAGCCGCTTTATCTGTAGGATCAAGACTATGTATCCTTAGAGAGAAAAATACATATGGGCCTTATACATTTCTCCCAGAGGTATAATTCTTCTCTTCAAATAGTTAAATCATGACAAACCTCATACAGATGCAGTTCCCCTGGTCTAAAAGATGCTTACCAGAAATACACTTACCTTGCACAAGAGCAGCTTAATTACCACTGATACTATTACATCTGCATTAGGTAAATGCCCTGGTAAGAGAGGAGTTGTTTATCTATAAAGGGAGAGCTAAAGTAGTAAGACATGTGTGTGTAGTCATTAGCTAAGCCCCTTCTCTTCTTCCAAGCCTCCTCCCTGTTCATTTTCTTTCAACCTTTTTTGTTCACCTTTACCTCTCCCCCCAAAATACTCATTTTTCTTTAAAAGGTTTAAGAGAAAAGACAGAAGTATGTTCGCGTTTTACATGATGTGCCCAGAACTGGTCATTGGTCTGCTTCCATCCACATGCAGCGTTCAACACAAAAACTGAGGTAACTGAAGCCCTGGCCATCAGGAGATTCAGTTTTTCAAAGAGCAGGTGCCCAGATAAGTACCACCTGTCTGGATCATTTCACACACAGGAATGTTAAGTATTGCCAGTCTTGCACGGATGCTAAATTGCCAAAACAAAGTCATCTGATTTTAACTAGCTGTTCTCCTGAAAAAAATTTGTAACTTGGTAAGATGGTATATACTAATTTTCTTTGGGCAGCAATTGAACCGTGAATCTAATAAACAATGACTTGGTATTTCTGGAGTAATTTAAATTCCTTAAGCTTAAGCCAAACCCTCCAGGCCTTTTACGAGGCTCTAACTTTGAATAGGATTCACCACCCTGTCAGAAACCATATAAATAATGAGAAAGCCGTTTCCCCCCACACACCCTAAGTGCAGTTCAAAAATCAGATGGTGCACACTAGTCACAGAACTGCAGTGCAGAAACACTTCTTGCTTATCATCTTTTGCTGCTGTGAAGTGCAGTCAAGGCCACACCAGTATCTAAGGCTGTGCCAAAAAGCAATGAAATGGCCTACACTTATGTAGTACTACCCTGCAAGCAACTTTCTCAAGACTCTGCAATCTCTAAGAACTGATTGCGTAAGTCTAGAGAAGTGTGAAAGCTGGAAGAACCTATTAAGGAAAGATGAGACCAAGGAGAGACATGGCAACAGCCTTCATATACATTAAAAAGATGGAACAAACAGCCCTGCATGCCCACTGCTTGCAGGCTGGAAGATTTTCACTGACCACGCAGAGAGCCTTGGTGAAAGAGGAGCGCTGAAGTGCTAGAACAGGTTCCCAAATGATGCCCATTGCTGGAGCTTCCCCAGCGTAACTGAGACAACCGTTGGTTAGGAACATGTTGAGTAGAGTCAGTCCTCCCATTGGGATGAGAAAAGACTAAACAAGCTTTCAGAAGTCCCTTCCAGGCTGATTTTCTATGATGAGGAAAATAGTCTGTTTTACTGAAGACTGCAAGATAATGTTTTATCATGTCATGTCTCATAGAAGCGCTAATTAATGCTAACAGGGGAGGCAAAATGCTCTGTGACTCCCTTGGTAAGTCCATGCCTGGATTTCCTGATTTAAGTACGGGCAAGTCACCTGCCTGCTCTACGCCAGAATTTATCCACCTCTAAAAAGGACAACAACGTTATTTCCTTTCTCCACCATCTGCTTGCAGGACGCTGCACAGTCCTCAAGGCAGGGACTACTGACCACTACAAGTAGTGCAAACACCCTGACAGATGATGTCTTGACCTGAGCCAGTACCTCCAGAGTTTTTCTGGTTATATCAGTACCTTGTGAGCACCATGACTGAGTAGGTTAAGAAAGAGCTGATAAACATGGTGTGCTGCAGAAACTGAGGGGGAAATCTGAGGTTGAGAGCAATGGAATCAATCAAATGAAGACTTTTGGAAGGGCTCTCCAGCTCTGGAAAAGCTAAGAGTTTGCAACATGACCGCAAATGGCCAAGAGCTGCCTCCTCCCAATACTTAACATCTAAACCGCTAGCACTATTAAAAAGGAAATATTTTTGTGAACTAGAACATGGAAAACAAAATTATTTATGTTAAAAAAATAAGCTAGTCTCTGTTTCTGGAGGCCTGATTTTCATTAATGTGATATTTCTGTTAACAGCCTTGTCTACGTAAGGCATCTGTAGAAAGTTTTTATTGTTAACTTAATAGTGAAAATCTAATACAGGTTCTATTTGAATTTTCCTATTAAACTGACGTCAATGGCAGTCTGAGAATCAGATTGTTACAACCCAGACTATGAAACAAACATTCAGGTCAGATGCTATAAATGTAGCCATTGCACACTGGTAAGCATGTTTTAACATTTTTAATCAGGTCTCTGGGTAGAGCCAAGATACACTTGGCATAGAGATGAGGGGAAAAATTATAAAAATGTAGACATTTTTACTTGGAAAGTCAATTATAATTTATTTCCAGGAAGACTGAAAAAAACTTGGAATACACACACAGAATTGTACTTGTGCAAGCGTATGTACAAATACTGGAGCATGGTCAAGTCACTAGAGCTTGAAGTCTTAATCAGGACTTGCCACACAACAGACTAAAGGTGAGACGTTATCTTCCCTGAAAGGTCACCTCCCCAGGATTGTATGTGTGGCACAGGGGACCGAAAAAGGAAGGGGGAATGAGGGGATCCTATGGCAGTGTTGGAGCAGCAGAAGGGACTGCATAGTGGTACAGAAGTAAGAAAAGGAAGGAGTGTGTGTAGGGAGAGGAGATTTCGGTTGGAGATCAGAAGAGTTTCCCAAGAACAAGATTACAGGAAATTTGAAAATTCCACCTGGGATTTCCATCAAAGGGACAACGGGGTCCTACACCTCATCAAAACCCTTACGCGCTTTGGAAGAAACTCGCCCTCCTCAAAGTTTCAGATTTTTTATAAAGAGAGAAGCAGAAAAACAGATAAAATAAATCATCAAGTGGTAAGAAACAGCTGTGCTGGAAGAGAGATGGCTGGGACAGCCGCCTTGGCCTCTCCTATGTTGGTCTCCGGAAATCTGCCAGTACCGGCACGGGGTCCCTGCAGTGGTCCCTGCACCAAGCACGCTGCGGAGCCTCCCGCCAAAGCAGGCATGCCAGGGTGCACCAAAAAGCACAGCAGCCTTGTACGTGCTGATTGCTTCTCTTGCCAGAAGCCATGATAAGATCGAAAAGAGCTTAGAAGAGTAAACAAAAAGTGAACACACATACACATGGCTGTATTATTTGCAATTGTTTACTGCTACCAAAGAGGGCCTGAACCCTATCAGATTTCAAAACCTTTTAGGCATGTGTGAAAGGAGGATGAATCAGAGTAGAAAGCCCGCAGTTTTATGTCATTTTTCCTGTAGAGGTGGATTACACGGTTGCATTTTCAACTCAACAGAAAGGAAAAGCACTGGAGCTTTGTGCTAATTATGAAATTACTTTGAATATTATCTGAATCACAGATTCTTTTATTAACTAGAAAACCAGCTGGGCAAAAGTTTTCTCCTCTTCCAACCCACAAGGTATTTCTAGGGCCTGAAATAATGAGGTTTGAAATCAAACAAGTTTTTAAATTAAAAACAAACAAACAACACTAAACTGCTTTTAAAAAAGAAGATAAATTACAGTTCACAGAACTTCAGGCTGTTTCTTATTTGATGCTAAAGAGGCTCTAAGTTACACATGGAAGTTAGAAAACTGAATTCTGTTCTCAGAAATATTTTTTAAGACTCTTGGCAATACTAACCAGCTCGGGCCTGGACATTAGATTAAGGAGAGATGCAGCACTGAAGGGAAAGGAGCCCTGTGACCCATATTGTATGTTAAAGTAAGATCAAGGAATGGCAATGCCAGTGCAGGCACAGGCTACCTGCTGCAGACCTGGAAATTAGGGTCACGCTGTAACACTGCGTTGGAAAATGGAGCAATGCCAATACTGCAGTGGAGGATGAAGATGCTGAAGTCCACAACCCATCCCTCTGCCTTATAAATCCACATCTGTAAAATGCAAAGTCCCAACATTCAGAAAGTTATTTACTCGATGCAAAAATAAAAATATTCGACTTCCTTCCAAGCAATAACCTGCTGAGATGCTGTAGGTGCTGAACTCGTTACCCATCACAGCACACGGGAACGCAGCCTTGTGATTACGCCTACGGACATTTGCTTTGCGCAGAGCACCAGGTTTCCTGTGCAAGGCTGGAAAGATCCCGAGCATGATTTATGGTATATTGTTACACCACCGTCTAGACATGACTAGCTAGCTCAGGAACCGATAACAGCAAGCCCATGACAATACAAGCTCAACAGAGGCTAACGTATCCTGCCAACACTGTGGAGTCAGCATACCTCTCCGGGACAAAACCTCTCTTGCATACAACCTTCTCAGCAGACTGGTCTCCTATTCCCAACCTGCTCGGGGTGAGGGAAATGCAAACTGAACTTTCAGAAGCTGTGACGCAGCTTTCACAATCTTCCCTAGATAAGCTATGGGGATTTTACAGTCCCTTCGTGACACTTTGCCCAGCTGCAATGGGGAAGGGCTGTTCAAGTTACAGCTCCAGCTAACAAACTCAATCCAGGCTGGAGCTCACTCTGCAGTCATCTCATCCGCACACCGGGAAAGCGCTGGGTGCCTGCTTCAGGGTCTTGGAAAGGATTTGATGGCTTACTTTTGCCATACCAGTAAATGCCATTGACTAGCCAAGACGCAGCTTACTTTGGCAGAAGACTCTGCAGGAGGATTAGCAACAGCACCAAGAGGACTTTCATGCTTGGAATAAGTGCAGCTATACCTGGGCTTCTGTTGACAGAATTATGCTGGTAAGAGTGGAGGGGGGGAAATGGCTTCCTGACCAACCCAAATAAGCCAGCAAAATCAGTAAGCATAGGGTCAGGCTTCAGAAGAAACCACACTGCAATTCCTGGCACCCGTTGTTATAGTGGAAATTTCAATCACAATAACCTGCAGTAATTAAATGGACCACGGAAGGACTTTTGCCCTCAGGGAAGGGATAAAAAGAATAATATTTCCTTCAACGAGCTGGAGTACATCCAGCACCGGCACAACTGTGCAGGACTGGGTGTAGCGGTATCAACATCTCACGCGACAGCCACTGGCAAGGAAACCAGATACAGAAGTGTGGGAAATCTGAGTGCTTTTTATTTTCTCTTCAGTCACGTAGCTTTTCCTTGATATCTGAAGCTCCTAGTCCAAGGCAAAGAAAACGAGTCAGCACAGCTGACTTGGAAGTCAGCCGGTGTGCACTGCTGCATGGAGAGCTAGGTGTGAAGCCCAACAGCAAGTCTGGAGTGTTCCTGGAGGAGTCCTCGTCCGTTCTTCCTTCCTTCCTTCCTGCAGCAAGCTCATTTAAAATTTCACTTCTTTAACAGCAAGTCCTGGAGCAAGTCTGGCCAGCCCAGACAGCCCTCAAAGGAAATAAAGGATGGAAAATGGAAGGCCTAAATAAGGAGAACAAGCTAGGTAGGCTCCCTAGAAGGTTCCCATCAACTGGTGCAATTCACACTTACACACAGCAAGCGTACAACGCCTAAGAAAAAAAAATCTGCCATGCTTTAAGGTACTAACACTTAAGGCTTTCTTCTCTGCCATTATTATTTCTTCATTTTGCAGACAGCAAAGATGCTGACAGCTAGATCTCCAGAGCATAGCAAAGATGCTCCGATGGGACCAAACGAGCCCCCTCAAAGCGGGGCCTCAACAGGCCAGCTGAGCACCTGAGCAGCAGGCTCAGAGAGCTGCTGGCCTGCAGCACTGGAGTCAGAGCCTGGAGCCTGGCTCAACACCCAGATGTGTGGGGAGGAGACCACGGGAACGCTGGGGCAAGCAAGAAGGTGTCTTCCATTTCAGACATTCACCTTCTCGAGTACAGACGGAGAATAGAGCAATTTCAGGAACAATGCACAGACATGTAAAAGCTCAGTATTTTAAAATCCATCTTCATTTTGGGAAGCTGAAAAGGGCTTCATCATTCAACCTAGTATAGCATTCATTTTTCAGCCAGACCCACTTATTATTCAACATGCAAGCTCCTAAAGCTGACAGGATGCATCCTTTTCCTATTCCACCATTACACCAGCTTTTACAGAATCTGTGTATCTAAAAAGACAAAGTTACCAATTCTCCTTACAATAACATCCATCCTATTTTCTGTGATTCACTTGCAGCCTTGTTTAAAGACATGTGCGATTATAAATTTGATTTACTTCTTTCTGGTTGACTTAGCAAATCTTCCCCAAATCAAATGTTAGCCACACATACATTCTCTAAAACTTAATGCTTAGTAACATCCAAAATAATAAACTCTACAGTATTTTTATGAGTCAATTTGTCTACACTCCTGCCTACTAAATATCAAACTCCTTCCTTTGATCAGTTGGCACTAACATTACTATGGCTAACTCTGGCCACACTCATGTATTAAGAAATTCAAGTAGAAGTAGATGATGTTAGCTAATGCATTTGCAAGTTTTTAAGGGGGGGATGGGGGGAGGGAAATCCCTGCATTTGTTAAACTTTTTTTTTTTTTTGTCAGCAATGGTTCTTTCTTCTGGACAGTAAAATTGTAATTACTTAAAGTCTTGACCCATGTTAGACTGACTCTTAAGAAAAAAAAGTAAATAAATATCGAGGCATAGTTACATTTCACAGATGGAAACCAAAATAGAAGATTACAAATGGAGTCATATCAGGATTCAGAGTTATACACAGACCTCCTGATTGGCCAAAACATGCATGAACACATTATAGTCTTCTACTCAAAAAAAACCCAACCCAAAACCATGGGCCTGCTACAGAGCCAGCACTTCCAGCATTGCCACCGTGGGTTCACAAAGACTACAATTTCCTACCCAGAAATTCCTTAATATAGATTACCGGGCATTAGGGAATCCTGGACAGATTAATGAACAAGCTTGAACATGTAGTCAGCAAAAGAGGGATGCCCTACAGCCCAGCAAGCAACAAAACGTACCTGCTCACATTTCACAGAAGACACAAAACAGAGCAGATCTGCATGGGGCAACATGCTTTAGGAATGGGCGAGCATTTTGCCCAGCATTATTCTTGCGTGTCAGCTCACAGGCAGAGACTACTAGCCACCCTGAACCAACATCCACGTCCTCTCTTTCCATTAATAACAGGTGAGAACAGAACATTTTTAAACTAGTAAGAACTACGAGAGCTAATGAAATCTTCCACTACATTGCAGTGCACATAAAATTGGCGTCTTGTCATCAAATATATAAGATACTGAAAAATAAAGCAGTCTGCATTAGCAGGAACATAGCTGGAAACCTGCCTGTTTTCTTTGCTATTATACTTTATCTACCACTCTGATTTTAAAACCTCAATGGTGTCTTGTTTCTCAAGTACACAAGTAGTCAGAATTTACAGGTCAGAGAGCAAAGGAAGAAGGGTAAAAACAGAAAGACATTTGTTTACAACTTTGCATTTTACAAATCCTATTTATTCCTAACACAGCTATTCACATTTGGTCAGCTACTGTATGTGTGTGGGAAACTGTTCTGAAAACAGTAATTTGGCAAAGGCAGTAAAAATGCACAGCCAGAACATTTGCTTAACAGAAATATGCGTAAATTCCACGACGGGGGTTAACACAAAGCCAGGAGGGGCAATGTTCTAAATAGTAGTAGTAGTAGCAGCAGCATACAACTGAGGCAAGCAATCTAGGTAATCAATAGCACATTCTCTCTCCTCTCTGGGAGCTTGCAACATACCTTTCCTCTACAGAGGAGAGAAGAAAACAATGGTAGATCTCCAAAGAGCAAAATGCCGTTCTGTTGTTATTCTCTTACTCTTCCCATTTGTCAAAAGCATCAAAGTACGTTCAACAGCCAGAGAGAGCAGGACCTTTCACAGTGCTAAGCTCATAGACATATATGAACAATAGGATTTAGCATATCTGAAGTGTGCTAAGCAACAGCTGAAATACAGAACGGATGTAAGGACCTGCAACACCATTGACATCAAGGGAACAAGACCACTACAGCAGGCTTGGCTCTGACCAAGAGCTTTTCTTCATGTGGGACAACCTGTAGCCGCACAGGGTGGTGGTGGGGGTGGTGTGAAGAGGGAGAGAGAGAAACACCCACAAGGCAACCTAGCAAAGCAGGCTGGCTCCAAAGGGCTTTTGCCACTCTTCCCTTGGGAAAAGCCACTCGGGGGCTCAGCCTGAGAGCTCACAAATGTCACAGCCACCAGTGATTGTGTGGATACACAATCTGGGATCTCTGAAAACCTCCTCCAGTGCTAATGCATATTTTCTTTCTCCTTCTGCTTATAGACTTCTTCCGAGACGGTTCCTGAAACTACCCAACTATTCTTCCAAGTTCACTTGCAAATATCTCTGTGCTTTCAATCTTTGCTTCAGAAGCACAACAGCAATAAACACAGGTTTCATTCCCAGCTGAAATGCCAATTGCGACATGCAAGTCAAAGTTTGAGGAGTGACCTTAGTTCCTATGGCCTCAGGACAGTCTTGGTGTCACATACAAGCCTCCCCTGCCCACCTCCTCCAGGAGAAAAGAAGCAACAGTTTCCATCTGGAAAGAGAACATCACTGTGCCAACAGCAACACTAACCTCCAGAAACCCAAACCTTCATCACAAAGGGTACATTAAAAGCAACCTGAAAAAAGTATCAGTGAGCACAAGGCCTACGGAACTACAAAACTAAACATAACTAACTGCAAATGTATGCTTGACAGGGACATAAACACATTCGCGTTTACAATACCTCTGTCTTTCCAGCTGCTAGACTTGCATGGTTCAACACATGCAAGCGTGTTGAACTGCACCAACCAGCAGTTGCAATCAACTTAGCTCTCAGGACCAAGAAACAAAATTTCTATTTTTACCAGCATTTTCATCTGTCCCAAGAAAGATCTTGCAGGTGTAAGAACTGTAGAGAATGAGAACGTCACATTATGAAGTTGGGACTAAAAATAAACAGGGCTTTCTACTGAAAACCTGTATCACATCAATCAAAATAACAGCAGGAAGAGCAGAAGAAAAGAACATGTGGTAGCCTGTGTTTTCAAATCCATCCACCCATCCCAATTTTTATGTATTAAAAAGATCCTATTTTTCTTTTAATTGAAAACAGAGTTCAGATATCACACATATAGAGAAGTCAAAATGTTCACAAAAAACCAAAATCAAGTCTGCATTGATATACAGGTGGCTAGTAAGATAAAAATTAAATACTGCTGCAAACAAATGCTTACAACAGGTTAACCATTGTACTGATACAGGAGGACATCCTTCAGCAGGGCAGCGCAAAGCAAACCCCCATGGGCTGGTGGGAGCAAATGGCTTCGGCACGTGAGCACAGCACCTGGGGAGCTACACCGAAGTCCACTCCAGCTGCCTCTGCAGGAGCAGAGAGGAGGGGATGTGGGTAAACAGTCCCACAAACAGCGAGGGCTTCTAAGACAGGCTTTCTAATATGAAAAACAACTTGTCTGAACTCAGAGAAAGAGGAAATTGAACACACCTATGAAGGTAAAGCTGGATCAGTTTAACAACCTACAACTCCTGTCGAGCAGGAAGGATCGTGCTGTTTTTCTCAGCGAGGGGAACGGGAAAGGAAGCACACCAGAAAGGACACCAACGACAGAGGCTGCCACCAGCTGGCACTGCTGTCACCCCCCACTCAGTGCTGCTGGCTTGAGTCACCCACAGACAGACAACACCGCAGGGAGAGGAGCACCATAGAAGAGGGGGTAGATTCCGCTTCATAATATATGAGACCAAATTCCCCCAGCTGCCGGTATTGCAGGTATACATATCTCTAGGTTAGAGACCAGAGGCAATAATCATGTTAGGAAGTTTGAGTTTGCCCTACTATATCACTGTTTATTTACACTACGTTAAAAAAAAACAGATTAGGATACCATCTCTTAAGTACATGTATATATGCCATCAGGTACAAGGTGATCTTGATCTTCTTGGGGCCTCTAAATATCACTGTAGTACCAGGAACAATTAAGAGAGATGTTTTGACTCCTGAGCTTAATAGAGTTTCTTCACCAGATAACAAAGTAGTAATTAAAATTAAAAATAAAAAATATCATGTCCTTAATTGCAAGCATACACTTCTAAGCTTCAAAACCAAAATGAACCCACAAATCCTCCTTCCATCCAAGTATATTTACATACTAGCATCTTCCAGTTACAGAATGAAATCTGCCACTTCATAAAACAGAGAAACCACCAACCTGCTTCAAAACCCATGCTACTGAATGCCTTAACATAAGGACTTACAAACTTCCGCTTTTAATAAAGGGAAGAAAATAGTCCAAATCCTTCTGAAGGCCAGTTTTGCCATAAAACAAAGTAAGGTCAAGGGACCTGCACAGGAGATCCAATTTTTAGGAATAAAATGGCAAGATGGACACCCAATGGATGTGATCAACAAAAGAAAGCCATGTCTCCACCAACTAGCAAAAAGGAAACACAAGCTTTCTTAGGCATTGTGGGTTTTTGGAGAATGCATATTCCAAATTACAGTCTGATCGTAAGCCCTTTCTATCAAGTGACCCAAAAGAAGAACAATTTCAAATGGGGCCCTGAGCAACGACAAGCCTTTGAACAAATTAAACGGGAGATAGTTCATGCAGTAGCCCTGGGGCCAGTCCGGGCAGGACAAGATGTAAAAAATGTGCTCTACACCGCAGCCGGGGACCCTAGGGTTTTGGAGCCAGGGATACAGAGGATCTGAGGCCCGCTATACTCCAACTGAAAAAGAGATATTGGCAGCATATGAAGGGCTTCGAGCTGCTTCAGAAGTGATCAGCACTGAAGCACAGCTCCTCCTGGCACCCCGACTGCTGGTGCTGGGCTGGATGTTCAGAGGGAGGGTCCCCTGTACACATCATGCA
>NW_008825614.1:5500198-5524391 GCF_000699105.1 Pygoscelis adeliae
CTGGAGGTGCACAAGAAGCTGGGAGGGGGCACAGCCAGGACAGCTGCCCCAAACTGTCCAAAGGGACATTCCATACCATGGAACGTCATGCTCAGTACATAAACTGGGGGGAGTTAGCCGGTGGGGGTGTGACTCCTGCTCGGGAACTGGCTGGGCATTGGTTGACAGGTGGTGAGCAATTCCATTGTGCATCACTTGTTTTGTATATTCTTTTATCATTATTATTATTATTATTATTATTATTATTATTTTCCTTTTCTGTTCTATTAAACTGCCTTTATCTCAAACCACAAATTTTACTTTATTTTTATTTTTTTTTCCCCGATTCTCTCCGCCATCCCACTGGGGAGAGGGGAGTGAGCGAACAGCTGTGTGGTGTTTAGCTGCCTGCCGGGTTAAACCACAACAAGAAGGTAACAAAAATAAATACATTTGATTCACAGTCAGTGCTTTCAAACACCTCTATGTTCTTAGCAGTGAAAAAATTTCCACAGGGATAACAATCTAGTGGTACAACTCAGAGATGCCTAAGTAGGTGTTCTGGGACCACCATTTCATGTTTCTCACTGGGCAAATCCATCCTCTCATCATAACATCACTTGTGCAAAGGATCCACCCTCAGTCTGTTCTGCCTCTCAAAGTCCTTGACCAACTGTCACCATACAAAGAATTAATGTTGTAACTTGTAATCAAACTCAAGCAAAAGGAAAAGACAGCACACAAATATCAACGTACCCAAGTATGAAAGAGCCTTATGTTTGGATGCACATCAATGCAATTGAATATTATTACATGTAAAGTATAAAATGTATGTCCACACATCGTGTATACATGTATATCTAAAACCAGAAGTATTTCCAGCTTCATGTGTTTCTACGTTGCCTAAATTTTCTGCACTGAAAAAAGAAGTACCACAAAACCTCTCTCCACAAAGAAGAAAAAACAAATGAGAACAGAAACCCCAGCAAACAGGAGTTCCAGAAAACATTTAGAAGGAGGAAAACTGTTTAAGAAATGGGCAATCAGAAACCAGTAGGCAGGGCAGCATACACACTTGTGCTTTCTGCAGAAAGTCTAACCATCCTGAACATTGCTTTTGCAAAGACCAAAATCCGCTTCCAGTCAGATACCACTCTTGGATAGATGTTTGAGATGTCACATAAGGGAGTTACGCACAACAGATCTCATAAGAAAAAACGAACCTGAAGGCTACAGGATTATTTTGATGCCGACATATGCATAGCTTCCAGAAAGCTGTAGACAGGAAAGGCAGAAACGATCCTGCACTCATGATCCCTTCAAGCAATTTGCTGTTGCAATCAAACTTAAAACATGCAATCAATAAATAAAACTTACCAAAGGATTCAAAAGCTTTCACATATGCATTTAATTCAGAACTTTTTTTTCCCCAATCGAGAATCATTAAGGATACACATCCCGTTTCTGTTAACATTGATAGTATTTCATTACACACAATGCTATGGAAACACAATAAACCAGGACATCTTCGTTTTGATTAGCAGACCATCACAATTTAAGCTCTCCTTATTACTGACGAGGTTTCTTAAGATAAAAAGATCGTAAGACCCTTAAAGCCAGTTAATGCCTGTTTTAATGGAAAAAGTAACTTTTTCCAGCTGTGAAGCAACCCTAAACTCCTAGAGGCCTAAACTCCCACAGCCAGATTTGACTTGAGAGCATTTTCAGGATTAAAAAATTGGTTTGAGCTCAGGGTGTACTGTCAGACCACAATAAAAGGAAAATGAATACAATATGCTGGAAATACAACACTAGTCACATTAAAAAAACACTTTCTGACAGCGTTAATTATGACACTGTGCCTCCCACTCTTATCACGCACAGCCCTTTCACAGCAGCTCTACAGACCTCCACCCTCAGCCATTCCAGGCATGAAACAACACAACAACAAGCCTTCTGGAGGACAGAAAAAGAGAGTTACTGCTAGTCCAAGTTCACAGAAGGCGCTTGCTTTCACAAGTTTTTTTCATCTGTTTTTCAGTTCCCTCTGTTTCACAGAAACCTCTGCATCTGTCTTCGTGGAAAAAGGTGAAGGTGAGAAAGAAGGAAGGGACAAACACTGGCAAATGAAGGAAACCACTGTTTTCGTGTTTAGAAAAAAAGAACAAGATTTAACATATTTCCATTGAAAAAGTTTTCCAATCCGGGGGGGGGAAGTGTTTCAAAAAAATTCTTGGGATGCTGTATCAGCCACCCAAGACTCCAACATGACCCCTTTATGAGGGCATCTTTAGGCTCATGACCTGAACAGCAAAGTCATCTTTTCTTTTGTGCTGCAAACCCACAAATGAGAAACTGGTACCAAGTCACACTATTTACATGACAATCTTCCGGACCACAGTTGAAAAGAAGCCAGTGAGCGATGTGTCAGCCTAATCCACGCACCCCCAGCCCGGGTATGCAGCCGTGGGGTCTGAGTGCTGGGAGGAGCCGGGCTGCCCGGCGAGCAGTCACACAGGGCTCTGTCACCCCCACTGGGGAGCGGTGGCAACCGAGATGGGCAAAGAGGTGGAAAAGCCACTGTGACGAATAAAAAGGCAGTACTGCACACTGGGATAAACTGGTGCAGGCTGGGAATAATGTTACCGTCAAAGTCCCCTTTACCTGGAGCTCTCTACCAATATAACCCTACACAAGCCCCTGCCTCAGCAAGACTCTGCAGTAACGTACTCATCTTTGAACAGACTGGACCTACCACTTTCAGACCTGCACACACGGATTGGTCTGCACAAGAGAAAACACAGAATAAACACAAACAGTGCAACACACAGCCATAAGGCAGAGCTGCCCTGCAGGAAGCAGCAGCAAAGGCCTCCCAGCAACAAGTTAAGTGTGAACAACTGGGTCCCTGGTTTTTGCCCTAATTTAGGCAGTGGTAAAACCAGCATTTACTGCCATGGCAGCAAGACCAAGCAAAACAACAACAGCCACGTGCTCAAAGACAGAATGAACAGATTTACTGCCCTCATGGAGAGGGCAACGCCTATGACTGCTCCTTATCACAAAGCAGTTCGAGAAACAACACGTTCTATACGTAGGTATTCCTACCTGGGAGAAACAAAGTACAGGGAAACACAAAGCTGCAGGATCAATGACCAGTAAAAGCTGGGCAGCGACTGCCTGTATGTTGCTGTTTTGGCATCTGGGGTGGGCACACAAACTATTATTTATGGCATCTATCATTTTCCTTGGGGCTGCAAACAATGATGGCACAGTAACCATCTTTAAAATGTGGAGGATTTAAGTCACATGTACAGCCTTTACAAGAACAAGTTTTGAGACGCAGAGATGGAATTTCTTTATTCCTACAAAATTTTGACCAAATTGTCTGCTCAATCAAGGCCAATTATTTTTACTTGATAGTAAACAACATCGTAATTGCACAACAAATCACTGTCCTACACAACACTCCCTATTAACAGAATCCACGTATGTGGTAGTCCTTTAAAAACACTCGTTTCAAAGAAACAGCCCCCAGGCTCATGCACACCCCCCCAGACAAAACACCCAAGTTATAAAATCAAGAAGCAAAGTTAAGAATTAGCCTTGTTCAAGGAAACAATATATGTATCAGCATCTTTATTCCAATCGCGCTAAAGAGATTAAACAATTATACAACTGGGTGTCTGAGATCATTGCAGTTTTGTTACAAAAATATCCAGTACATCTGAGTACCTAGAAACAACCTGCTGCCCTAGGAACGATGCAGATGATGCTGCTGATTCATTTTCTGGCAGTCACAATGTTCAAATGTCTGTTTTCTGGACTCTGGATGACCATCTTGCAATGGCTAGTCTCAATAAAGTGTGGTTTTTTTTTTTTTTCCTTTTTGATTTTAAAAATATAGTTTATCTCCCATCATCAGTAAACGTGTCAGCAATTACATTCATTCATTTCTTAGACCTTTTCCCATTTCATTGTAGCAATTGGTCCAGTCTGTGATTACAGAGTTTGACATATTTAGTGTGTTACTCAACAGTCCAGACAGTCTTTCAGAAGGTGCAGACACTGAAATTACACGAGTCCCTTTTTAAATTAGTAAATTAATCTGTTATTTTTAAATTTTAAATACAAGACAGAAAGACCAGCGGTAATGAATCTCTGATGCAAGTTAAGGAAGCAGTTAGCAAATTCTTGCTATCTCCCAGCAGGAAAAAAAAAGAAGCTGCTTGATTTTTGCATCTCAAAGAAACTGAATTAAGTAAGTACTGTCCAAATTGCTATACCGATGCACTACAAATCACTTGTTCTTTGAGCAACATGATATCAGGAAATTGCTTGAAAAGCCTAGAAATTTACCACATAAAAGAACAGCTAGTGGGGAGGGGGGGGAGTTGCTTAGGCTCTTAAGTATTCGTGAAAACTTTAGTCGATATAAAATTGGTAAAGGTCCTAAATGCTTCTGTTGTTGTTATTTGGGAAGGAAACATGGTATCTAGCATAAACTGAAAGACTACCAAAAATAAAGTTGAAAGAGTAAAAGGCTGAATACACCTTAAGAGAAAGTGTAGCTGTGCTTGATTTCAGACCTATTAACGTACAAGTCATTGCAGTCATTTCACTAGTTTCTCGCACTTTGATTTTATACCACTGCACAGAACAAAAAGCAGAAGGCTGCATCAAACATGCTACAGTGACAAACTGAAGAAACTTAATCTCTGTCTCTGATACTCAGCTCTGCCTGTAAAAAACGTCTTCCTGTAAAATTTCATGCATCGGTCTTTTGGTGGCTGAAAACTTAGAAAAAATAAACCAAACCCTGGCATTTAACATGAGGGGAAGATGTATGGCACATTACTGCTCTTCAACAGCAAATGAAATCAGACCTGCTAAGCCACCTAAAGCAACAGTCTATCATTAAGGAAAAAAAAATAAGAAAAAAAATCTTTATAGAAGAAAAAAAAAAGTCCACATCTCAGCCAAAAATCAATATGTGACTGTTATTTTATCAGTAGAAGCAGAAGTCAGCTTCACAGACTCCTGTCCTGATTCCTTTACAGCACCTTCTCACATTTCAGCTCTTGAAATGGCCAAAGGACTCCTTGCACCCACAGATGCACACCACCTTGCCACTGTCCTGCAACCCAACTGATTCCTCAGTCGCTCGGACTCAGCAGGTAAAGTGTGGACAGGACTTGACCAGTCTCCATGGCAGCCTCCGCTTCACCAGGGAGTGACAGCAGAATTACCAGCATGACAGATAATACAGTCATTAACAGCTTACAGAACTATAAGGCCTTACAGAATAGCCTTCCTTACGGAGTTAAACCCTTTCATTGACCTACTTACATTACTACTTATTCCTTCCCATTCCTGGCAAGGCAGCCAAAGACTAACTCTGTACCTCTTACCAGGCAGACGAGCTGATCTCACCTCCCTCAATTGCTTCTCACTGTGAAGGACGTCAGTCAAGTCCAGACTCTGTAGAGATAGTTGGTGCCTATCTGTCACTGATTTAAAAGAGAGACCTAGAACACTTAAAAACCAGATTTCCATTCCCCGAGTAAACTCATCACCCTGTTTTTATTGTTCATGTCAAGAGCAAAACATACAAAGAATTTCTTTACCTTCAATAAGATAGGATTATTGGGGTTTTTAGCTTGACTGCACAAATTCCTTTTTATTTTGAAGGAAAGTCACCAGGAACCTCAGCATCACCACACGGTTTCCAAATGAGGCCCTTCAAATGCTTATCAGGTACATGTCTCCCACCTGAGCTAACAGCACAATTCCCCATGTCAGCGGCAACAGTTATTCTCCACATAGACAAGCTACTTTCCCCCACCCTGGCTACTCCGAGATATCACCTCTCCCTTTTCCTACATTTCAACTCCATAAAAATCAAGTAATGTGTTTATAAATTCTCCTTGAAATAAATCATTTGTATCAAGCAGAATAAAGTTTTACTAGCATTTTTTGGGTCAAAAATCTATTCAGAGTTACTTTGATTAAGTATCACTTTTATAAATACAGAGGCAATTTAAAACATCTGGAATATAAAATACTTCTTTGTACACGATGTTTTGAGTACAAGTCCATTAATTTCATGAAATTTACCATGTGCCTCAAAGTTAACTGAGGTGACTGAACTAGGTGTTACCTCTGAACAGCTGAGCCACAGTTAACTGCTTGTGTGCAGAGCCCTGCTTCCACCTACACCAGCGGACCAGGGCATCCACACGCCAGGCTGCTAATGCCTTTGGGAGCAATCTGAATACCACCAGCTCAGGCACACAGTTCAGGAAACAGCAATATAACCTGCGCTGTAAGAGCTCCGAGCACAACTGCAGCACCACCACCTTAAGCAACCACACAAGCATTTCCTTCATGTAGGAAAATGCAAGTGTCAGCAGGATAATCCACTACCATAAAAGAAAAAAGTTATGTGCCTGACCTCATAAGGTGAGACAAGTGACAGGGCGCTGTAGGGTTTTAAATCTAAAGCAGAAAATGAAGCATCATTGAACAGACACTTGTGCATCAGCAGTGAAATAAACAGCTTGATGCTCAGCAAATAGTTGCAACTCCTTTCCAACAGGCTGCTCCTGCTGGCCCAAGAAAGCCACCAGCATCAAGTAGCTCCTAAGTGACCCTTAAGAATTGCTCCACATCTCCACCAAAGCATTCAGCAGCATCTTTGGAGGCAGGAGAGAGGATGTGCCACAGAGAGAGTGCTCACTAGTCAAACAACATAATTCAGACCTCTATGCTAGTAAAAAGAAGAAAAGAAAAAATGGGTTTGGAGAAAAAAAAGGGACAGATTTAAATGTCAACTGCAAGGTTACTGCCAGGCCTCCAAGCTATTTTAACGCACTTACCTACAGTAATAAAGACCAAAAGCGGTGGCTTTGCTCTTGTTTAACAACTAGCAGAGAACATAAGAAAGCAGAGAAGCAATGTGAGCGAAGTAGGATAAAGCAGAGGGGCATCGCACCACCAGTATTCTTGGGAAAGATGCTGCCTGCAGGCAGCACATGAAGCAGGATAAGCTCCCACCTGCTGAGGTTGCACTGGGGGTGTGCTCGAGGTGCTGATGCAGGCTGGTTTCACCCCAGTGAGCCTGTCCAGCAGAACTTGCATTTCCCCAAGGTTACGAATATTTGAGTCCAAGACGAGCGAAGAGCCAGGATTCTGGCTGTTCTTTGCAACAATGCATGGCATTACAGAAGAAAAAAAGACTTCTTTCAATCTTCCTGTAAAAAATGCATCCTGAAATCCCTCCTAGTCTTATAGCCAATTTCTTGAAGAAGTGTATTCACCACACATCTTTCTAGTATGGATGGTAGCCTACCAAGGGAGGTAATCTACCTGTATAAACAAACAAATAAATAATAATAAAAATTTAAAATTAATTTAAAAATAAATAAATAATAAATATAAAGAAATTTGTATCTACCTGTATAAACAGCTGTATATCAAGAGACACTTAATTCTATGACAAACTAGTCCCTTAGTCAATAAAATATTCTTCTGTACCTTAACTGCAGTTTGCCCAGTTACAGCCCAGAAAGAGTAACAAGCAGGAGTTACTGTCATGCTGGAAACCTCATCTGGCTGAAGTTTCCCTATCCCTTTTAGAAGCATCCAGTACATAATCAGGAATGGATTTAGTGGTCTCAGGTAAGTCTAGCACAAGATGGGGTTTCCAGGTCTCTCTAAGGCCGTGCACCATGCAAGGCAGCACCACGTTAGAGATCTCTATACTTTGTCCTGAGCTGGCCCACCGGCTAGCATATTGCAGCATTATGCAATGATAATTAATCAGGCCTTGGAACCCTGGTGGTCTGTTAAGACTGTGCCATGCCTGGGCTAAATCCCTTCTCCCTTTTTTATCTCACTAAAGTTCTGTAAAGCAATGGCACTCTCCAAAGGTATTTTCCTATGTAACTTCCAGCAGAAGGCCAATGGCATCCTGGCCTGTATCAGAAATAGTGTGGCCAGCAGGAGGAGGGAAGTGATCGTGCCCCTGTACTCGGCACTGGTGAGGCCGCATCTTGAATACTGTGTTCAGTTTTGGGCCCCTCACTACAAGAAGGATGTTGAGGTGCTGCAGCATGTCCAGAGAAGGGCAACGAGGCTGGTGAAGGGTCTGGAGAACAAGTCTTATGAGGAGCGGCTGAGGGAGCTGGGGTTGTTTAGCCTGGAGAAAAGGAGGCTGAGGGGAGCCCTCATCGCTCTCTACAACTACCTGAAAGGAGGTTGTAGGGAGGTGGGTGTCGGTCTCTTCTCCCAAGTAACTAGCGATAGGACGAGAGGAAATGGCCTCAAGTTGTGCCAGGGGAGGTTTAGATTGGACGTGAGGAAAAACTTCTTTACTGAAAGAGTGGTTAAACATTGGAAGAGGCTGCCCAGGGAAGTGGTTGAGTCACCATCCCTGGAAGTATTTAAAAGACGTGTAGATGAGGCGCTTAGGGACATGGTTTAGTGGGCATGGTGGTGTTGGCTTGACGGGTGGACTCGATGATCTTAGAGGTCTTTTCCAACCTTAATGATTCTATGATTCTATAAATTACAAACTCCTTGTGAGACCAGAGACCCACACGTCAGCTATTATCATGTGCACACACCCCCAACATCCTCCCCCAAAATGTCTCTTACACCAGGGCTGACATAAGACCTAAATTGATAAAGCAAAAGATGGGGAAAATGACACATTAATTCCATTTCTAATGGAAGCCACAGATACTTCAACGTAAACTGCCAAAAGCAACTGGGCAGCAGGCAAGAACTGATGTCAAATCTGAGTCCTAAACTGAAGTTTAGTCCCAAGACTATGCAGGACACTGAATAAAAGCACCCTACTGAAGCAGTTCTCCAAAGCTATTCCATCTCTGCCTGCAATTTCCTGACCTGTTCCCACATCAAGAGTAATTTCCTTTACCTTCACACTGACTCCCACTCCTACACAGGCAAATGACTGAGCTCTTTTCCCTCCCTGTCCTCCTTCCACCCGGCCTCCGTAACCAACATGCTCCAAAAAGACTGTTTTCGCAGTGTTTTCACTAGGACTCTGCCCGCATCGCGATACACGCAGCTCAATGGCCATGCAAAGCGGTGTGCTGGCATATGCAGGGTCTGCTGTATCCAGGGAATAAGGGTTAGGGGCCCAATAGCCCCATGCCCCCTTGCAGTGTGCTTTTAGTTGTCAGGGAAGAACTCAAAGAAATGTCTTGGGCTCCCTATGAGACCAGATCACCTGTGACACAGCAGAAAATGCCCCTTAACCACAGGCTCCTGCAAAAACCTCCAACTCCTTTAAATGCTGGAGCCAAAGCTGCATTTCAACACTACAGAAACAGTTGTCCCTCATTCTTTCCCCTCTCTCCACAATTTAGCCTTTTACAAGATACTTAGAAGATAAATCGACATTTGAAAACATCAATCTCATCATTAAATGTTAAGAAGATCACAGAAGAAAAACATAAAAAGCCCCAACGTGAAGTCTTTCGATTAGTCCTCACCTATCATTCTTTTCCAATCTACGTGTTCAGTACAGGCTAGAAAGAAACTCAAGGTTACGCTTCTTGAAAATGCTTTTCTGTCTTGCATTATCAGCCACTATTATTACCTACAGTTTCATTCAGAAACAGCATTTGAGTAGTTTTTCAAGGGGGAAATTTGGTTTTAATTCTAGTCACTTCAAATTATTAATATCATTCCCTGCAGATAAATGGTGCATCTGTGGTTTGCGATACACATTGAGAAAGAAGCCTTATTAGCACAAGGCATTCATAGTCTTTTTGCCAACAAGAAATGGGAGACTTCTCTGGGCAACAGAAAGTAGAGCATCCACTTCTGAAGTAGCTTTTTTTTTTTTGTTTTCCCCTCCTTTTTTTCCCTTTTCACCTAATAAAGGTCTTTGGCTTCATTTCTTTAATTCCCATTTTTGACAGACAACTGAAGCAAAAAAAACAGAGTTTGAAAAATCATTTCTAATAACAAAGATAAAAATAATTGAATGCAAGAGAGGTTTAGGGACTCACAGAGTCCTAAGGAAAGTGTCGCCCTCAGGCAGCTGAAGTTCGACAAGACAAACCTGTAATGTTTTAAGAGCCAGATTCAACCCCTTGGACCACGAGGCATCTTCCCGTGACTTCGCTTAAACCACTTATCTCCATTTCTCTGGTTACGTACGGTGCCTGACCGTTTTTCTCCCATACCATTGTTAGGAGTTCAGATGCTTAAGAATTTGAAACAGTTATGATGTAGGGAAGGTAAAGGAAGTCTTTTCGCCTCCTGTACACTCATCTCTACCCAAACAGCCGTGGCAAACTCAGCAGTGACTGGCCAAAACAGACTGGCACACACCACCTCCTCCACCACTAAATGAGGCACGCCAGGCAAGCGTACCAAGTCTGCCCAGCCTTACCGCCTTGGGCTCCCTATGAGACCAGATCACCTGTGACACAGCAGAAAATGCCCCTTAACCACAGGCTCCTGCAAAAACCTCCAACTCCTTTAAATGCTGGAGCCAAAGCTGCATTTCAACACTACAGCCTTTTACAAGATACTTAGAAGATAAATCGACATTTGAATATGTTATCATGGCAAGGCTGGCAGAGCACACTGCAAAAGCAACTACACACCCTGCCAGCCATACAATGCCCAAAGCAGCATGCGCGTGTCTCCCTCCTTCAGCTTCAGAACATCTTGCAGTTAAAAGCTGAACCAAATCCTTTCCCCACCCCCCAGCTACACTTTTTAGATGCAGTTTCATACACCAGGTCAAAAATCAGTTAAGAAGCATTTGACAAGAGAAAAGAAAAATATCTAAAACAAACAAAAAACCCAACATCAACAGAAATGGAGGAGGGGAGAAACAGTAATTTAAAAGTGACCCTTGGTAGGGGGAGGGGGGAGAAGTCTGTCTGATTTTCTTTGGATATAGTTGGGCAGGAAATCGTTGAGGTGGGTTAAAATACCTTTCTTGTACATGCTTTACAAAGAATTTCCTCTGATCACTAGAATAATATTTGTTTTCATGTCAGTCTTGATAAATCACAGCTGTGGTGCTTTATTTCCTCTCTCCCCTCTCCTTATTTTCATCTATTAATAGGCCTGCATGTACCCACACATCAATTAAAAATATACATATATACTTATTCTGTACATAAACACTTCCATTTTGCAATCAGTTTTCCAACATAACATCATCCTGGTCCTGAACTGCGTCGTTTGCACTTGCACTGCTGAGCCCACAGCACGACCCTGCTCTCCCCCTCGCGAGCCCAGGATCCCAAGAACGTCCTAGACCGCACAGACCTCCATGCATAAGGGGAGAGCCAGAGGTGTCGAGGAGGTAATTCAATTAACAGCCCTACAGCCACTGCAGGCTCACAAGTGGAAGTGCCAGAACGAGAGAAGCATAAGCCTGAACAATATTGCCTGTTTGGCTGTTGGGTTTTTTTTCTTCTGCTTCCCCAGCTCAGGGGGAGGAAGGTGAGACATATGAAGAAGCTTTAGTATAATTCAGAGCTATTCAATTTTGCAATTTCAAAGCTAGAGCAGTCTCTGAAAGTAGTTTTAGCCAGGTATTTTAAGCCACCAATATGGTCAGCATCACTTCCAAATGACATTCTCCAGTATTTCCACTGCTGAATTTTGGAGTCCAGCATAGGAAGGAAGGAAGGGGTTTACTCTTCAAGCTCAATACACCAAAACTCACCACACTTTTTTATCATTTAACATGCAGGAGAATTATGAAAATCTTAAGTTCTTGTCACAGCTTATCTCCCCCCAGGTGACACCTACCCACTTAAAATACAACTCTGAACTAGTTCTCAGGCCCAAACTCAGCACGCTTTCCAGACTCCAAGGAGAAGCTGCAGACCACCAGTCTGCACTGCCAAAAGCCCACTGAGTTTGATTAACCAGCCAAGTTGAGAAACTCCTTCTGATTTGAGGTTTTCTCTTAAAGCCTCTGACAGTCACAATAGCTGCTTTATTTCTACGCTGAGCAGCATTAACGAGAGAGTTATTTGCTTTCTTTAAGAGGATCTAGCACAAATTTAAAAGAGGACTTTTATTACAGCTCCCGCTAACCAGTTACTTAGTTCTTAACAAAGCAGGTAGATATAGTTTTGAAAACAAGACTCCCTTTCCAGAAAGTTACCTGGAGGCATCTGACCTATTCCTACCGACAGTCAACGCATTCAAAGGTCTCCCCAGGGAAAGATTATCTTCTGGAGTTGATTAGGCAATTTTACAGCTGGCACACTGAGATTTTAACAGCCTTTAAGAGCCATCCAGTTAGTTCAGACTGAAGTGACTTCAAAAAGAAAAAGAAAAAAAAAAACAAAAACATGAACTGACAACGAGCATATTAAAAAACCAAGCAGACAAGAACTACTGGGCGGCAGGGCGTAATGTGCAGAACATGCTGTACCCGAGACACACACATCCCCAGGCCCTCCTCCTGCAGGAGCTCTCTCCAAAGTCCAATGCTGCTAACTCATGTGAGCAAGGATCGGGAGGCCTGGCCCTCCAGCGCTCTGTCGTGTCCTTCAAACTGCAGTTTCTTATCTGGCTGCTAAGAAACCACCCCACATGCAAAGCCTAACAACTCCCAGCCACTTCAACTCACACCACCTAGCACTCTTTTGGCAGCCATAAAAGCATTAAGCTAACAAGCGGACTTGATAAATCAACTTGTAGCTTGGCCAAAACTAAGAGCAATTAGGAGCCTACCCGGGACTTAACGCTATCATTCAAGGGGAAGAAAAAGAAAAGAAAAGAAAAGAGTCTGCCACCAATGACAACTTGATAATGCACACCAAACAGCATAGCAACTCCTGAACCAGCAAAGAGTAACAGCAGAAGAGATGCAAGAAACCTGATCTGCTCTTCAGTAATCCCGCTTAAGGGCAGAGACCTACAATGCAACCTCCTGGCTTCAGAGTAATATTAACATTGGGCAATACGAGTGGAACATAAACAGGGCTTACTGGTTGGGCTCTGCATCCCAACAGTGAGAGGAACTGACACTGCACGAGGATGCCGGCCAGCAGCTGGGGGAGACAGCCCGCCAGCAGATGTAGGCAGCGGAGGTGTGGGTGGGGGGAAAACACTGGCAGCAACAACTACACCTGCCTAAGAAAAAGCACATATCTAGACTCACTTGGAAGAACATCTAAAAGGCTATTCAGAAAGAACCTCTCATGTACACACATGACATTTCCCTAGATAGCTTGTTGCAATGCTTTACTACCATTATTGTTAGATAAGTTTTCCCTAATATCCAACCAAGCCTTCTTTTCCTACAAAATAAATACGATGAAAAGAAATCAGCTACCAGCAGACACAGAGCACACTATTCTTTTCTGGTATCTTCTGACACATCAGAAAAGATATGGTTTTTGTTCATAGCCATTTCTGCCCTCTAGTCCTCTCAAAGAATGTTGTTTGTATATACAAAGCAGGGAGGAGCTGTCAAGTACGAGAAGAATTCAGAGGGAACTCTGGACTTCCAGGCTTCATCCAGCACAGACCGGATGCGATGCATTTAGCCTCCATGGCAAACAAGGGGGGACCGAGAACCAGGCTTCCCTTCAAACTGAGTTTTATCCAAAGACCTCTGCAGGCTCATTTTGCACCAGCTGAAGCTAGCTGGTCCCAGGTAAATCACACAGCTGAAGCGAGGAAGTTAGATGGGACAGAAGAAGAACATGGCACTAATTCACCTCACTCAATTTAGTATTTCAGTTGCCTCAAGTATGGCCAACAAGATGCAGTCCACCCAACAGGAAGAGCTCTTGGGCTTTCTCTCACTCCCCGCTTCCTAGAAACCTACAGATACACGGCAACCCTTTAACTCAGAAGACAGCAGCTCAGAGAAGCTCAGCATTAAAACACAGCTAACAATTTCAGTACCCACCTTCTAACCACATCTCTGGCCCAGCAAGAACTAACAATAGCTTCTACAGCTTTTCCGCAACAACATTTAATATGAAAGCTAACGCAGGATTAATCTGTCAGCATATTCATTCTTGTTAGATGCCAAATGCCCTTATTGCCCACCCAGTTCAGCACAAGTTGAATACATGATACACCTCATAAGGTGAGACCAGAAGTCCACAGGGTTTTCTAGAAGTAAGGAGAACAATGCAAATGCTAAGCAAGATTAGCAGAGGGGACACCAATTTGCCATTTGATATTCAAACACCAAATGAATAAAAGATGTCAACACTTGCAGCTCTGTTTGGAAGCATCTGACAAAGCCACTTAATAAAATCTACTGGCCTGAGGAAATGTGTTTTCTTGCAGCATTACTGCTCTCCAAAATGACACAAAAGTGCAAGAACAGAGGTAGAGGATGGGTGGAGACAGCAGTCCTGAAATCTTACCAAGAACTATGCTATCTCAGGAACTTGAAGACCACAGCAAGTGCTACCATCCCAGGAGCACAGCCCTGGAACTTCTCAAATCCGAGATAGTAACCCCACTTCCCGGCCAGCAAGCCATTTGCAGGATATCAATCCCACCTACAACTGCTCAGTGCAGGACACTTCCCACTGCTACCAAATGAGGGAAAGGGGCCAAAGACCGGTGCATGGGAGCTGTCTCTCCAGGTCCGTAAGCAACAGTTCATGGTGAAGATTTTTACCTTGGCAAACATTAGAAGATACAAATGATCTTCTCACCCAGATAGGGATTCTTTCCTATTTTCTTCTTCATTTTGTTGTTGCTTTGTTCTTCTGAAATGGTTACAATTTCAGTGGCAGTGCTAACAGCAGGCCTAAAAACTACATACCTTCAAGAAGCATTAGTAAACAAATAAGAATAAGATCTTGCTCATAAGCCAGCCCTAAAAGCTAATTCATTGCTTCCTATTTCAAATCAGTACGTGCTCACATCAGGAGTGAGCTTGGCATATCGTACTCGCTGAGAAAAATAATACACATATTGAAAAAGTACAAGACAGTCACTGGTACATGGATCAGTTAAAGATCTAAAACACAATGTCTCGACTAACTACATGCCTAGGTCATTACAGTAACAGTTTAAAGGAAAACAGAAATAGTTTCAATTACACATTCAACAGGGACAGGGAAGAAAGTGTTCAGAATATTAGAAATCATTTCCAGGACAAAAAGCTCTACCCACATGCAAAGAACACATGCAGGTATTTTATTTATAAAAGATTTTTGTACATACTATGTATTATAGCAAAAATGAAGATGAGTTTTCTAAGCAGAAAACCTTACTGCGGCTGCGCAGACAAGAGCATACACCTTAGCACGCACTGAGCGTCACAGGCACCTCTCCCAAGGTCGACATCAAAACTGCTATGAAGACCCCTTCATCTGACTGCTGGCAAGTCTTTCCTGACAAGCGCTGAGCTCGCTCTCCTGTTGCTGCACATGCATTTCAACATTCACCATCTCCCTGGGCTGAACTGAATTAAGACTGAAGGAGGTTTTCTTTCCAGCAGTATGATAGAGGGACTTCTGCTGCCAACAGCAAATGTGAAATGAGAGTGCTGGGTGTGCCAAGCAGGGCACTGCTCTTGGGAGCCTTGACAGCAGTGGTAGGGGATCCCGTGAGACTCACAGAGCTACAGGCTGAGTAAAATGAATATATACACAGGACAGAACAAACCCACAATGCTCAATTAGTTGCTAACTTTCTGTTTCCAGAAAGCTGAATCAAAAAGGGACTCTACCAGAACCACCTACCATAAAGCCCATTATGAACAGCTGTACCTCTGCTATGAAGTTCAGACCCTGCTCTTTAAAAGTCTGGGTAAATTTTAGATCCAAGTACCAAAAAACTGAATTATGATTTCACATCTCTGATACAATTTCTTTCCAGCCATCATACACTGTAGCTGAAAAATATTTCCCCTTCTTTGTAAACTGCTTTGATTATGAGCACCATATAACATCTAGGGACATTTGGTGGCAGTGAAAGATCTCACAGCAAGGCTACCGTTAAATCTTTGCTGAGAAACAAGGCAAGACATCTGTTTTGCATTGTCTTTGAAATAATTAACTGATTTGTGCGTTACCAAAGTGAAAATTAATTTTATTCTACTGTGAGAAAGTTTGGGAAAAGTGGAAGTCTTCAGTAATCTTTAAAAAGGAGAGGGGGGAAAAAAAAAGAAGTCAAGATTAGGCCAGACAAAGAGCCAGTGAGCCAGTTCCCACAAAAGGCATGATGGAGCTGTGCCAAATGCTTCTAAGAACAGAGCATTTTTTGGTTGTTTATTTGGAGCCAAATTTCTTATGCCTTCATTCTCTCTTTTATGGGTATTAATAAGATTTCCACATAAATCTGTCTCTACTTAGTCATCTTCACCACTGTCAGACTTCAGAGTCCTTCACGCGGAAGGATTGCCAGCACAAATGTTTGTGATGTCACACGAGCCACACTATCGCTCCAGCCATCGCTCAGAACAAACAGTCCCAAAAGGTGAAAGGCCACTACTGTCTATGGAAAGCAAAGGATTAAAAAAAAAAAAATATATATATATATCATTAGAATTAAGAGACTCTGAAAAGCGGGGGAGAGGGGAAATAACAGTGGTAATCAACTAAATGCATTTCTTCATTTGGTGTTAACAATTGAAAAGCCAGCGAGCATCTTTCTCCCATTAATACACATTCTTAAGACAGACTTCACACACTAACTGGAAGTTTTACCTATGCTTATCTGAAACTGCCTTTCTTTGATTCTTCTTCTATTTATTTTACAAGCCCTTCATGTTCATATCATATACTGTGACCAGAGCATATCTGTCATCGATGTATGGAAATTTCCTCCAAGGCACCAACTAATTTTTGCATTCAAACTTCGGCATTTAGAGCCAGGTAACTCTATCATCCCTTCAAATCTGAGATAGCCTCTCCGTAGATCCAAACTCATGGATGGGCCTCTCTGGCTCAGCAAACGTCCACCTCCCCAAAACAAAAAAAAACCAAAACCAAAACCAAACAAACAAATCACCAGAAGCTTTTGAATCTGGTTGAAGGGAAAGAAGTGAGATGAGCTAAGGAAAAAATATATCACTGGACAAAACTGTAGTGTTTCTGGCACGTCAGTCACGGACAGTCTGAAACAAATCTAACCCACCTTTCTTACACGTAGAAGCAGAATCAAGTGCCCAAAGCCCACCCTTAACTTCTTTGGTCTGTCTTTCATGAGAGAGGAAAGGGGTTTCAGATTTGCTGGGCTAGAAGATAGGGAATGACCCGGGAATAATCAGCTCATTGACGTAAACATTCCTAGATCAAAAAGGAACATTTGACCATTCAGAAGAGTGGCACTAAGGAAGCTGTTAACACAAAGTATGTGGGCATCAATATCATGACATTTCTCTTAAGTTTGCTTTTTGTTGAATAAACACTTGGGAAAAAACCACCCTACATACATCTAAGAAGTTAGATATATAAAACTTCATTAAAAACATCTGAAATTGCAAATTCAAGCATTCAAAAGGTAGCGTACGACATAATTATGCTTAAAAACAGTGATTCACTGTTTTAGATAGCAATCCATTAAGATCACAGGAAAGATAGAAAGCAACTTTCCGGGCTATCAAGTTTCTGCCTAAAGTTCTCATCTCCTTAACCTGCTATTATGAATGATTAAGACAATCTGATCGTTATTTTAACTCAGTTCTAAAAACCTTAACCAAATAAAAGACCCAGAGGCCCCTAGGCCAAGTTCTCATGAGTACACTGAATGACTGTAAAGGAAGCTGTTTTGTCACCACTCCCACTAGCTGAGGATTTTTTGGGCTGGGTTTTGTAAGCGTGTATCAGTAAATTTTGCAATACACTGACTTCAGTTTAAAAATCAACATTTTCCTCAGCATCATGTTTCCACTTTCATTTCAGAAGAGACAATATATAAAGCAAATCAGAACATGAAATAAGCACATATATTTGCAGCCACAAATTCCCTTCCATTAAGGAGTTGTACTAACTCATGGCCAAGAATTTTATCATTTTTGATCACAGATCAGTTGCAGTTTCCAAAAGAATAATAAAATGTAAAGATCTAAGCACAACAGCATGTCCAGGCATGAACACAGAATTTAAAAATCTGGGTTTCCAAAAAGTCTGCTCGAGTGGCGGATCACAGCCCAAGTCAGGAAACCTTAAGGTTAACCTTAAGGATCTTCTCTCTTGTCTATGTATAACACAAAAGGAAAAGAAAATTCTAGATCCAAGGATGATGGCAGCTAAAATATTGGAATGAAAAACATTGAATCTATGCCTCAGTCACTGCTATCTGCAAGTATATACTACCCATCGACCCTGAATAAGAACATCACACGTTTTAGGGACTAGATTTATACACCACACACAGCAGAAGAGAAAGCTGAAATAAAGATTGGGTAGATTTAAAAGGAAGGAGATAGACAATCTATCTTTACTACTTCACTTAAAAATGTTCAAGAACTCCCCAAGAAACATTTGGGTTTGCCATCTCTCTCTGTCTCACCACATCACATGTATCCAGAAAGCTGGGTTTAGATGTCCTAAATTTCAGTTAAGCCCCGGTGCCTAGTATTTCCTATTAGCTGGCTCTGACTCCAAAGGTGCCTTGCCAAGAGGAAACAACAGGCTTGGGTCCTCAAGTGGAATTTAAGCTGGAATATGTGCTTTAGTGCTGGCACCCCAGTCCATCTAATTGTTGCACTATTATCCCATGCTCCTCTATTACACCGCTTGACACAAACACAGCAAGCTTAGTAAGAATTAGCATTTTGTATTCTGCAACCCAGAAGTCAGTTTTCAGTATCAATATGGCACAGACAATATTTCTCTTTGCCACTGAACAGATTTCTCAGTACAGCCTCTAAATAGGCACGTACAGAGCCAGTGCTGCCTAAAATAAGCAAATTGTACACACCGATTGGTATACCTGCCTGCTTCTGCGCAGTACTGAACGCGTTTGCTTCTCCACAAGTCAGAGGAAAGATGATTGCTCTGCGCCTCTGAGCAGAAGTCTTTTACTGGAAAGGGTAGGACTCCCCTTCTACCCTTACCCCCCCTTTTAGCTTCTGAATCTCTGGCAGAGTCTTCCTCACAGCTCCGTTCCTCACAAGCACATGGGAAGCACAGCATTAAATCCTTTCATAGAAAATGTTTATTCATTTGCAGTTTTGTGTAATCAGTAGACAATTAGGACTGCATTTAAGAATGGCACTTGCATATGAATTAAACTGGTCTTAAAAAAAACCCCTCAGGAATGGCATATGAATTATGTTGCAATATTTTACCTCGTACAGAATTCAGAATCAACAGAAAAGCAGCGAATTTCAGGGAACTGTCGTAATAAATAAATTTTCATAACTGTCTTAATAAATAACAAATAGTAACTAGTCCACAGCTTCCCTGAGAATAGGTACATAGCAGCAATGACATATCCATTACACATAACAGAGTAAGTTTTACCAGCTAAAGCTCATTATCCTTATCTGTAAAAATTCGAGTCGCCTATTTATTTCAACTGGTCTTACCACACTTCTAACCAGCCAGAGCTCCATGCTGAACAAACCCCCATTTATGCCCACAAGAATGACACCGGTTCAGGCTGCACAGGGACCTTACCAGCTCCTCCCACCCAGCCAGCCCCGAGCTCCATGTCACAGCTAAAGCTAGCGGCAAGTCAGTCTAAGCACCAGAGACACCATGTAAAGCACCTATATGGTTTTGCACCTCTAGAGCAGAGTCGTAGCACCAAGTTCCTGTTTGAATATTTGAACGCATGTGTTTCTAAGACACAAGTATTTATTTGTTGATCAAAATCATTACTCAAGTATTTACAAATAAAGAAGAATATTTTTGCAAAACTTGGCACACATTTGCAAGTCAAGAAAGAAAAAGAAAGAAAAAGAAAGAAGAAGAAAGAAGAAGAAAGAAGAAGAAAGAAGAAGAAAGAAGAAGAAAGAAGAAGAAAGAAGAAGAAAGAAGAAGAAAGAAGAAGAAAGAAGAAGAAAGAAGAAGAAAGAAGAAGAAAGAAGAAGAAAGAAGAAGAAAGAAGAAGAAAGAAGAAGAAAGAAGAAGAAAGAAGAAGAAAGAAGAAGAAAGAAGAAGAAAGAAGAAGAAAGAAGAAGAAAGAAGAAGAAAGAAGAAGAAAGAAGAAGAAAGAAGAAGAAAGAAGAAGAAAGAAGAAGAAAGAAGAAGAAAGAAGAAGAAAGAAGAAGAAAGAAGAAGAAAGAAGAAGAAAGATTAAAACTGTAACAAATTTAAAGTCAAGCAATGGTTACAGAGGCTGGCGTATTAAGAAACATGCCTGCCTGTGGAGGCATCAGAAAATATTACTAAACATCCAGAAAGAACAATGTCATATGTAACTCAGGCTGCAGACTGTGCTGTCAGAGTCAAAGAATTCCATCCCTCTAGGCTACACAGTACTAATTTGAGTGTGTATATACGTACACACACACACAGATTTGTATATATAAAGTTGTATGTATATGTGTGTGTGCGCACACATCTATAAAACATGCTACAAAGTCTCAGGTCACATTTCGAGCAGCACTACCAACATTAGCTTTGAATTACTTTCTTTAAAATAAGAAAGAGAATGGTTAGCTGTTAAAAAAAAAAAAAGCTCTGTGCAGATTTGCGTATGGGAACACACCCTCCTCCCGCACTAATGTTTGAACTGAAAGAATCAGCCTGTTACCCTGGGAGGACTGAGCACTCTCAGTTCCCATTGAAGTCAGTGGAGGCAGGGAGGAAATTATCAGTAATCGCTACAAAAAGAAGGTAAGAAAAATAGCATTTTTAACAAACCTTGACTTGTACAATATAAATTTTAAAATATCACTGAACAACCTCCAGGACAAGTTAAAGGTATTCATTGTCTCACAAGAGTAAGATGCGGAGCTATGTCTCAGCACAAGTATTCCTGTAACAATCCCACTGACAGACTCAAACTAAAACTCCAGCCACATGTAAAATACCTTATCAGTTATCTTGCAATTATAAATGCACCCAAACATACTTAAGTTCCTTATCAACACAAAATACAGTGATCAGACCTTGTCAAGAGTAATGTGTGGTTAGCATCGCCAGTAAAACTGAAGAGAAATGCACCTTTTTGCCACTCACCAAGTGAGTATCAGAGGAAGGATTTCAGTACTACCAATACAGAAATAGCCCCGTCTGCATTGGGGGGTGTGGGTATGTGGTGGAAATGAAGCAGCATAGCCTACTCTGCAAGAAAACCCAAGTTGGATCCATTAGCTGGGGAGCTCTAACAGGCTACAATAAGAAAAAGAAAGACAGAAAGAATGTCCTGATAAAAGCACCTGAAACTGCATTAACGGAGGCAAGGGTGAACAACACGTAAGACAAGGTTGTGCAGCCCTATTTAATCTACACTTTTGCACGGAGGTCTGCACCTTTCTACAGCTGTCATTTCAATTGCGATTTAATACATGAACATAGACAAGGTTTCACCAGTTTTACTCTGCAGGCAACAAAAAGCTTGGGTGAGCATGTCTAGATTACTGCTCACAGAAGTGGAGAAAAAATTGCTTGGACGTAGCTTCTCAACCTACGCATCACCCCTTCCGACTGCCTTCATCCATTGCCGGTCAGACAGCAAACATAAATGCTCCTGAGGGTGCCTTTGCAGACTGCCACCTGAGTGGCTTCATGGCCACCACAGGGCAGACAGCCCACCACTCTGGCCTCTTCAGGGGCCCCACATTCTCATTTTAAGGTAAATTTGGGGTGTACATTTTTGCTAAGGTTCAATGTTTTTATGTAACATAGGTAACACAACATACGTTCTGCCTACCCTCCATGACATTAAACACAAACATACATTGGTTTATTTAAAACTGTATAGCAAAAGTAAGTGCAAGAGACTAGCAGAAGTATCTGTACTCCAGGGTGAGGAACAATTTAGGTTATTGCTGGTGCCGTGGCTGTAACTCCAGCATACAGAGATGCTAGCAAGGTATCATCAACCTGCTGGGAGTGCAACAATTCAAAAACCAGTTAACCTTCCGCATTCACTCAATTCCTTCCCCTTCTGGAATTCATTTCACGAACATGCTTATGGACAAATTTACTCAAACATCACTCAGACGGATGCTGCTCAGAATAAGTAATGTTCAGTTTTGAGGTTTAGTAATAATTGTTCTCCTACATTATCATCATTTACACAAAGAAAACCAGCGCAAGCTTATTCAAAGAAACAAGAAATAAATCCAACAACCATCAGTGACTTGATCCTCAAAACACAGCAAGTGATACAGCTTTCCAGCAGACATCATCATATTCATATTTCACACAGCCTTTAATGAAGCTGAGAAATTTCTAAGAGGACCAACCAGTCTAAGAGGAATGGTTGCTCTTTAAACCGTCACCAGGGTCTGTCTCAGGAGTTCAGTAACCACCAGAAAAGCATCCAGAGTATATCTGAAAACCATCGCTCCTACAGAGTTAGGCAGACAAAAATCCCATTAAAAAAATTTAACGATGTAGAATATTAATTTTACTTTATTTTAAAATTCAAACCAAAGCATAAATTCTTACCACAAAACAAAGCCAACTTAAGCAACCTACAAAATATAAAATGCAAATAAGTCACTTTAACCCCATATATTTCACTGGTGGGTTAGGGGTGTTAGACAAGGAGGCCTCAGCTATGCTCTGAGCTATTTCTATATGTGGAAGTTTTGTATTTTTCCAGCCTTGTGCAGGGGGAGAAGGAGAGCCTTTAGCTGTATTGATGCTCATAAATATCTTCTCCCTAATTGTTTTCAGTAGTTAATTGTAGTAAAAATATGAACACAGTCATGCAGCAATAGGTCCTGGTCAGTGGACGCTTCAGATAAAACAGTAGGGTCACTAAAGCATACCACAACAGAGTAACCAATTGGGAAATTTCTTCCTAATTAGTATCAGATTAAAAAAAAAAAAAAAAAAAAAAGCCCGTTTTTCTAATCCTCAACCTGCTTGGCATAAGAAACCTCTAAACTTCAATAAATAATACATACAAATGTCTAAGGATTTTCGAAATAGCTTCACTCATACCTCCTGACACGCATGTTCCACAATCAGCATGTATTTCTATCTATCTCACACATCCAGGCTTCTTCCTAGCAGTTTAAAACTAAAGGGTTGGGTTCTGGGGAGTTTTTGGTTTGGGGCTGGTTTGGGGCAGGGGGGGTTGTTTTTGTCTTTTTTCCAAATTCCCTTCTCTTCTTCCATTTTTAGGAAAACACCTACTCAGTACTCCTCAGTCAGATTATTTTTACGTATCTTTCCAGTTTCTTCTTAGAAGATGATCAAAGGTTTGGGCTATCTGTAGGCCCCAACCATTCATTTTGGCTGACAAAAACTCAATACAGCACTCCATACCAGTCCTTCGCTAACCTCATTTCACTATAATACTTCACACATATACACACACACAGACTTTTTCGGTGACCAGCACTGCCAGCTGACACAAAGTCTTTTTCTTGACAGGTTCCAAAATTAAAAATGTAATTTCACCAACAAAACTCTTATAACCAGTATCTTTCCTGCGCTGTATATCTTACTTTTCGTTCAGCAACCCTTAAGGTGGCATTAGGAAACCATCCAGCTGCCCACTACGTTCAACAGAAACATTTCATCACCACGTTCTGCTATGGCACTCTTCATGTGGTGTTTCCCATTTTATTTATCAATAGTTATACGCGTGAATAGAGTCATGAGGCGCCGCAATATATAAAGCAATGGTGATTTAGCCCATTTTTCTGGATTCTTGACGGATCTGGAGGCAGCTTCTTCTTTGTACCCAGATCTCCAGCCACGCTCGTAATTGGCTTTTCGAAGGCCAAAGCCTACCACTGCTGCTCTCCCAATTAGTTCTGTGTTAGCACACCCGAAGAGCTCAGATTAGAGAAGCACGCTCTGCTTGCACGGCAGGTGTGTTGATCCGCCCCTACCTCATCGCGCTCACCCAGGTGTTCAGGTAAAGGCAAAACGCTTCACCCGACGGCCCTCAGCCCCGCGTCCGGCCGCACCGCTGACACGCTGAGGCGAAGGGGCACGAGGAGCGAGAAACGCAACCGTAATGGCAGCGGACGGATAGGAAAACCGTCAAAAAAAAACCCAAAACAAACCCAACCCAAAAAAAAACCCAAAAAGACAAGAATTACCTACAAGGGCTCGGTTAAGTACCACGGACAGATTTT